>NW_028232834.1:0-383639 GCF_057557595.1 Rhyacophila brunnea
TTTTTTTGTGGTTATACCGTTTCATAATAATCTGTAAATTTAGATAATATTTATTAATTTTATAAAATATTGGCAAAAGATGCAATTTAATTTTATATGTATCCCTAAGTTTAATTATTTTTACGAAAATAGCCATAAAATTAGTCAAAAAATGTGTATGAAACTCCAACAGTTAACAAAAAAATAGACTAATAAAAAAAACTTTCAATCAAACTTATATCTTACTGATTGGTGAATTAATTCGCAATCGTATTAATTAATGCTATTTATAGCTTGATATAATGAATTTTAGTTATTTTTTGGTTTTTTGTAGGTTTTCATGCTTGAAATTATTTTTTAAAAAAAAATTCACATTCTAATACCGCTGATTTCATATAGTTAAATTATATATATATTGTATAAATTTATAACACAAAATAAATTTTTTCAAAATTCTATTAAATCGAAAATATATGTCTCTAGATTAAAGATTCGACAGCCTTCATTTTTTAAAATTGTACCTATCTTGCGGGAAAATAAAAAATCATGTTAAATTTCTTATTTAAGACTTCAAGGCTTTTAGAATCGTAAAAAATTATATTGTTTCCATTATCTTAAGTTTTAAAATTTATTAGTATGGAAATTCGTACTATATATAGAAAATTTACAAATTACTTGTGTGTATATGTTTTTTCGGGTATATATAAAACTATATCAACATATCATCTAAAATTATAATGTAATTTTGTGCATATGTATATAGAAACGATAAAGAGATTATACACATATTTTTTTACACGATATAACTTGATTGAATACGATGAAATTTAAAGAAATATTGTTCATATAATCCTGATAGTGCAAGAGGATATCAATTGTCTTTATTTATAAAAAAATTACAAGAAATTAACAAAAAAAGTTTAAAATAAAAAATAAATATTCTTAAAACAAAAAAATCAAGTGGAAAACAGTTATGAAAATACAAAAATCAATATTACAATGAATATAAAATAAACTAGTATATTTTTTTTTAGATGCATAAAAAGTGTGATTTTATCATGGATTTTTTAGTAATTATTCGTTTCGGTGAATAGAAATCAAAATAAAATTTTAACAACTTAGAATGAATCCAAAATACTTGAATTTTCTTAAACGATAGTGCTAATCTTGCTTTAAAAATTTTATTATATTTTATTCTTCATAAAAGTTCTTTTAACCAATATAATCGTTATTTTATATCAAAAAAATGAATTAATTCTGCTCAGTTTCAAATAAAATTTTTGGCCAATTTTCTTTTTCAATTTAAATTTTTTAAATCTAAGGAATTTAATGTATTCATAATTAACTTGTTTTAACGGAGTAATGATGATTTTTTTTATTTGGATTCTTACTTCACATTCATGCTATAAAACAAAATCTCTGGATTTGGCAAAATATAAATAATTTATGCTATTAAAAAGATGTTATATGGGGTATACTAGATTTAAAACAAGATTCCCACTAAAATAATTTTCTTTATGAAAAAAAACCTATATTTGTTATATTACACCAAATAAATAGAAAAAAAAACTATGGAATCAACCAATAAAAAAATCAAACATCAGCAAATTTATGGATTAAAAATTTTATAAAACATATTTAGTCGACAGTATCCAGTGTTTGCACAAGAAAAAGTATGATGCACTGTATAATTTATGAAAGATTTAAGGTTTTATCTAGCAATTAAAAGAGCATATTACAAAAAATTATATATAAAGTGATGTATTTTCTATATTTTTTATACAGATTGAAAGTAGTTTTTTATTACAAAATAATTATTTGCCATAGATAGTTAGATCATAATTTAAATATAATTGAATCAATATATTCCACAATATTGGTTATAATTTTCTCTTTATACTTATAACAAATTTAATTGAATTTATTTTAGTCAAATAAGAAGTCTTTGTTTATGTATTTTATTAGATGCATAATTATTTTTAAAAAAATGAAATTGAAAACTATTTCTTTTTATACTTATTTATTTAATCGATCATACGTATTTTAATTGCATAATAAAATACAGGTATAAATACTTTATTTATTTTTGAATGTGTATAGAACATATTTTTATTCGATGCTCTTAATATTTTTTCAAATAATATATTTATTTGCACCCTGAATAAAATAAAAAATTAGAAGTTTTTGATATAAATTTATAATTTCAATTAATTATTTCATTTGTAAAAGTATATGAAATATGACATATCTTGAGTATAGTGTAGATTATTACAAAGAACAGAAAAATCAAACAATCAATAATATAAAAATGTGAATAGGGTTTTACACTCACAAAAACAAGATCATAATAATAGAAAACCGATGTTATTGACAAGAATAAAGTCATTATCACATATACTCTACTTTTTCCTATCTTCGTGAAATTCAATAGCATGAAAATGAAACAAACAAACACGAATATTGGATTTCTTATATTTCTAATATCAAAAACAGAGTGACAGTAATTTCCTATCATTAAGAACACCAAAATTTTGTGAACGATATATGAATATTTTATCACCATATTTTCTCTATATGTTAAAATCGAAACTATTACATTTCGTTTTCTTATAGGTGCGTTCAATTTCTTGATCTTTGACCAGTGGTTGAGAAAAAAAAACAGGCTTGAAACTTCAAGAAATAAACACAAATAATCGTAAAAATTCCTTTTTCCGCTGCACATTATTTTTTTTATAAAATAAATTAATAAAATAAAACTTATGCATAATATTATTGTGAAAGTATCTTTGCGTGGATATATTGTCAAACTTATACTATGAAAAATCCTTATAAGCACATAAAACATGTTCTGTAAATATAGACGAATAATCTGTTCGAATTTTCTTGTGTTACTAGTTCTAAAATCCACTATTTCCTTCCTTGTACTATTTTTCCCAATTAAAAATATAAGAAGTATGTTTAATAATATTTGTGCGAAAAAATTCAATGTCCATTTCATATAATTTTATTTGAATCTAAATATTTTGTGTTTGTTAGTTTTAATCATGATACAATAATTAAGTGATAAACAAGCAGATTCGCATTAATTTGACATATTTGATGGAATTAAAAAGAGTATGTAATTTATGCAGCATTATGCCAAAACCGGATTTTCTCATAGTATAGATCCCGCAATCGATTGCATTTATTTACATTAAACAGGCGATATTTTGGGGTTTTATAATTTATTTAATGCTTTTATTTCGAACCAATGTAAATTTGTTTCATAAATTAAGCAAGCTATTATATCTAGAGTTAAACTTTAAGGTGTGGTTTTCAATCCATATAAGTCTAAACGAATCACATTATAGATTTAAATTTTAGGTATGGGGGCTCTATTATTTAATCACATCGACTATTTTGTATTCTTTTTATGCTTATTAGACATATTATCATCTTAAAAATTCTTTATAAATATTTAAATCGAGTTACTGGCTCAAACTAAATCTAGATGATAAATTTTAAACACATTCTGAATTATTCGACTATATAAATAAACTTATTAGACATTCTGGGCATACAGTATCTAGTGTATACACCAAATAACATATAACATACGATTTTCTATATTTTTTATAATTATCTGTTGTGTGAAATCTATTTTACCTGTTTATAGCGAAAGATGATAAGCATCAATTTATTATTTACTAAGAATTTAATCTTTATTAAAGAAATGTAAAAACAATTGTACCCTTATATTCCCCAAAATTATTTGTAACTTATCTATCGGGTGGATAAATCAACACGTGTCTATTACATAGTTCTTGTTTTTATTCATTTTTTTATAAGTCCTAAGAACACTGATTTTGATCATGCTGTCTGAGTTAGCTCCGCCTTTGAAAAGACCCCGTTCCAATTATTAAGTTATTTACGGTCCGATGAATTATATTTAATTTATAAAAATGCAAATATGTATCTTATGAATTCTAAATATAGATATCTATAACAATAAAAAGATGCTTATATATTCAATATTAGAAGAAAATTCTTTCTAAAACTTAAAAATCTAAAAAATCATAACATGCGCCATTAAAATATTAGTTGTTTTGAATACAAGACAAGCGCATTGTGCTTAATTTGTGTTTAAAACCATAAAAACAACGATAAATATCTTTAGAATTATCATTGTCGCTTATCGTTTAGTTATTATATAGTTATATTTAAACATAGTTTTGTAAAAAAAAATATTTTCATGTGATAAAGCAAAATTTTAGTACAATGTACGTTAAAAGTTATTATTAAATCTTAAATTTCTCAAATTGATATAATTTTTGCGTAATTTTACCAAATTACAAAATTATAATATATCGAGAACTTAACGCTCAAAAATTGGAGCTAAATACGAAAAAATTAACGATAAATAATTTAGTAATTTTTTTCGATATACACCAATACATTTTAATTCCTTTAAATCATCACCATTAATTAGATTTTTGATTTAAAACTTTGTCTTTTAAACCAAATTACTTATTATATCGAGCAAAGCCTATATAATATATTTTCGTTTTTTCTTAAAATTCTTATAAAGTAAGAACCACTTTCAATGTTGTATATCAATAAAAGATTCATACCGATGATAGCCTGGGTAAAAATTATCGTTTTACTATTTTTTTCGCTTTTGTATGATCAATTGTAACATCGATGTAAAAAGTATAAATCTTCAGGATTGAAAAATGTTCACATAAATTCTTTGTGGCAATATGTGAATTTTTTTTATAAAATCCTATGGTTTTTTTATGATTTATTATATGATATTACACAGTCTAATGCCATTGTTTTCCGCCTCATTATTCTTTATATTAAAGCTAAATTTATATTAATCATATATTTAAGGCTTTTTTTAATCAACAAAATATCACGGGTTCTTATCGTTTATTTGTTATCATTTTGGTACAATAATAATTCAAGAGAATTTTTATTACGCATATCTGTTTAAATGATTTTTGATATATTTCATTTAATTAAACTTTATTTTTCTTCAAATATTTCAGTAGCTTGTTATGGTTTTATGAATAGTTATATTTTGTGATTTCCTGCGGGATTATTACTTTAAAATATGTTTTTTTAAGTGGTCTTTTATTTTCGTGTTTATACAAATTTTGGAAATTTATGCGGAAGGCTTTCTTTAAATATATAATTTTTTTATGAAACTGCGTAATTTAACTATGTTTTGCAAAATAAAACATAAATATTTTATATGTATATAAAAGTGGGATTGGATATTTATTTACCCATGGTTTCCTATTTCTAGAGTCTAAAAAAATGAGATTCAAAATTTTAAATTATTCTAAAAATCGCTGTGATAAAGAATATAGTGGATCGTTATGAGTATTAAAGAATTATAATTTTGTTTTGCATTAATCTATCAATTTTATTTACTTTAAGGTGAACAAACTGGTTTATGGGGAAAACATACAAATCAACTCTTGAATAAGATAATATTCTTATAATTACACTATAAAATAATCTTATAAAACTTGCTGAAATAGGGTGAAAATTTGCATTTATTTAATATATCCATGGTTCATGTAAATATTTGGTATAATTCATCTGTCTATTGTTTAATGCTTCATGGAAACAATTAGAGTAACAATTTCATATAATATATATCAAAATTTCGTTTAAGAAATAATAAAAAGATGTTTTTCCCGTTTTAAATAAATCACATAAATTTAGCCGTGGTTGATTTATTTTTTTCAACAAATATAATTAACCACTTCAACATTTGAAAATAAAAAAAATTTATATTATGCAAAAAAAAATTAAAAGCTTTTTAGTTTGATGAAAGCATCAATGAATACATATATGGTTAGAATGGTTTTTCTTGAAATGCGAAGAATTATGATATGAAGTGTAATAAAAAGGGATGTGCCAAGAATATGGACATGATTTACATAGTATATAATGAAAATCGTTATAATTTAAGAAAAAATATAAAATTCAACTGCAAAAAATAAATAATGAATATCAAGATACCAGCAAAATGGTTGTAAATAGAGGCATTTAAGTTTTAAATACATTATAAAGGCATAAATTCAGCCTCCAAATTTTAATTTCAAATTTACGTCAGAAATGTTGTTTTATGGGAATAAATTGTATTTATTTCTGTCTATTCATAAAGGCTGGAATAAAACTAGTTTACGCACATTATACAAGTTTTTTTTATTTATTTTGGTTATATCTTACATACAATAGAAGAAATACTAAATTTTCTATTATTCACAAATTAAAGCGGATCTGAACCTCCAGAATATAAATTATATGTTTTATTGCTTTAATCCTGATCAAAAATTCTATGGGGCATATTGGCACAAAAATAATTAGAAATAAATTGTAAAAAAAACATTCGACAGATTTTTATTTAGAATTAAAAAGTAGAATTATCATCAACAACTTCTTCATCATCCTGAAAATTGAATAAAAACAAAAAAATTTGCAAGGCAATATAGACCGAATCAAAAAAAACAAAAACAACGCAATCTAATTCATAGTACTCGGTAAATGGTCTCTTGTCCACAAATATTTCATTATAAAAATTAAAACCCATCAATATAAAAAGAACAACATTAAACCATGCATATATTCGAGTTCTTCCAACGACTGTATAGTTCAGCAACATAAAAATGTAACAAAATATCACGTATATCGGGTCTTCAATTTCTTTTGATCGAAAAATAAACGCAGAAAAATTACCAATTGACAATATAAACAAAAACGTGTGTATTACACTTGTATATCTATGGATAATGTTTTTTCTATAAGAAAGAATTGATAATATCTTATTTTGATATTCTGGGGCCAAATTCCTCTTTTTAATTTGATTCGAAAATATTAAAAAGCCAACAAAAAAAGTTAGTTCTAGAACTAGACTTGCATAATCGTAAAAATAAAACACATCACTCATGTATATCGTCCTCACCATGTAACAAATTATGGCACAGCTTAAACACAATACCACCGTAAATGTTTCTTGTCTGAATTTAATGTACATGTTAAATTTGAAAAATGTTCTCACAAAAATGTAGAACATGTTTTGAAGATATGGTCGCACTAATTGCTCAAAAACCAAAACGTTTTTATATTTAAAGGAGATTATCTCCTCTTTGCATGCGCCTTTCCCCAGTGTTAACAAAGTTAAAAGATTCAAAAAGGTTAACAAAAATGCCACATCAATCATATAACGCTATGTAACTTTATATTATATATACTAAGGCCTTGATTGAATCACAAACCCAGATTCACCCAAATTAATTATCAGAATTGATATTATGTCATCATTAATCAACATCTACCTGTTCATCTCAATTAAATAGTCGTAATCAAAATATATTTTCATTTATTAAGGCCGATACTTTTAATTAAATCAAAAATTTAGTATGTAGAAATAGTTATTTTATATATTTTGGTTGGAAGTTATTGTTACATAGCTCTAATAATCACTAAAGCTGAAAATAATACAGAATAAAGGCCTTAAAAATAGAGAAAAAATACATTCGAGGTGGATGGATGTATTAAAAATATTATTATCTATACACTTTTATATTAAAAGGCCATTTTGTGTTCAAATTATTACATTTTATTTAAAAACGAATAAAATAATAGTAATTTGCCGGCTTGAAAGTTGAATTTTATTTTACTTAATTTATAAGTCGTATTCAGGGTCCTTGATTTTTTTTGTTTTTTAAGCCCAATCATATCTTAAGTATAAATTTTTTTTGTTTTTATCTTTAAGATTCTCAAATATATTTATTGTGTTTATGTATTACTCCATAATAAGTAAAATTTATAAAATATGATACATAAAATTACATCATTTGAATTTTTAATGAAACAGCTCATTAAATTAATTTAGAGATTTTATAAAACAAAATCGATGGGTAAAAATGTGAATAAACATTTCAAACTAACAGTTTTCTAAATCTCTCTAACTTTAATTTCTTTAGAGCTGGATACTGATCGATCTAAATGATTTTTGCTATTCAATGTTCGTTTGCACTGTTTTATCATTAAAATATTAACTTTAATGCATATTTTTTTTTATGCTATCACAATAATTTTTAAATTTTTAGAAAATTTTTGCATAACGAAAAATAAACACTTTGATCATGCCATTTTATCTAGCAAATAAAGATCCTTAAAAAGAAAAATTACAGAAGAATTTTCTATGCTATCAAAAAGTTTTAATCGAAAATATTAGATCGTTCTTATTGTAAGATTACATTCTTTTTACACTAAAAATTTAGTGCAGTGGTGCTAAATAAATAAAAAAAACTTTATATGCCTTCAGAAGTCCCAAATTTTAAGCTTAAATAAATAATATTAGGGCTTAAATTGTGATTTAGAAATTAAATCTTGTATAAATATAATTTTATAAAATAAATATAATCTTTAATAAAATAGTGAATATTGTAGTAAATTAAAATCAGTAGTTATTAAGAAGCCGTGCCCGAATTATATGAATTTATTATCATGTCTCATTACAACTACAAGCAGTAAATCCCTAGAAACATCATGATGATACGATTGTGTCGAATCTAGAAACAATTTCTGTTATGTTGTTAGAATATCTTTTTTTTGTGATTTAACTTAATAATGCCATTTAAACGATTTAATATATGAAGAAAAGATGCTCGAAACTTGATTGAAATATCGAGGCCTCATTATCTAGAAGATATATAATTTTTTTTCTATATTCATATTTATTCTTTATCAAAAAATTATTTATATACTTTTTTACATTCTTATCAAAAAAAAAGGTCCTTTAAATAGGCAGAAAAATTGTAATAAATTTTATATGGTATCAAGATTTATTTTAACGCGCATATATATGCAAAAACATTTTATAATCTATAAAATATTGCCTCATGAAACCAGTAAACTAATTACGATGCTTCCAATTATCTTTTATTGGCTTTCCTTTTTTATATCTAGAGTATATAGGAATTTATTAAATTAAAAATAAAATTATATTAATAAAATATTGCTACCTATGCATACTATTTGCATTCAAAAGTCATTTTTTTTTGGTTCATCTGCACTTTTTAACTATTTCGATGATCTTTTGTGTATTTTATTAAAATATATAATTCATTATGTATATTTTAGTTTTTATTCCAACCTTTATTTTTTGAAGGTTAGATCAAATTTAAATGTTACTTTTACTCTATATATTCATATATCCTGTGTTAAACCTTAAAAAATAATAGAGCTGCGACTATTTAGCAATATCTGTACCAAACATGAATAAAACTGTAGTTTATGTATAATTTGTAATGAATTTATAAACTTAGTTAGCAGTTTAAAAAGCAGAAGAAATTGCTTTAACGTGTATCTTAATATAACAGAAATTTTTAAGATATTTTGTATACATAATTCTTCATGGTTAAGAAAACATTTTATTAGAATTTATATGATCTTGTTGACAGAACTATGAAATTCATCTACAATCTTTTTTTTGCAGCGCTAAAACTAGAAACTTTATTTGTAATTAATTAAATTTTTCAAATCTAACCATAATAATTGTGTTTTAATAGGATTTTACATATTATAATTTTACAAAAAAATAATATAATGCAATATAATACATATATTTTTGTATTAAATCCCTATATGTCTTCAATTAATTGCTCTCAAAGATGTAAAATAATCCTTATCAAATATTTTTACTTTTTATAAAAGTTATTTACCTTCAATATATTTCTTAAAATATCATATCGTGCAAAATAAAAAATTTAATTAAAATTTTTGTACGAAAAATTACACTACAAGGATAAAAATTTGTTCTAATTCGCGAAAATTGTTTATTGGGGCATAAATTTAGTTTTATGGTTGAAAAAACTAAAACGTTTAAAGACATGAAAGAAAGCAACCGATGCAATAAAAGACATCTAAGAATTAAAATAAAGAATTAAGACTCGAAAAAATAGATTATATATGGATGTAACCTGGATGATATCTTTATAATATAATAGGTAGGCAAAAATACGATTACTGTGATAGAGATTGCTTCTCTTTTTGTACGCGAATAAAATAAATAGTGATCGTTTCATATGTAGGCTTTAATTTTTTTTAAAAAAGCAATTGGAAGAATAAATATGTGGAATCTTATATTTTCAAATACTGCCTGCATCACGACTAATAAAATGCTAGTGAGTCTATATTAGAAAGATCTATTAAAATAAACATAAAGAAGTTAGATATGATCATTATCTATTAAAATAAAAATAAAAAAATGCCATTGATTACATTTTGTTAAAAGTAATGGGTGATTAGAGAAATAGAAAGGACATTCAGTACAACTTTCGCCATTAATTGCAAGAAAAGTGGTTTTTAGACTCCGAAGATAATAATTTTACATATATATGTAAAAAAAATTCTAATCGAATTTACATTATTTATTATTGTTTTTACTTCTATTTATTTTTTTGGAAGTTCGCTTTATATTAATAGGAACCATTGCTTAACTGCTGCGTCTCTCTGTGGGACCCCCCAGCACTTCTTGTCACCCGAAATCACCGTTGATTATGCCCTTTCTCATAGGGGATAATTATAATATGGAGGGAATGTGATTCTATTTACTGTTCATCGCTAAGGTATACAAGCTACAACTGCACTCTACACTTACATATATCTTGCTGAACGGTGTGAGATCTTTTTCCATACTGGAGGCACAGTTCAACGGCTTACACAGCAATCTCCTATTTCTCATGGCTTGTCAATGCTTTATGGTTTATCCTTTATTGATCACTCGGCCGAACCCTTGGGTATTTTTCTTTAGAATAAATTCGTTTTGGAAATTATGGGGGGGTTGGAAGTGGAATCCGCGACCCATCACAGGGGATCGAGTTGCAAACCACTCAACTATACCACCCCTAGATATATGTAAATATAAATTATGTATATTGAATTCTGGATATATCAGAATGCATGCTTAAAATAAAAATTGTAATATAATTTTGCATCAATAATAAATATTCTATGATCCAGTTAGCTCAAGCTCATATTAAAAACTGTATAGGGTTTAATAATGCACTAAAATATATAAAAAATTAATAAAAGGAAATTTAAAGGATAGAAGATATCTTTTTGATCTTAAAAATAAATTTTAAGAGCTTAATTTAAAATATTTTGTCCTTTTAAAATCTAAAAAAATAGCAATAATCATGTTTCTTAAAATATTAATCATTAACTTTATTATATGTAAAGTTTAATGGAAATAAATTTGCCCTAGATATATAACTATTAAATAAATAAAATGATTTTTTGAATGAAAAATATATGGATAACTTTGATTATTGATTCTTTACTTATCACAAAAAAAGTGAAAATCATCTTTTTCATAAAACTATTAAATAGTATTTTTATCTTTTCATTAATAAATTCTATCTATATGATATAAATCTGAATATCAGAAATTACAACTTCTTTGTAAATATTTTAACCAATTAAACAATAAAATTGACATCAATTGTATTTTACTTGCGTTTCTACTTTTAGCCACTGCAATAAAAAAAATTATAACTTTTATTTTTGAAAGGTTTTTCTCCAATAAATTCAAATTTTATAGAATTTAAATCGACTCATAAAGTCGGGTTTATTTTTTTATCTCCTCCTTCACTCATGAACTTAAGCAACTGGCTTGTATTATAAGTTTAAATTCATTCTTATCTTTTTAATATTTAGAAGAAAAATCAGAGTATCCCTCGAACAGATCCTGCTAAAAAAACCATTTTAATTCCATCGTTTTTACGATCTTAATTTGTGTGACGTATTCCTTTATTATCAATCAAACGATTTCGAGCTTGTATTAATGCTAAATAGTTGTTATAAGCATTGAAACGCAAGTTTTTCGCTAATAAATATGCCTTATTTCTTTATAAATATTTATCATCTATTGATTTATTAGTTTTTGTGTACGAAAAGCACAAATTATATAATAAGAACTTTCGTACTATACAGCTTTTTATACCCATTCATAGTGTTATAAATACAAACCATGTAAATTTTTTATTCATAAGCTTAACTTTATTTATAATTGCATAGTAAGAAAATATAAATTTTTATGCTTAAATCAAAAAGAAAAATAAATATAGAGACGGAAATACGTTTTAAATTGTGCTCAGTATACTATATGGATAAAAAGATATATTATAATGTATAAATTTGAATCTTTTTTATTTCTCTGAACGGAAAAAAAAATCACATAAATTTAGTTGAATAGGATTAAATCTCTGAATAATGAAAAAGCAAAAAAAAGTGAATATTTAAAGTTTGATTTAATTATATAACTTAAAAGCTAAAAAAATATACAAAATAACTTAATTAATGATTACATAGCTTTATGCATAATTTAAAAATGATTGTAAGAAAAATGGCCACATTAATAAATTATTGAATGACAAAATGCTTAAAAAAACAATGAATATGTCCATAAAAATAAAAGAAGGATATTATATAATTAATATCAATATTTATTAGTGTTTAGAAAATTAAATATTGAGGGAAGGCAATATGTTTAAAATCTATGTACATAGTATATATAGTTATTGATCATCAAAAATAAAGAATAATATATCCAATAAAGGTTTAAAAATTAAGAATTATTTTCTTAAAATAAAAGTGTTTTTAATCATCATTACTTTTTTTGTCTTTTAAGATTATAATTCTTTGAAAAAAGTGAAAAGATAATAGTGAACTAAAAGATTCTTTTAAAAAACCTTTATATTACCTTCCATTACATAAAGCTATTTAGGTAAAACGATCGAAGAATGATGCAGAAATTTTATGAGTGCATTAGAAAACCAATATTTTAATATTAGATTATGCTGAAGATTTAATTTGATGATATCTAATTGTTTTTCAATTCCATCACATTAAAAATATAAAATTTAAAGATAATCATGAATGTATTTTATAGCTTTTCTAAATAAGTGTACTCTTTCTTACGAATCGATGATGAGAATAAAATTATGCGATTTATAAGAATATTTTATTGTTATGTAATTAATTATTCTTTCAATGTGTTTGTGATTTGTAGTAGGGTAATATATTCTTCTGACACAATAATAATATTTACGAAAAAAACATATAATCTTTATAAGACGTAAATTTATACCTTAATAATGGCTTATAGGTCGTAAAAAGATCAATGGATTCAATACACAATAAATGGGCCCTTTATGGGTAAAGTACAGCTAGGATGTCAACATATTATATATAAACCTTTTTATATTGCTTTATTTGCATAAAATTGCATTTTCCGAATCAGTATAACCATTATAAAAATTTTAGAAACAATCAAAAAACGAATTCATACTAACACTAAAATAACACTTCAATATATTACGCTGCATTTGTGAATTTATATATTAACTAATGTGTCGAACATTTCGTATTTCTTTCAAATTAATATTGATTTATATTTTTTTAATATGCGCTAAATCGATCTTTTAGGTAGCTTCATGTGATATATTTAGTATTTATTCATTTTAATTGTTAATCTTACATTCAAGATTTTTTTTAAAACCTTAAAAATACATGTGTTTATATCAAACCTATTTTTGCGTATATGTTTCTGCTTCCGACGGCATCTAAAACACAATAATTCTCGGTTATATTATTTTTTTCTGATAAAGCTTCATTTTTGAAGCATGTTAGATTTCGAATTGTTCTAATTATATGAATCATTGATCCAATCTTAAATATTTTTCTGAAACCTATCACATTTGTCAATGCTTAAATATATAATATGATTGTTGGTTTATCAAAAAATAACTTTCTTCAAAATAAGTTGGCTTGATTTATAATTTTATGATCTCGTCGACAAAAAGAAAAAATGTATGATCTTATTATAAATCGGGTAACCACTATAGTTAAATAAAGTCGATCACTACGAAAAACTAGTAAAATATGATTTACATGAATCAGAATTGTTATTAATACATAAATATAAAACAAAAATAATACAATTTCTCGCAGTATGAGAGATTTAGTAACAAAATATCATAAGAGGTACAATAAAGAACTGTAAGTCATGTACCGAATCGAAATATACATTCTTACTATACGATTGAAGAAAAAACTTCAAATAATAGGCCTTTTGTAGAAGAGAAATATCGAAAAAGATTTAGGAGAGAGAATATGGCCAAGAGAATAAATATGTGTATTCACGGGAATCAATAAAGTTAAGCTTGGGAAAAAAATCTAAAACCACGATTCCAAAATTAATATATAAAAAAAAGAAATTTTAGACTTCTTAAATGGCGCCAAGAATATTACATCAAAATAAATAGCTGAAGTATACCAATAAAAAGAAAAAAAGATACTTTGCAAGTAAACAACAGAATATGATTGTAATAGTTATTATCTCTGCTAATTAATATTTGCAGGTTAATAAAAAGAATTATACCTCAAAAAAAGGGCAAAACGGAGACAAAACACCATAAGTAAATACTTATTGTTTCTGTGATGCCGTCAGAAGCAGAAGCATACACGTAAACATTAGGATTGACCAAAAAATATGTTTTGAAAACCTTTGAAAGGAAATTTCACATCTGAGAGGATCGATTTAAATAAGAATTCACAAATCTATTTAATCTAGCCGCTTAAATATTTATTTAAATACATATAATATATTTTTATTTATGGGTAAATTTTAGAACTATAATTATAGATTTTTTCTTTAGGATCAACTTGATTGATTCCTGTGTAAACATCGATATTTACTCTTGCACATATTCTTTCACCTCATCTTCTTCATTACCTCTCCTCTTTTAAAGACCTATTATTTCAAGGTTTTTATTCAATCCTATAGTTTTATGTACATCTCGATTAGATAGTGATTTTTAGTTCTTATGCTATCTTTTATGTCATTGTGTTACAAGACATACAAAAGGATAACAAATAATTTTTTGATAAATAAAAATTCATGAAATGTATATTTTCAAATGTAACTTGTATAAAAAAGGTATGTATTGTGGGAAATAAAAATTATCTACGTAAAAGATGATTTAAATATAATACTGTAAAATGGATGATAATAAGCAATCACCGGCAATTATTGATTAAATTTCAAAGCTAAACTAAGACAATATTATAAAAAAATTACAACAATTTATGGTCTTATTTTTATATAAATAAATTAAAAAAAAATTGATTGCGTTATTTGACCGAGATTCTTATTTTTATGTTTTATTAAAGTTTTCTAGGCAACCCTTTGAAAAATAAAATTCAATTATTAAAAAATCTTTTTTGCAATTGTGAACTAGAAATAATATATATTATAAGATACATTAAAATAATTTATGCTATTTTTAAATTTTATCTCTGGCAAAGCGTGTATTTTTGTGATCAGCGAAAAAAAGCCATCATCAACTATTTATATATCTGATTATTTTTTTATCGAATATTCACGAAAAACACATTTTATGTGCCTTTCTAGAAGAATTATTGACTTATTCTATATTTTATTCATTTGTTTAACATGCAAAAATTTTAATAACCTTTTGAGTATTGAATTACAGGAACAAACATTTAAATCAAGTACAATAATAACAGCATATTTTGGATTATTTATGCAAACATATTATTAGAAAGTATTTGTCTATGTTTTACCGTAATGAAAGGATGTAAAATAATGAGTTATCTCTTTAATATTAAACCTGTTTATTTCTTATAACATTCAGGTTTCTATTTTTTTTATAATTCGCTTATATTTAAGTATATATGAAAAAAATTATATTTTTTGAAATTAATAAAAATAATATTATATATTGAAACTATTTATTGAATATATATTTGTATACACAAAATTTTAATCTATTATACTAAAGTAAAAAAAGTGGTGATTATTTTGTTCAGAAATTATTTTTTATATTTTTTTATATGAACTTGTAAACCATATTTTTTTGATTTTTTGAGGACACTAGTTTTTTATATAAAACAAGGGTGATATTTTTGTGATTGTTCACTAGTTTTCGAAAATGAAAATTTTGAACCAATAATAAAGTGGATTATATATAAGATCAATAAGGATTCTGTTTAATTAATTTTTATATCTTAATATTCGACATTAACCAACCTTATAGATTTTTGAAGTCTTTTATTCATATACGTAGACATTTTTATAAAATTATTTGTCTAATAAAAGTATAGTTTTCATATAGGCAAAATGTCGGAACTTATATGCTTTTTTATCCTTTTTACTGATCAATCTATGTTATAATTATATTAATGTAAGTGATAGATAAAATAATATAAAGATTTACTAGTTGTCAACTTAATTTACACAAAAAATAATCTATTTATTATAAAAAAAAAACCCTTTCCTCGTACGTAATTATAAGGATAGTTATGTCAATATTAAGATAAGTCGCATATTAGGTGTTATAGATTGCAGAGGAAATAGTGACATACATAAAAAGAATTTAAATAAGTAATGCTGATTAAATAAGTAATGAACAAGAAAATGTATCTATTTTAAGGTTATTTATTTCTTATTATTTATGAAATAAACATATTAAGTTGCTTTAAAATTTCTTTTAAGCTTTGTGTGGTTGAGCAAGAGTAATAAAAATATAATATCATATTCGTAATAAATGGTAATTTGTAATATTCATAGTATTAATTTTTTCTATTTTTCTGATGCGATTTTCGCATCCACATTTTTCCCGTCAACCCAATTCTATCGTAAGTGGGTATCAATTAAATCACCATATAGGCACTTTGGACATAAACAATGCCACTATGTCGATTTAAGTCAATCGTATAAATAGCCATTTTTCAATCTAGTTCAATTTTCATGAACATATTACGTTTTTTATTAATAAATAAATATATTTACAAGGAAAATTACAAATATTTAAAAAAGCTTTGCTTCATATGAAAAGGTTTTATTCATTATCATAAATTGTCTATTTCTCAATTTCGGCATCATCAAAGTCGTACAAAATCAGAAATATCTGCAATATAATATATAAAATATCGAAAAAAAGAAATATATTACAATCCAGGATAAAGTGCTCCGCGAATTGTTTTTTTATTACAAATATTTGATTGTAGTAATTAAATGCCAGCAAAATAAACAGTGTTAACTTAACCCAAACATAAAAACGGGTTCTTCCAACTGTTGTATAATTTAATAACATAAAAATACTGCAAAAAATTGTAAATATTGGATCTTCTATCTGTGGTGATCTATAAATGAAAACAGAAAAATTTCCAATCAAAAGAATGCTTAAAAGCGTGTGTAAAACACTGGCATACTTGTGTATTTTATTTTTTCTATAGTATATAATAGAACAGATCTTGCTATGGTATTCTGGTGCTAAATTCATTTTTTTAATTTCGCTTGAAAATATTAAAAACCCCACTAAAAATATAAGTTCTAGAGCTAAACTGGCAGAATCATAGATATTTACAATAGTACTTTTGTAAATTATTTTTATCATATGGCAAATTATAATGCAACTTAAACATATTACCACCGAAAAAGTTTCTTCTCTGAATTCTATATACATGCTACATTTGAAAAAAAATCTGCAAAAAATAAAGAACATGTTTTGAAGATATGGCCGCACAATTTGCCCAAAAATAAGCTCATTCGCTATTTTTTGGTCCAGTATTTCTTTTTTACACGCGCCTTTACCCAGGGTAAATATAGTCAGCAGGTTAAAAAGTGCTAAAATAAACGCCTTTCGGATCATAATATCAAGTGATTTAATGTTATTATTTATATGGAATTATTTTCTTCAATAATTGATCTAAATCTTTTCGAAAATAAATTAATTAATTCTGTTATTTATCATAATCAATTGATAAAACAAAAGCACGTCATTCAGGCGATTACGAAAGCAAAATATATAAAATGAACATTTCTTCTTTACTATGTATATTAAAAGCAAGATAGACAAAATTTGTAGCCATATTGCTGCAAAAAGAGGCATTTAATTTTACTCGAGTTATGTTTTGGGTTTTTTAGTACTTTGCACCCATAATCAAAAAAAATTATCATATTATATTTCTATTGTGTGCAGAAAACAATATTCCGAATCTTCACAAATTAACAACGATTTTAACTGTCATTTTAAGCTTTAAAATGGTAAAAATATTCCACATACTTCTTTTTATCTAGTCTTCATTCCATCTAAAATACATTATCAGTCTATAATTGAATCTGTGATTGTGATAATAAATAATTATCAATTATTTATTTCTACACTTTAGATGAAAATATATTTATGGGATAATTAAAATCCCTGACGAAGTAGAAGAATACATGCAAGCTTTCACATTATGCAAGGCATTTGAACGCATCTCATTTGAAAGAAAAAGAGCATTCGATGAGGATAGATCAGAGAAGGTGTCAAAAGATGTATCAAGTAGTTGTGTAATATTCCCAATGGGCTGACCACGTCTAAATAGATAAAAAGAAAATTAACCCATGTATAACACAAATAAATATGGGATAATTAATTGCAACAAAATATTTTAAAAAGTAGTACACCAAATGTGCTTATCCACAGAAAACAGGAAAATTTTAAGATGATTATTTGCCTAATAGAAAAATACGTTTTCTATTATTCTATTGACAAATTTAAAATTCTGTTTAAAATGGGAGGTATTTTAAGTTTATGCAATACAATGCTGTTTATAATTTAATGATTTAAGATGATACGAAAAATATTTAAAAAAAACTAAAACCTAGTAAATATTGCGTAAAGGCTTCTTATAAAACTAATTAATAAAAATTTAAGAAAAAAGATCTGGTTATAATTTTTTTTTTATATAAGTTGCACGAATGAATCAATATTCCATACTTTATATGCAATTGTTACTTTTTAAATTTTTGAGAGCAAATTTTTAGTGTTTAGTATTTCAAAATAATTAAATTTACAGGCGTAGTTACAAAAAAAATTATATTTAAGAAATATTAATCATTTTTATTGTTATAATACATATACTATATATTTTTTCAGAAAAGATACACATCTATTATTATGATTAGCTATAGAAATAAAAGCATAAATACCCACTTTGATGGTTAAAATGTGAGCTTAAGAAAATGACCTATTGGGAAATGAACTATCTTTTATCTACGAATGCAGAACACGAATAGTACCATACGTCATAACTTTGAATGGTTTGGTTACAAAATACCCCAAGTCATATATGGCGGAGTTGGGAATGCCAACTAAAACAGAAGCATGTGCACAAATAATATGATTGAGGAAGAAAATTGAACTGATAAGTCTGGAAAAAACCGGATTTAACGTAGAAGATTGCATATATTCTGAGTTGTTTTAACATTAAGTAAATACATTCCATTGGGAGATCTTCTAATTTTATTTAAATAAACAACAATGAATATAAGTCAATATGTCCATAAATAAATAAAAATACAATACAATATAATTATTCCCATTGGATTAGATATAAATTTCAGCAAATAACTAACGAAATTTTTGCATAATACGATTCTATAAATAATATTTTTATAAAAAGGGTGTGTCAAATAAAATAGCTTTAATCTATCACATTTTTTAAGTTGCCGTAAACTCTATCATGTAGCACAAAGACCAAAGTTTATGAAATAAAATTATATATATTACTCAATCTCTACCATTTCCCATTTGATCCTCAGTAATTTTTATTATAGCGACCGTTCATAATATACCCCTATATTTCCTGTTAATTATATAATTTCTATAATGTTGTTAAAAAATAAGACCATACCAAAATACATAAAAAACCCATCATATGTAGATTATCAGTGCCAATAAAACTCAATTATTCACCCGAAAAACATCATGTCGTATTTTTATTTTTGATGCATTTTTTTAGTCTAATAATAATTTGTTCCTAATTTATTAATTTAATAGAAAGATTTTTATTTTTCTTTGTTTAAATAATGCTGAAGAATATAACGTCAATCTTGATGGTTCAAATTTCTTTGACTTAAAGCTGTTTGATAATGTCATTGTTTTGAAACATTGGAAAACGTGTCTTATTTTAAAAAAAATTACAAAATAATAGATGTAAAAATATAAGATAAACAAATTCTAAAAAAAAATATGAATGATTATAAAAAAAAATATCTTCTTTTATTTTTTTTATATTCTAATTTTAGATTTTAACCTAAAGATTTTCTTGATCTTTATCCCGTAAGCATATATTTTCGATACGCAAAATGAATATTCTCTTATTCAAAACTTCTTCTCTAACTCACTTTTTTTCAAGATCTACTAGATCAGGTATTTATCTCTCTCCTATAGCTTCGATATATGCTTCTATTTAGTATAGAAGTTATAATTATTATAAATAACTTGCATGAAATTGTCTGATCATTAAACCCATTATACGAGAAATATAGTTATTTTTCTTTTAAAAACATTTTCATACACATATGTGGTAAATTAACATTAAATTATGTTAATTATATAAGAAAATTTTAATTCAGTTTCTGTATTCAACTATTTGGCATATGTATTCCAATGACTTGTTTGTGTAAAGAAGATTAATTTTAATTGAAATGGATCCATTGAATAAACAACATATTTGATATATGTAATAAATAATTATTTTTGGATTTGTCTGTGTTATTTTATATAATAAGGCATTTTATGACGTCAATCATTTATTTTGATCTATTTTAGTCTTTATAAACAACTTATTTTATTAAAAAAAATATAATAGAATGTTTTCAGCATTAGATTAATATGTGAGAAAAATCTATTGAATTCAAAATAACTACCTTCTCGGCTAATAAATGCTATATTTTATGATTTATAACTGTATAATTTATCAAAAGGCGTCATCATCAATATTCCTATATATCTCAGGGATTTTTGTGCAAACGACCCAAAGCTTAAACTTATACACCAGAAGTCATTGGATTCCTACATATAAAGATGCGCCTTTTAAATTCTTATGAGTCGGTTATGCAATGTAAAAGATTACTATTTTATTCATCTCTAATTTATTATTATTTTAATGCAAATTTCAACTTATTGTGTTTTTTTGATGGTATGTTTTTATTAATTTTTTAGAGCCTATAGAAAAAATCTGTTGAAGCTAAGCAGAGTATTATTTCATGTTGTTAGAATACAGCATAATTTTTTTTTCGTTTAATTTAATTTTATAATAATTAATAAAAAAACAAATAAGTAAATGCCTGTTACCACAGGATAAATGGAACAATCCCTCGGGCGGGGATCTGTCTATTGAGTTTAAAATATATTCTACATCCAATAAAAAATTTCCAATTTTTTAAGTAATTAAAATCATAAACGAAAAACAGTCTAATTTCTAATTGCATAAAGCAAGGTTTTATCTGGTATTTGTTCGCAACTAAGTTTACAAATGGTATTAAAAGATGTTTTGATGGGTGTAACTGAAGATGTATGTATTACACTGGTGGTATTATAAAACTATCTTATCAATTGTAAAAAACCATGGTTACGTAAATTAAAAAATGAAATCAAGAAATAAAAATATATATATTCCAAAAGTCTCACACAAAGATTTATATGCGAAGTTGTTAGCATGAATCAAATATCCGCGGCTGATTAATAAGCGAAGATGTGAACCGGTAAAAAACATTATAGCAAAAATATAGTGAAAATGAGTGGGCCTAGATGCATTATTCAAGCAGATTAAACAATGCTTAAAAATAAGATTAAGTCATTTTATAAAAGAACTAATGAATCAGACATAAGTATTGATCATTGCAGACGCAAGCGAATCAGCTGGCAATGATTTCTACAGTTATTCGAATGGAATTAGTGCGAATCTTAAGAATGTCATTAAGAGAGTGGTCATGAGGGTTCAGAAACATATACGGATATATGTAAGGCTATAATTATATTCATTAAATGACATGGACACCATATTATTACATAATTATTATTTTTAGACCCAGATTCTATAGTCCATACAATAATGTTGATTTGTAAAACAATAAGCTGAACTACTACATTAATAAGACATAGATGGAGAAAAAGAACTGCCTGGCACATAGTTAAAGTTTATTTTTTTGGATCATCATAAAGGTAGACGTGTGACTCTTTACTTGACTCGAATAAAATTCAAGATAACCTCTTATTCATTTATTAAATTCTTAATTTACACATAATAAATCAATAATTCTAACAAACATTTTTCATTTTTTTGATTTAACTTTAAATATATTTAACTGATTGTATTATGTTGTCATTTATATTTTATATAGGGTTAACATCCGCCATCAAAGCGGTTAGCTTTCAACAAATTCATATTCATTTTTCATCACGATCCTATATGTATCATTTAAATATATTCACATATCATATCTTTATAAACAAACAAGACTATTTTTATTTCCAAAACCTTCCATTTTAGCTTTATGAATATTTTTTCTGTGAGAATCGTCTTCTTTTCCGCAGCAAGTTTCTTCTGTTTTTTTTCTTATTCTTACACATATTTTTTTTCAATTTATTCTAGTGCATAATAACTAATAAGAAATTCCTGGGGTGTGATTTACATACCTATGTGGAAAGTATTGTTGTATACTCTTTTATAGCTTCTCTAGCTTTCTTAACATCTAATTTCGCAATATATTCTCCAAAGGTACCTATATCTTTACTCTTTCGTTAATCCTATGATCTTATCAGCTAATTGTTCTATATTATATTACATATTTTCTTACTAACCATTTTTATAACCCACTCACAAATTCTTTACCATTATCACGCATTTTTTCTTTTATATAAAATCCATCTTTGCACAAATTTCTTATACTTTCCTGAATTTTTTCTTCCGATTACAACTGTTGCGATGTATTTGGTAAAATAATCTTTTCCAATTAAAAAATAAACATTTTAATCGCTAATCACAATTAAACATATAGTAATTTTTTTTGAATGATCTGTATGATTGTATATATTCTGATGGTGGCATTTTTTTCTTGAATTTATTTCTCATATATCACACATATTTTTAACACACAATATATTGTCTTTCTATATACTGGTCGGTAATTTTCCTGTTTTAAATCATTAATAACATACCTTGACCTTGCACTTCGGTGTCCTATTTCGATGTGTTCCTCATAATATACTGCATCATTATCTCAGCATTCGGAATTTTCGCCATCTTTTCAATATAAAACTTCCAATATTCCGCATCCCCTTCTTATATATATGTTAGATCAATTTTCCTTTTTTAGCTATTTTTCTTTTTTAAGGTCTTTACCACGAAATTCCCTGATAAGTTCATCAGCCATTCCCCCCTTTTTTCCTTCCTCATATTTTATTTTAAAATTACATTACATTATCCATTATCATTATTATTACTTTATGGTCAGTTTATATATCAAATTCTCTTCCTCACATCCCATAAATAATCTTTTCTGCCCCAAAAAGAACAGCCTACATTTATCTTTCATGAAAAATATATCGCAAGATTGTCTCTGCAAATTTTTTTTGCCACGTAATCATATTCTATTATTTCCTATGTTTGTTGGCATCTTCTTGATAAATTACTGTTCCAAGACGCAGGTTTGAAGCATCCGTTCTTTCTAATAACCATTTATTATAATTCATTAAAGCGAACTTATCTAACATTTAAAACCTTTCTTTGATTATTCAAACTCTTTTTCCAACTTCCCAGTACAATCCATCTTTCTCTTTTTAATCGTAAACATTATATATAAGCCTTTCAACTTAGATCTTTTTAAATTTTTTCAACCTTGCAATCTTACTTAAATTTTTTTTTAAAATCTCAATTTTCTTTGTTTTTCACATTCCGAAAATGCATTTTGTGTTTTTCAATAGTTATAACTTCCACAAAATTCAATAATACAACTAAAAACTTAATTCTTGCTTTGCGAATTGTATCGTATTAGTATTCTTTTCAAAGTTATTCTTTTCAAAGTTATTCTCTTCAAATCTTTTACATGCTTCAAACACTAAATCATCATGTGTAGTTCCATTATTAGCAAGATGACAATATCATCCAAATATACTATAAGTCCTTTATTTATTAAATAACCTAAAAATTTTGTCAAACCCTGTAAAATCATTAGGCGATCTTAAAACATATATTCATATAATTTCAATATAAAATTATCTTTTTACTTCAAGCCCGTTTTATATTTACCATTTATATATATTTCCACACTATAAAATGCTTCACGAAGGTCTATTACCGTAAACCAATTTGCACGATATATAGTCTAAGAATATCCCGCATATAAACCAATTAAAAATTATCCTTGATCAGAGATTTATTTAATTTTATTAAATTCGATATCAATCGAACCTTTCATTTGGCTTATTTAAAAATCTTACAAAATTCTGCTGATTTGTATCTGCTCTTTTAATTATTTTTCATTCTAATTCATCTAGACGTGCTAAAGATTCTTTGTTTAATAAATGTAGCATTGTCGTTCTTTTATGCGTGATAACTTATTAGAAACATATAAATATTTCATTTTTCAATTATGAAAAATTTCTTTTGCTTCTATTTTGTTTTTATATTTTCGAACATACTTCAAATATTTTTAATAGTTTAAAAATTACATTTATCTTTTTTTAATTTTTTAGAATTATTTCGGTCAATGGTCGGATACTTGGGATGTCTCATTTATTGTTATTAAAGTAATTAAATTAAATGCTTTATGTCCCTATTTTCCCCATTCATAACATACTACCCATTGAATATTCACCTTCCAAATATTCTTACCTAAACTTGTTTTCCCATCAAGGCAATTGCTACTATTTTCGCTTTATACTCAGCCAACAACTTTCTTACATCATAACTTTTTTTAGATCCTTTATCTTACGATAAAATTCCTCTTATTTTTTTTGTTTGATCGATTTTCCTCTCAAACTTTTCAACATTTTTTCACAATTTACCGACACGTTTTATTTAAACTTCATTATTTTCCTAACTAAACCACGACTACATGTTTCCATAATTCTCTCAATATCCACGTTTTAAGCATATTGTGTAATTTCTTCTACTAAACAAAAACACTTACGAATCTTTAATATATCTACTAACTTCTTTTCCACACTTTTCAATCCACAGACGTCTTTTTCAGCCCTGCAAATCTCTTGTGCGTATTGAACTGGCGTGGCCCCAATTTAATATCTTATTATTTTAACTTTATGAAAGGTCCATTGATTTGTACAATTTCTTTCTACCAAGGGTTTTTGTCATCGATCCGGACCTTCTAATAAAATCAGAAAAATAATTTATTTCTTTTCAAGAAGGCTATTTACGCGCAAATTCCCATAATAATTAATTTCAAGGGTAATTTAATTTAAATAAGTTTTGAATTAACAAGATAATAATTATTATGAAGATATTTACAATCAATACTAACCAGCCAATTAATCATCTTTAAATTATTTTTATAAAATTAAATCTATTCATTCATGAGAGTCAAAGTTATAATTAATTATCTTGTCTTTAAAACATAAATGTGATTTATCGCGATATAGAACCATTAGCATAAATAGCAACTAAATCATATTGTAATTTCTATAGGCTCTAAGAATATAAAAAATAGAATCAGAGGAAACCAAATCATTGGAATTTATTAAAATTTCTTTATAAAGGATGTTTAGATTTATTACGAATATGCAGTCGAAGATAATAGCTGAAACTTATGTATCATCGCAGACCTAATGGAGTTTATGAAATCATAACAGAACCAGTAGAAAAATTAATTAAACAACGAGCCTATTACTTTCTGCCAACCTTTCTTCAATTCATTTGCAAAAATCTGCTTAAATGTATGACTTCAAATCAAAGATAAGAAAATAAAGACAAAATCCTATTAGTAATTTATGAGCAAAAAAAAGAACCAAAAAATAATATTTCAACTCGTAATTTATTTTGTTATATCTATCTTAAAAGCGCTACAATATATTTGAATTATATACAATATGAGATATTATATGTGTATTGTTACAAATGTTGTTTAAGATATTTGGAAGCTAAGAGTGCTGGTCAAGATGTTTGTTAAAATAAAAATGAGTCGCTGCCGATATTTATCAAAATCCTTGTTGTTTTTATTTTAATCGTATTGAAACTATTTAGCAAGAAAATATAATAATCGAACGTATTTCTATATTATTATTATCTTTCGTTTCTATCATAATACCAAATAAAACATCGATTTATCACCAAAGCAAATATACTTATTGATTAAGGCAATCCTGCATTTTAAATTGGTCCGCATTTTTTTGAATTTTAGACTAAAAGAATGCCAAATTGTTCAATAAATAACAAAAGTAAAACGTTAATGACATTCCCTTTGCGAAATCCCCCCTTTTTTTCTCTTATATAAATTTTTGATAAAAAGAGATTCAAATAATTTAATTTTAAAATAAACTGCTCCATAAAAACGTTTTTTAAATTTGTAATATTTTATTTTTACCTGGTATATTTTCATGTTTTTCCGAGACCGAGTTGATTCATTTTTTTTGTGTCAGCGAAAAATATAGATTAAAACAGGCTTTCCCGTAAATTTCAACTTAAAAGTAAGAGATCTTATTTATAAGGATTTTTTATAAAAATATAGTATGATGTTCTTGCTTTTTAGATAGAAAGCTAAAAATTTACAGTATGTCTTCAACAAATTCTGCAAAAAAAAACACAATCTTTAAATTTTTTGGCCCTTATTTGACTTAAAAAAACATACAGTAAATCCAAAAAAATAGATAAAATAGCAGTACATCATATTCTTATTGGTTTTAGAATATGCTTAAATGCGCAACAAGAAATTTATCAACAGCGGATTTCTTGGGTGTAAGTCATTTCATCAATAAAATTTTAATTTATTAAGTATAAATAGCATGTAATATATATAAAAATAGGTTAAAAACCTATAAAATATATATAAAAAAGTACGATTAAATTATTTATACCATAAATTGTATCATTCAGGTTCAGATAACACTTTGAAGTTATAAATTGTTTAAAATTCATTTACAGCAATACTAAAACAATTTTTTTGCTGGATAATTTAGCTATAAAACTGAATCAAGGAGCGAAAAAGTCATTACTAAAAATTTTAGTTCATTTATTAATGCTTTTTTCATTAAAATCTGCCTATTATTGAAATTTATAGTTTAAAATTTATGTGACAAATTATAGCTTTTTTGCACTTATACACGTAAAATGATTATAAAAACTATCTCGTTTAATAAAATTTTTGTTAAACAATAAAAAAAGATTTTATGTGCTCCTTATACGCTAGCTATAAATAAAAGTATATAATGCATGAAAAATTTGTTCTTTGAAGGCTTCAATTTATACATAATAATAAATTATATCTTAAACCAAAATATTTAAATATTTCTACTTAATATTACACTCGTTCTTATATTACAGAACATTTTTTTTGCATTGACTAGGTTTATGAATATAGAAATCGCACATATTTATCAATTATAAATTCCGAAGAAAACTTTTTACTCTCATTACCAAATATAAAATATTTATATTATGTGAGATTACAGAAAAAGACTTTTTCTTCTTTAAAATCAAATATACAAATTTGTATTGTTTTGTAATTATATCGAAAAATGTGCGAACTAAGAAATCAAATTTAAGTAAATTATTATTTGAAAGACTATAAACTATTCAAATTACAATTTGAATTTTATTCTTTTTTGACAACTATAGGTACATCCTTTTATTTCATCTGTTTTAGATTAGCACCGTTGCTTTTTATGACAAAATACCCTTCAATCATATTTTTATGCACACTTTTTAAGCAATAAACAATGATAATAGAGCGTTTTATAGTAAATTAATCCGCAAAATCTTTCATAACTATAATATATACATTCCAGAAGTCTGAAAATATTACGGAATCTTCGTGTGCATGTTTCTTGAAGATCTCAGTATTAATACAAGACTTTATATTTCACGCGACAACTGTAATATCTTTTTCTACTTCCCGTCATTCAAATATTTTAGAGAGCCAAACAACAATGCACACGATGTTCCCAATGATACTTACGTTTTTCTTAGTTTGTATCCTCGAATTTTACTAGATTTTTTAGTAAAATTTTTTTCCAGTGATAAAAAATATTTAAAGTCCACACTAATACATGTATTATTAATAATATCAGTAAACCATAATTAAAAACCCCCTAAAATCACGGCACTCGAAAGTTTTCTTACTGAATAAACCAAAAGGATTTATTTTGAGAATTACTGAAATATAAAATTAGTTCTTTAGAAATTATATTTTTGTACAGACTTAGTTCGTACTAACATTGTGAACGTATGCACTTATATAATATGTGTCATGTTTAAATCAAATAGAAAAATATTTGTTATAATTATAAAAGTTCCTTTTTTTTATATTGCTCATATTTTAAAATATTTTGAGCATTATTTATCTGTCGGGATATTGTGCTACTATTTTTCAGACTTAAAAATTACATATTGGCTGTTATCGATTTTGGCGAGATATTAGTAAATTGTTCCTTAATGTAAATCGATTTGCAAAAAATTTATACAACGATTTTACTTATATACACATATTAACGCACAAAAAACAAAACACACATCTGTATTTTAGAAAAATTTATTTTTTATTTTAAAAAATTTAGTTTTTTAAATAGTGCCAAAAGCAAACAATTCTTTGTAGTAGAAAATATTTATATAGCTTTTAATGAAATAAAAATAATAAACTATTATTTTTTACGTTCAATTTTTTAATGATTAAATACATAAAAGAGAGGTTGAATTTTACTTTGCTTAAGAGAATTGAGGATTCTAAGCATTTAATTTATAATGTATCAAGGAATATAAAAGACACATCTTAATCCCGTGATTTAACAATGTAGAAAAATTTTTACCAATATACTAATTTTTTTAAAACAAAGTACAAGTTTATCTCAGCTATTTAGATATAAACATAAAATTAGTCTGTCAAAACTATAAGGGCAATTAGATTTACCAGCTATATTGATACTTAAAAATATTTTTTATGATATTTATCCATTTATATAAAATTAAAAAGGATAAAATAATCGACTATTTATAGTTTAAAAAAAGTTTAAACCTTTTTTTTATATATATTTTAGATTTACGATGAGAATAAAAGATGCATAATTGCAATAAGTGGCCAAGAATACAGAATCTTTCAATGGGCAATCTCATTGATTTTGATTTGATTCGTTGTCATTAAGGTTATATGTATTCATACTAATAATTTTTTATTTAAGGTTTAAATAAGATAAATTTCAGCAGAAAAATTTTTTATATCAATTTATTTATGCGCAAAATAAATTAAAGTCTCATATACATAAAGAAATATTTTTCGTATATTTGTATCACAGTTTTGATAAATGGGTAACACTTCATAAAAAAATACCTACCTTCTTTGCAACTTGTCAAGGATGTATTAGCGATAGATCTTTTTTTTTTCGCTTTTTAGATGGCTTTTAATGTTTTATACACTGTCATTCTTAATTTCAATATATATGCTTGCCTGATACTATATATAAGAGATAAAGGTTTTACATTGTTCTTTTAATATAACAAATTTTCAGGTCATTATATTGCATAAAGCAAATTTTTCAATACAATAATATTGTCTAGACTTGCTGCTTTATGCTTCAACGATCCCCATTAAAAAAAAGCATCTGAATGTAATATTTATAGGACTAGTAGACGAACGATATGCTATAATCTAAATATTTAACGAATTCTGTATTGTATTCTAGCGGACAGCTCGAATCAATCATATAATAAATTTGATTTTTTTCTTTTAGTTTTTAGCATATCTGATATTTGTGAATGAGGGGGTTGTTAACACCTTTTCAATGTGGTTTTCGAGCTCATTGTAAGCTTTTACCCTTTACCTTTTAATTTATAATTCGAAAATAGTTGTAAGGGGAAATATTTACCTTTTAACCCTAAAATAGACTCTTAAATAGATACGAATAGTAAAAAATCAGATAATGTATTCTTCTATTTTCAGAGAAGAATACAAGTGCACTTTATAGATAAATATATTCAACAACAAACTTTTTCCGCGGAATATAGAGCCGCAAAGCAGTGACATGATGCAAATCTTAATGTTTATTTGAGAGATAGCCTATTTATTTTTACTTGGGCATACAAACCACCAGCGAACTATAGCATCAAATAGGAATATCGTTTCATGAAATCAGATTTTTAATAATCATGTTTTTTTTTGTTTTAAGGTAGGTATGAAGTTGATAAAGTAAGAAAAAAGAATTATCATACATTTCGACATAAAGAATAAAATATATACATCTTTAAAAAGAAAGATTAAAATTTAAAAACGGATGAACAACTGCAGATTTGAAAGTCTATCCAAAAGAAAAAAACACATTGAAAAATGGAAAGGCAAAAATAGGTGATCAAGAAGATTATTCTCAAAAATTAATATCACACAACTTTTATAAAAAATATTTTACAGCATAATCGAAGAAATTGTTTATTTGTCAAAAAATTTTAATAAGGTTTCGAATAATCTCTTTGGAATTACTTTTATTATATAATTGTGTGTTATAACTTAAACTGATGTCATAAGCTGATTTTATGGTCTAATGGCTACAATATTTAATATTAGAAGTATAAATTATTTTGAATTACATAAGCATTATTTTTATAGCCATATTTTTAACATATCTATAGATAAGATGGATTTCTGATAATCTAGGCTTTAGAAAAATGAATTTTTATCATAGACAAATATAAAATAATTAGAACTATAAAGCCGTTTGCAATGATCGAATTTAAAATAAATTCAATTAAAGAGGACATTAAACTGTGTATCTTGCAATAAAATTACTTTATTATATCTTAAAATACTTCGTTAATCTCAACAATCTAATTTATAGACTCTTATTTATATAAAATCTTTAAAATAAATTTGTGTATAAAGAGCTCATCGTAAAATCATTTTAAAACGACTGAAGATAAATGCATCTTTACAAAAAAAATACAAAAGCATAGACGTCACGACATTATCTTTTATCATTGCTTTAAAAACAATCTAAAATCTATTATTATTGAAAAAAATTGATTTTCTGAAACATATGCAATTAATTTAGTATAATCACGTTTATATGTACATATTTAATATTCACAGCATGCTGTAACAGTAATAGAAATCCTTTTAATTGCGCTAAAGAGATTCATAGGTCATCTATCGAGTAAATATTTGTTTCATTAGCATAATAAAAATTTTGTGCGTGAAACTTGTGAAGTTTAAGATTAACAAGGTATCTTGTGTATATTTACGATTTAAGTCGCCCTTTCGGATCTATTTGTTAAAATTGGCTGGGATGTTCATGTGTATATTTTTAGACATATTTTCTGTGCGACACGTTTATTTATCGGAATAGAAATACTTTGTAACAAAAGAAAAATACTTACTTTGATGATAGATTTAAATATTTTTTAAATTATTTATGTCTTTAACAAATTTTGAAACAAGTATAAATTTTGTTTGCTAAATATATAATATCATTTTTATACTTATTATTATCACTTTTTGTTCATCATCTTCTTATGGCATCTTTGTCATAAAAGAGTTATATATTCTGTTTATTTATCAAGCCTGTTTGAGCTGATTTCTACTCATATCTTACATATATAATGGTTACAAAATTAAATTGTGGTATTGTGCAACTATTCTATGCTTTGAACTACAGTTTTTTTCATGTTCGGTCATTATAAATTTGCTTGGATCATTCCTAAGTAAATTTTATATCATCATTTTTTTTTAATAATTTAGAGGTTATTTATTTTAGTAATTACGATTAGGAATTGCATTTAGATTTTTTTTATTGTTTATAGGTTTATCGTGTATAAGGTTGATAATGCGTGAACGAAAGGAGATGTACATTCTTGAAACCTGCACACGTTTAAATTTTATACACTCGAAATATTTTTTCTCATTCCCATGGCACATGAAAAAAAAATATTTGCATGCATCGGTCATCAATCTTATCGAAATATACTATTTACAAGCAACTTTTAGAAAGGTCGCTATAAAGATTTTCTCATAAGGATATATAAAATATAAAGATATCTGCACGGTATGAAATTGCTTGAGTTTTATTTTTATTTTGGTATCCTAATCAATTTCAGAATAGTTTTTTTAATTGAGCATGTCAAGATTTTTTTATTTCTTTTGAAGATAAATTCTTATGCTCATGGAGTCTATTCTTGAATCCGCTTTGTTTCGCCTTTATTTAAATGTTTTTTTGGGGGTGATATATGTGATCTATTGCGTTTAAAAAAATCCTTTTTATATTCTTGTTGTATCTTTCATGGAATATATTGTTTGTTAATTTCACTTAATCTTAAAAACGTTCAGAAATTTTGATTTAACGTTGTTATAATAGGGAAGAATGCTACTAAATTTAAATGGTTTTTGGCGTAAATTTTTTTCTTCAATCTTATGCACCTTAATTACCCGTTATATTTCACAATGATATAATATTCTAATATAAACTGGTTTATCGGGGATTATTTCTTAAGAGACACATATTTCGAGTTTTCTTCTTATAATTTATGAACTAATTCTCGTCTTTGAAAATTCAAATGATAATTATCGATGTTTTAATATTAGGCCTAGATTTTTCTTATCCAAATAAGTATTTGCTATAGCCATCCAGATCATCCTTTTGATATTTTTTTGACTTATTTAAAGGCTATAGATGTGTCTAATACCTCAATATATTTACTTTTATGTTTTTTTCTGTCTTAGAAAGGTATTCTAGATGAATATTTGACCACTCTAGCTAGTTTATAACATTTGATAGAACTTGGAATTGCATTTTTTTATATTTCTCCTGTCAAATATTTTATTAGCATAAAATAGCTATTTTAATAATAAATTTTTAACTGAATATTTCCATAAATATTTGAATGAAATGTATTTTTAAACTTGTGCAGAATTCCATATTCATGTCTATATTTTTCTTTAAAATGTTTTTATTAACACAAATAAAAATTAATTTGTTGATCATATCAACTTACATTATCAGTCGTTAAATTCAAAAAATCCACTCGTTTTTTTAGTCATCGAACTCAAATTTTCAAGTTATGAAAGAGAGACTGGATTCTATGAATAAATAAATGATGATTTTTTAAAGTAAGAAATCCATATGAGCATATATATAAGGAGTTCTTCATAGACTATCATGCTGGAAGATTATATAAAAAATATTATGATAAAGATAGTCTTCTAACTATGAGAATTTTTGATTATTTTGCTTTTTTTATTATTAAACACAGTTTAAATATCTATTTACATGATTTTAGTTTTTACAAATAAATTATTTTTATCGAAATATTTTTTTTGTGTGGGTACAGTGTATTCATAGTTAAGATAGCGATTGGATTTTTTTACATCTATCTACAAATATTATTTATTTTAACTTTTTGTTTGTTTTTTTTATTCAATATCATATATACCTTATTCAATTGTGCACACAACCCACACCGCGTTGATTTTCTATCAGCGCATTTTTTTCATTTTATGTATCTGTTTCATTGTAATATTAGTGTAGTATTATATAGATAATAACAAAACTATATTATTTTTTATATATTAATGCATTTTCAAAGTCAACTTTTATATATAAAGTCATAATATCGAGCTTCGCATACAACTAATATTTGTTCACTTATCCGATATATATCATATACAGAAGGTTTTTTAAAAAAATATACACTATAGAATCACATATATTTTTAATTTTTTTTTTAAACTTCATTTCATATGGGAAAAACATAGCTGGAATAAAATCCTATATGCCACAACTAAATTATAGATGAACTAATTTTTATTTTAGTTCATAATTTTTATTCTCAAAGGTTGAGATATCATCAAAAGGATATTTTTTGAAATTTGAATTATTCATGTTTGATATTGTGAGGTTTAAGATACGTTTAAAATAGATTTACGTTTTTTATATATAATTAAAAGAACTATGTACCAATATTAAAGATTTATATATTTCCATAAGTATTTTTGCACGAACCAATCTTATAATTCACTATAAGATCGTATATATGCAAATGCATTATAATAGATAAATTTAATGTTTGGGTAAAGTTTGTATCCCTTTTTTCCGGTGAAAATTTACAAAAATATATAATTATTTAATAAATAAATAAATTTAATGATTTTATTGCCTGAATATGTCTGCGAGTAACGCAAAACTTAATATATACATCCTTCAAGATCATTATTACCAATATAGCAAAACATTCAGACGCCCTTTCTTGAATTTTGATGAAATACTGATTACAATAAATTTATGGAAAAATGATAATTTAAACTATGAAATATTGTATACTCTTTAATCAAGATTTTTTATATTCTATTTTATTTTAAAACACAACTCCGAATTCTACAAAAAAACTATTTTCAGCGATATAAAACTTTATTTATTAAAATTTATCCTGAAAATCCTTATTTCTTTCAGTTTGAACCAATGAAGATAATTTTTAGCTTTATTTAGATATAGTATAATGGCATAATAAATCATGTATACATCAATTAATTAAAAGACAAAGAGCAGTGAATTTTTAATAATAAAAATAATAAAACTAAAATTTTGAATATTAAAAGGAGCACTCTCTTGTTATATAACATTGCATTATAGCTTAAAAATTCATAATTATTTTTTGGAAATTAAATACTAACAAAAAGTATAAGTTTTAAATTAGCATGCATTTGTATTTTATGTTTTATCTATAAAAATTGGTCATAAGGTGTTTTTTTATTAACTTGATAACCCGAGACCTATATTTTTACGCAAAACTAGCCTTAAATTATACTATGATAGTATAATATCTTATATCTAACTTTGTGTTATTTAGAAAGATTATTCTTTTTTTTGCAATAAAAAAAGCATACCATGGATTTTAATATGAATCTATTGTAGCTTTTTCAGATTTGATAAATTCAAGCAAAAAAATAATATGTATCAAATAAGCATAAGAAATTGGATATAGTCTGCTTTGGATCCTATTTCTCAACTATGCAATTCCTATATATATCGTAGACGCTATATAATGTATTCCTTTACGTACAGACTATTTTATTACTATTATTTTCGAGCTTATATTTTACAAAAAAATACACCCGTTCTATTCTTAAAAAGTTTATATGTTATTAAATGCAAAAAATGATTGAACCCATATAATATCGACAAAATACTCATGGTAAAATATTGGAAATATAATTAGAAATTTTAATATGCAAAACTTTTTATATGGAATTTCATGAATAACTAGTCATCAGAATTGTATCTGTAATTACCATATAATACAATTTTTTAAATGCCAAAATTTTAGAAACACGATATTCTTGCATGTTTACATAATCTAATTTATTTTTTATTATTTTGTAAGTTTTATTGCTTTCATTTTAAATATATTATATGTTTTATAATTAGATATACTGATTAATAAGAAAATTTTGACGCCGAATTTATAATACATATAAATTAAAAATGGTTTTGCAACGGTGATAATCGATTTTAAAAATCTGCGAGTAAATAAATATATTCACAAGAAACGTAGATAGTACATAGTTCCCATATTTTTTGAAATGATTTAATATGTGATTATTATGTAAAATTTTTAAATTTTATTGAAGCACTTAAAAAGCTATAATTTTGTTAATACAGGGTTATAAAGAAGGTGTGGATTAAATGCACAAATGAACCTTTTTCTTAAAATTATTAGTCTATAATCTTCACGATAAAATAATTTTTGACGATGATAAATACAGATTCTTATATTAATTAAAACGTAAGATTTTATATGAAATCTGGTACATCTTAAACCAGAAACAAATAACTTAAAAATAAAAAATATGTTTACACTTTTAATTTAAAAAAAATACATAGAGTGGGAATTTATTCTAGAGATGTAAAAAGAAATTTTTTGATTTTGTATATCAAAAAATCGAATATTCCAAGCAAATAATAATTAAGTGCAATTCAAATTTACCACAATGTTACTAAAAAGCATAGTGCTATTTTTAATGTTAAAATAGATTGGTTATAGATCAAGACACAGCTAAGTTTTTTAAAAATTTCAAAACCAATAAAATTATAGTTTTCCTTCGTTTAAAATCGTATAAAGAAATACTTAATGAAACTTAAATGATGATAAATGCAGAATTTATTTCATATGCAAATTATGATGTATATTTAAATGCAATTAAAAGCTATATTTTTTCAAATGGAAATTAAAATTATTATTAAAGAAAGTTTTGCATAAATATGAACTATTAAATATTTTTTCACTGCATCTACTTTTTTAAAACTTTATAATTTTATTGAAAACATGATTTAAATCGAGAGATTTAGATAATCAGAAACAGATGCGATTACATTGAACCAATAAACAGGATTTATTCAAATATATATTATTGCAATGAAAGGGCTTTTTGAGTTAAAAGTAAAAATTATTAAAATTTCGTCTTATTATTTTCTTGGTATTTTTGTTACAGATAGATTTAAATTGTTAATAGCTATAAATAAAAAATCTATGGTCTAACGCTATTTTTTAATGAATAAATTTTAATGTCTTATAACGCTTTATTAAAAAAAAATGTATTTTTTTGTTTTCTTCTGAGGCATCCATTACATTAGCATTATTAACATTAAAATATATTTATTTAGACTCATATTTTGCTATTAATTTAAAAGTTTGCTTGCGAAAAATTATATTTCTCTGTTATTTTACGAATTTGATGAACTTTATTTTCAAGCACATCACCTAAAATTATTCCTGAATACGTTTTTTATACTCAATACTATACGTTCAAGTATTTTTCTCAATACTAGTGTTTGTGAATATGCTTCCGCTTCTGTTGGCATACCCAATTTCTAATATACGACTTATGCTGCTTTGTGACAACTCTATCCCATTTTATGTCATATTTTTATCTTCTTATATATTCATATATATTTTAGCATTAAAATAAATTTATTTTAAGGCCTTGGTTTTCGACTATAACCGCTCTTTTTATTATCAATAAACAGTAATAGCTATTATTTTTTATTTATGGTTTAAGTTTTTTTTTATCAATTTTATCTATTTAGACGTGGTCAGCATATTGTGAATATTACACAACTCTATGATGCATCTTTTGACACCTTCCCCTGATCTATCTTCATATACTGCACTTCTTCTCTCAAATGAGATGAGTTTAAGTGTCTTGCGTGTGTGTGAGCTTGCATGTATTCTTCTATTTCGTCCGGTATTTTTAACTCCTTAACATATAATTTATGGAATTTTGTAACCCCCCCCCCCCATTTCAATTCATCACATATGGTATTATTCTTGTTTTAAATTTGTAAATTAAACCAAGTTCATTCGCGAAGATGTCATACTTCCTATTTTTTTCATTCTAAACTTCAGATAGTTGTCAACGCTAGTTATACCTATTTCAATCAACGTAATAATATTTTATTTTTATCGTATAGAATAATATCAGGTCTATTTTGTTTGATTATTGTATCTTTTTTAATGTGGTATCAACCTTTATTTCTACATTTATGTTTTCGCAGATCTCTTGTACTGAGTGAGTTCTGATCTTTTTTGTTTTCTTGAAGTTGTATCGTCTTGATAGGAGGAAATGAAAACATTTTACGATCACATTGTGTCTTCGCGTGTAATCATGCCCTAAAATTTTCTTGCATCTTGTTGCAAAGCGATCAATTGTTTTCATGGCTTCGTTACAATGTGGGCATTTTACCCTCTTACCGAAAAACACATTTCTGCCTTGAATATAAGATAATTTGCCTTCTTCACTGGTTTAATGTTACCTTCTTTAATCCATCTTGCTGATTCTACAAGATCAACCATATCTGGATTCTTGGCTTCGAAAAAACCACAATAGCAATTTTATTTTCAAAAAATAAGCTTTAAATTTGTAGCCTAGAACGCCTATTTTTTTATCATAATAAAGCAATTTAAATTCATGCAGGAAACAAAAATAAGATTTAATAATTAAAATATCACAGGCCTTTTTTTATCATTTAAAATCAATATAAATTTATTATGAAACAAATATACTATTTATGTCCCGAATATCGTGAATTCTTCTTATAAGTAGGAGCAATAACTACTTGTATTTTAAATAAAAGTATTATCATTTTTAGAATATCACGCCCTTATTATTTTGGTTAACAGTAATGGATTAAATTTTAAACAAATATATTTTAATTTTGGCCATCATAGGCCCATTTTTATCATCCGAAACAAAAGAAATTTATATTTGAAACGAATATGATTTAATGTTTAGAATATCGCTAGCCTTTTTTTTATGTTTAAACAGCAATAAGTATTGGAATTTTCAAGAAAATTATAAGCCAATTGATTGTACGATTTAGATAATCAGGGTTCCTTTTGCTTGTATCTTTGAATTAATAAATGTTTTTTTTGTTTATATTATTTATGGGCTATATTTATAGTCGTAATTTTAGTTTTTATTCTCAGGTACAGCTTGCTTGATTCTCTGTACACACAGCGTATTTATACTTTCGGCTATCTTATCCTCCCCAAAGTCTCTTCAATACCCCTCCTTCTTTCGAGACTTATTAAATCAAGGGTTTTTATCAATCCCAAGGTTTGAATATATGCCTCAACCTGGTTCGTGACATCTAGTTCCTTCATTACCTTTTATGATATCGTGTCACCACACCGTTCCATATTATAACATATGGGATAATTTTTGCATTGCATTTGTATATTAATGACAGCTAATCAATAAATATAATTATAAATTAATTTTATTAAATGTGAATATAAATCACAAAAATGAAGTCTACGTGAATCGGTAATTAAAATCACAAATTTTAATCTAATTTTTTATAGGAAATTTAATTTAAAGGCTTAAAAGATGAAACATTTAAATTAATACATTTTAAAGCAAATTAAATATAATTAAGAGTGTTTTTATATATTGATCTCTAAAATTGATTTTTTGTGTGTTTATATTTTTTACAAATCCAAAACTTATTCGACTTTTTTTTTGATTAAAATATAATAAAAATTCAATTGAACTGTTTATTTAACTTTATTTTATTTAAAATACCGGATTATTAAAATGTTTTTGTTGAAATTTTGGATACATAATTATTAAAATTTGAATTACACTGTTTATTTTACTTTACATTAATATTAACTACAATATTCAAATGCTTTATTTTTTATTTTAAATACAGAATTATTAAAATTTGAATTACAATGTTTATTTTACTTTATTTTAAATTTAATTTAAATATTCAAATGCTTCATATTTTATTTTGAATTATGCATTAATAAAATTTGAATTACACTGTTAGTTTAACTTTATTTTAATAATAATTTCATTATTCAAATGCTTCGTATTTTATTTTAAATACAGAAATAATAAAATTTGAATTACACTATTTATAAATTTTACTTTATTTTAATAATAATTTCATTATTCAAATGCTTCGTATTTTATTTTGGACAGTAATTTTTTTATATTTTATTCAATTCTAATTTGAATACAATATAGATAAATTTAAAGATCAAGAAGTTAAAAATAACAGATTTTCTAGCTGTATTCAATACTATTTCTCATATTTTGCAAGGCACTAGAAATTATATCATTTGAGAGAAGAAGAATAGTTGATGAGAATTTACAACTGAATTTCAAATTAAAGATTAAAGAGCTTTCGAATATTCCGAACAAGCAAACTATGTCGTAGTAAAGGAAATTGATCAATTGAAGAAACTAACCCATAAATAAAAGTAATAAAAATAATTCAAATTATTTACAATTTATTCAACTTTGCTATAAATAGAATATAATAAAATTTAAAATTATTTGTTTTTAGATACGAACCAATAATTTATTTTTTTTGGATTTCTATTCTATAAAAGATACGAATTCCCTGGAATTTATGTATTCATGTGAACCTCTTTTGACTATATATGTGCGATAAAATTTGTAAGGATGAGCAGCCAAATCATCCCTACAAACGATTTCATAAAGGTGTTTTCTTGTCAAAAATAAATTAAAGTCCAGCATTTCAAGAATATACTCTTCATACATTCTGAGAACGTGTTGATCCAATCCAAAACAGTTATTATGTTCTTCTATTCCAAATCCTTCATCCTCGAGAAATTTAGCACTTAATACACAGCATGCTATGAAAGTTGTATAAAAATCATTATAATTTAGATTTTGGTGGTTATTTATTTTTAAATAAAATAAAAAGTATATATATGCAGATATTAAAGTTGTTGGTAAAAGTTTGAATCTAAACTTATTGATGAAATTTAAATAGTATGGATATGAATCTCGGCTACAATCGAAATATGCTGAGAATGCTGAATGGAAGATGTTATGGATTAAATTGGAAGGTTTCACATCATCTATAAACCTTTTAAAACCTTCTAATTGTTTTTTTTGAATATCTATTTGATTTGGGTTTTTGTTTGAGTATTTGTTTAAAGTTGTTTCAATGGTATTTTTTAGTTCTTTAGATTGGAAATATGTTGGTCGCGTTATTTTCTTATCTGTTGTCAAGTTCTTGTATTGATTTAAGGGGTTACTATCACCACAGATATTTATCTTTTGATTATTTCCTTGCCACATACTTCTATCGAAATTATTTTTATCGTGATACGAATGTGTGTTTCTTTCTTGATTGGTTTGTATAAGATTGTCTCTCCTTAAGTGTTGTGCTTTATCTACAGCTTCAAAGTGATCTTTACTGGCATATTCAACTTCCTCGATGTTGATTCCCGTGTCTTTTGGATTATAAGATTGATATATATCATGTCTTTTAGGAAATTGTGCCCTATATGTACAAGAACTATCCTCCCCATCAAATGTATATTTTACATTACTTATTCTTTCGCTGTTTAAATTATTTGCTCTATCAATTTGCTCATTGTATTTTGAACCAGTTGGTTTTTTCATTCTAGTTGATAAATCGGGTTTATATATTCTATAAAAATTATTCTTATCATTCACATCGCATGTTTTGACATCTGTTTTACTTAGTGTTTTCAAAGAACCATCAAAACGCGGTTTTTTATCAATGAAACTATCCCTATATGCCCGTTTTAATACACTTGTTCCACTAACACTATATTTCTTTGTAACTAAGTTTCGAAGAGGATCATAACTATTTATTTTATTGGTATAAAATAATGATGAAACAGTTCCAGCATCAGAATCATGAACTCTACCATGTGAAAAACCATCTTCATACCACTTCCTAACCTTGTCTATCTCACTATACCCACATCGCGAACGATTAACCTTTTCAAATACATTTTCACCAAAATAAAAATTTTCGTTCATCTTAATTTTTTTATTTGCCGTATTTATATCTGTTAAGAAAAAGATTGATAACAATATATATCCTTCAAATCATTTTATTCCAGAACAAGAAACGTAATTTTGTGTCAAAAATAATATTCCTAAATAGAAATTAATTGATTACGCTGATTAATAATGTTCTTTAATTTGTCACTTAATTCAATATTCAATATTATCAAAAAAATAAATGATTAACATAATTTTTTAAAAAAGTTTAGCTAAAATGATCACATATAGACGTGTTCCATCAATATGATTAATTGATTGACATCTTTCAAACTAATGTATTGATAAAAGAATTCTAGATTAAAAAGTGGATTACCCCCTCATAAGAAAAAAAATTAGCCTATAATGAAAATTAATTATAATTAGAGAAAATAGAAGATTCACGAAATTAAAGCAAATTGTTCTTTTCTTTTAAATTTATTTGATTTAATTTGGATTATCCAGACTTATATATCATTTTAATTTATTTGTAATCCTTCAATGGATTTTTCCATTTTGGTATTTAAAGTGTATATTTTTTGATATGCTATTTATGTAAATTTGGCATGTTTAAAAAATTATATTTCTATATGTGCAATTATTATGTCGTGTATCAGTGATTAAAAGTTATAATTGACATATCTGTCAAAAATTGTAAAAAAATTTCATTATGAATTCTGTGATATGTTGTAAGTTCATTTTCCAAATTATAAATCATAATCATTCGTGCACTCGAAACCGTAAACATATGAGAAAATTTAATTTTGATCATTGACATATATTATGAGGACATTGTGGTTATTACTAAACAAAACCACATTAAAATTAAATGTGGTTTGTTTACAAATAATTCGATGTGCAAAGTCCAATATTTAAACAATTTGGTTAAGATAAAAGCCAAAACACCACACTTCACCATTTTACTTATCTAGTTTAAGCTCTGGTGGCTATTAATATTATGCCCAGTCAAAAATAATACTATTACTAGCTATGTAAAGAGACTTAATTATGATATATTAAATTTACTATCAAAAAAATAATCTGAGCAAAAACTAAAAAACACCACATTCTTATAACCTTAAAGACAATGATTTGTTTTCACCATGAAAGAGCAACAGGGATAGAAAAAAAATCAATAGTAGTAAATGAAATAGTCTATATATTTACATTTTTTAAGAGAAAACACCAAGAATTTAAACTAAAAATTATGATTATATGCATGTGGTTATTAAATTTTTCTCGTCACGATTTTGAAGGAATTTACAACATTTTTTTTGAAGCATTCTTTATAATAACTTTTAAACACCTTCGTTGTTAATTAGCATTCGTTTCGTTTATAACTTTGAAAGACATTTAATTTCTATTTTTAATGATGGATAATTATATCTAGAACGAATATAGTCTGGTTTTAAAAATAAATAAATGTCAGATCTTAATATTAATGATCATATAGAAGATTCCAATTATAAATAATATAAAATAAATCAAAAAATGAATTTTCTATTATAATGGTATTTTGCTTTAGATGAAAAACAAAATGTATACTTTATAGTAAAAAAATATATTTAAGTTGCCTTTTCTGATATATATTTCTATAAATTTTCTTATTAATGTTATTTGAAAGGAGATGAAACACAAAAAAAATCTTTATAGGTAGAAAAATACATTTATGCTCGGTAAATCCAATAAATCATAAATACCCCATGTAATTGAAAAAAAATTAAAACATCAATTTTTAATGAATTATATTTTTTTAAATATGACAATATTCCCAACACGCTGACCACGTCTAAATAGATAAAATTGATAAATGGAAAATTAGCTCATAAATAAATATCTGTTTAAAAAAATGATATATTTCGATAATATTGGCATATATTCAACAAAAAAAAATGTAAAATACTCTTCTATAAACCATCGTTATTTTTTAGTTTTAAAGTATTAAGTGGCATTCGAATTTAAAATTAAAAATAATATAAATAAAAAATGACTCTCTTTTTTCTAAAATTTAACCAATAACATTTAATTCGAATGGATTGCCAACAACCATATCTTATTGGACAATAAATACGAAAAAAATTTCTTAAACTACAAATCAAATTCCAGAAGAGCTTTTGATTATTTGTGATTAAAATGTCCATTTTCTTAGAAAAGTGGCGTATTTATGTGGGATGAGTTTAAGAATTTAACCAAATAGAAAAACATGGAGAAGTTTAAGATTATTAATGAATATAAACGGGAAATATTCTATATATTAAGTCAATTTATATATTTCAAAACAAGAACTTCATGATAAAAATTAATTATTTCTAGAGAAAATAATTGGACAGTTTTTTTATTTAGAATATGTAAGCTTGTATTTATTTATCTGGTTTAAATTGAAATGTTTTTCATCATTTCGAATAAATAATTTAATTATTATTATACTTCTTAATACACAATCTTTACTGTTCATTAATTGTATTTTTGTAATTTATGTCATAAAGATGCTTCAATTATTAGAAAATATAGAGATCATACTTTAATATTTTTGATTTGAATATTATTCAAACATTGATCATACTTTAATTAATATTTAATTGCAATAATTGTGATAAAGCCATCAAAAAAACGTGTGTCGACGTGGCATAAATTATAATAAAAAACAGGTTGCTTATATTGAATTATTATATTCCCATAAGTTATAGAAATTAACTAACAGAGAAGTTTATAAAATATGAACATATGAAGATTACCTAGAAATCACAATCGAAGATAATCACCAATATATTAGAAGCATATCATGTTTCTTATATAAATTGCATTTCATATTGCGCATAGAAAACTTTTAATAATTTTAAATTTATTGTAATACCAATAACATACCAAATATTGTATTTATTGATCAAAATTCTATGGATTGGAATATGTCACATTGACCCAAAAAATTTTTTTCAAATAAAATATAAAAAATATGGTCTTTATTAAACCTACTATGCTTCAAACAATTAAATTCAAAATACATAACATCAAAGAAAAAATACATCAAAATTATCATAGACTTATTTAAATAAACAAATTTATTCCATATAAGACTTATGTAATATCAATTATTTTTTATTTATGGGTCGAGTTTCTTATTATCATTTTCATATGTTGAGACCTGGTCAACATATTTTGAACAAACACAACTTCTTATTATATATTTTGACACCATCCCAGATCTATGTTCATCATTTGCTATTCTTCTCTCAAATGAAATGAGTTCAGGTGTCTTGAAACATATACGATATAAAATCAATTATAGTTATTTAATATTACTTTTAATACATCTACTTTTGTGCATGAATTATTCTTGTTATATGTATAATACTTTGAAAAAATTTTATAAAATTAAAGTCTGATGGTAAATTGAATACATGATGTTCATTGGATTTATATCACCCAAGCTAATCACAATTTATTTAAAAGGACCTACATTTCTTCAATTAGATAATCTAAATTCATATTTCACTGTGTTCGAAATTTGTAAATCATTTAGTCTATAATAAATATTACACCCTGTAATTCAATTTCATTCTTCGTTGATAATTATGCTACAGTTATTAAGAATATATAAAAAACACTTTCAATTCATTATACAACAATGGTCTAGGGATAAATCTAAAAAAAAATTCGTATAAGATTCTCTGTTGAAATCATTTTTCCTTTGTGATTATATGTGGATCATGCATGTCAAATTCTAAATAAATTTGCTTCAAAAAATAATTATCCAATATAAAGAAAAAGTATATTTTAAAAGGATTAATTTAAAATATTTCATATCCTCTATTATAAGTTTAAGATCTATGATTTACCAAATATCATATAATAAAAAAAGTATAAAATACAAATCCAGATTCTATTTCAAGAGAATTAAATAAAATAATGTTTATATATTAATCATCATACCGAAACAATCATACTTTAAAACAATATAAATTATTTTTGAATCGTTTCCTCGATTTTGGTTTCTTCGTGATCATTCTAAGTAGAACTTATTTAAATAATTACTCAGAACATGTAATTTTTCTAAGAATTACTAATATTCATATAAAATATCATTTACAAATTTATTATTATCCATCATTTCCTTACCACCAGTTATATTTTGATTCATAAAATATTTCATTGATTTTGGTATTGCAAAACGTGAGAAATTCGTTTGATACTGGGTTTTAGCATTTAATAGAATAGGAATCTAAATTTTTATCAAATAATCGCGTGAAAACATACATCATATACATAATGAGTAGAAAACAATACTCTATATAAATATAATAGTGTATTTTTGCTTTATCATAATTTTATTCTTTCGTCTTTTATTTTGACTTAAATACGCCACTGTATGCTTATTTAACTTAGCTATTTGTCCATTTGTATCCATTAACACAAAAACCAAATTTACACTAAAATTTTACACACAAGCCGTGAGCGCAATAAAATTTCATTTATGAACTCGATGTCATATAATATTCCCACAGTAAATATTTTTATGGCAGACTTCAAAATACCGTCGCATAACTGCGTTAATATAAATAATCGAAAAAAATGCATCAACAAAAAATCTTCAATTTTCATCATCAAAAAAAATTATATTCTCCGTTAAGAACATCATATTATCGGATTTTCGATAAAATTATCATCACCTTCAAAAGCACTTTAAATAAATAACCAGTTATATGACGCTCAAATAGTTTAAATTATCTGCTATTTTGTGCATATAACCGGCACATTTTTTGATAAAGGCTACTATAATAGCTGAAAATGATATAGAATGATTTTTCAGTTGTAAATAGAACTATTTTTAAATATATATTTAAAATATTATATTTATTTCGGAATGAATTTTTTATGTTCACCGAACACAATTATCAGAAAAAAATGCGCATCTTGCAACATAGATGAGTAAAATATCAAGATAAATTTTTAATTGTAAAATTTATTAACTGAATAATGCGGATGAAACAAAATACGTATCGTACACACTAAAAAAAATTCTTGATCTAAATTAAGCGTCTTTTTTGCCATCTTAACTGTAAAATTACATTTTAAAATAACACAGTACGAATTTTCATTGTTTCTGAAAAAGGATCTCTATGCAAAAAAAAATGCCCTTAAAAATAGTTTTGTCTTTACCACATAAAGTACACGTTTATAAGCTGACTTTATTATTTTTAACATAAATTAAATGCTGCAAATATTGTTTAACTTCAGTCGCAAACTATTTTTGAGAAAAACAAAACATTGTACATATGAACCGTTCTTCTCCGGTTTATAAAATATAAACTTCAATTTCTAATAAAAACATTTTGACAAATGCTATTTTATATAATTATCTATGATCATTCTGAGTGGATTATTAGAATAAGAATGATGTTATTTTGTTTTGAATCTTATCATTAATCAATTCAATTAGCATTCATTCTGTGATAGAAGAAAAATAAATTAGTTACAATACAAAATTTAAGTAAAATTAAGATCATAAGGATAATTTAGTATAATGTATAAATAAAATATCTATTATTATGATCAAATAAATATTCTAAAATGGTTTCTTGATGAAAACTTTCGATCCATTGACATATAGGAGGAATAATCGCATTTAAAACACCAGAGCAGATTCTATTTATATTTTTAACACTTGTTATTTTATTTGAAACATTTTTAATATGATTATGACGACAAATTGAGTTTGGGAATTTATGATAGTAATAAGTCTGGCATGCGTCCAAAATATGGTCTCGTCCATTGCATAAAATTCTTTCTTTATGTATATGCTACAAATTTACCGCTTGTTTACAAAGATAGACTTTCTATTTATATATACTTTAAATGCTATTTTTAGCACATTTTTGTTTTTTAATTAATAAATAGGATCTATAAATGAATTAAAAACAACCTATCACAAAATATTTCATAAAGAATGTATTGATAGTTTTTCTTCGTATCTTTTGAACATGATAGGTCGATTTTTCTCCTAAATTATTATTTTAAATAAATCATCTTTGAATTAATGTTATATATGCTTGTAATGTGCTGTTTTTTGGTTTATCGCATGTAAGAAGATCAATAGTAGAAAGAAAAATTGATTCTAAATCAAGAATAATTTAAATTTACTGCTATTCTTTTAAATGATTTTTTAGAGTGCTGCATTTCACTAAGGATCGAAAAGATTTTTACCGACAAAAATTAGTATTGAAGAGGTGCAAGATTATACATGTTACACACTTGAAGAGTACTATGCTCTCTGTTATGCGTAATATATTGCGAAAAAGTATTCGATGCACAACTTAAAATGTGATCAGCATTTTGATGTGAATGTATTTCTAGTATGTGAAAAATGGTACGCCTCAAAATGTATTTCATCATATGATACAGAACTTTACAAAGTATTTTATGATAAATTTTATGAATTCTAGAAATCTAATATGGATGAGTTGTTAAAGTTAATAAATGGCGAACAGCATCGAATTCACATCTTAGTAGTGTATATATGAGGGTGGAGGAATTAGATGAAAAAGAATGGGAATTTATATTATCTAGACATATAGGAAATACTTTTTACTTGAATTCTACCTTTGAAGAGCATCATTATGCTTATTTTAGAACAGGATGCATAGATATCTTCTTTCAAGACAGTTTAAATAAAAAAAAGAAAATGTGAAGACTGATTTTTCAAGAAAAATAGATTGAAAGAAGGCCGTGATACGACGACGATCCTTTCTATTAGTCCTGTTATGGATCGGAAAATCTTTTTAAAAATGAGTTGTACCAAAATATTTTAGATATTTTAATCTTGTGCACACCATAGATATGGTTGAATCTTACTATTTAAATTCATAAAAATATAGATAAATCTTCTCTCTGTGTTTTCGATATATACAGGGTGATAAATATCAAAAAATTCATCATTGGATCATCAATAGTATTACAGTTGAAACCAAAAAAAAATTCTTGTAAATTGTTTATAGTTAATTTACTTTAGAAAATCAAATCGAAAATAAATATCTAAGGGGTTTGATATGCAGTTTATATAAAGAATTTTGTTATCTGCAACACATACAAAATATAATAATGATGTTCAAAAGGAATGTATTGAAAGCCATTGAAAATGAAAAATTTGTTTTAATTGCGTATGTATATAAAGAAACACAAGAAATATTATCATCTATGATAATATTTCTTGAGATTAATACCAGAATCCTTTGTTTTACTGTATTATACTGAATTTATATTGGAACAAATGACAAAAATTTTATTGGCTAAAATATAATTTCCTGTCGAAAAATACCCGCAAATATATTTTGCTAAATACCCTTCTTATCAAAAATGCTTAAGAAATTACATTTTTAAAAATACAGAGTTTCTTTAAAAGGTCGAATATAAAAAATTATAACAAAATAATAGATCCAGATGTCGCATCTTAAATATCACTCAATTATATTCTAATTTCTAAAACTCGAAAAAATATTCTGCTATTGAGGGCTATAAATATGAGTGTTTCGTGGTTTTAAGATTTATTTTTTTAGATCAAGGCATAATAAAAGATCATAAAAATTCAAATTTACAACAAAATTTTCATGAACCTGAATAAAGGCTTTATCTTATCGATATTTTACATAGTCTGAAAGTTCCAAAAGTGAATCAAGCCATGGATACAATTTAAAAAATAATTAATTTAAAGTACAAAGATTTACAATTAATTCATCTCTTATTGGAAATGTTTTACATTTATTTTGATCTTTTATAGAAAGCAAGAGATAAGCAGCGAGAAAAAAAAATATCACAAATTAATGTTTTGATAGCAATATATTAAAAAAGGAAAATGAATATACGAGTCGCGTTACTAATGAAATAAAGACGGTATATTTATTCGATGATGATACAATACAAGATCATTAATATGTATATTATATAAGCTAAATTTTATATTACGAAATAATCAAAGATGATATTATATATATGCAAAATAAAGAAAAAATAGGATAACTTAAATAATTTGAAATAAAACAAGCTGTATATGTTTTTTCAAAACTATTCACGCTATATCTAAAATTTAAAAAGAAAAACCTAGCAGTTTCCATTTTAATTAAATTAGAATATCGTTTTAGATTAAAATCGTATGCTCCATATTTTCAGAGACAGGCAAATAAAATTATGTATCACCCGTAAGGTATGCGATTCCAAAATATTCGTAGACTAAAACTCATCAGATGGTGATATACTTGCATTTACCCATAAAAAAACATATAGAAACATGTTAGTCGTACAAAACTTTGACCTCTACACCAACGATAACAATTTTTCAATAGATTTCATTTTACATAAAAAAATGTAAAGATATATTCAAATATAGTTTATTTAACATAGAAAAAATTATCAAACAATTTGTTGATGCTTATATTTTAAATTTGTTCAGGGTGAAAATCTTAAGATATTAGTTGTAATATTAAAACAATATCACTGTTTCATTATGTATAAAAATATCGATTAATTACAATTCTTATTCATTAAACATATAAACTGTATTGAGCCGCATATTTGAGGACGAAATTAGAGGATTTGTAAATTTTGTTAGGCATGTTTAGAGCCGGCAATATTTACATACAATAGTTACGCTTCTTCAATAGCATTTTTAAAATAAATTATTCATTCGTAGATGAAAAAAAAGTAAATTATATTTTTGGTTTTATGCAACAAATTTATATGTATATAATTTTATATTTAAATTCGTGTATATCATATAAATTATTATTTTTATTAAAAGTTGCTTTTTTGCCAACCGTAGTAAAATTAAAGCTTGGTAATTTATAATATAACACAATGACTATAGAAAATATCATTCCTTTTTGTGATATTAATTTGCATTCCATGTTGATTGCTTTCAACTCCATGGAATAATAGATAATCAGATGGTGATACATTCATAAATCTATTAAAATCCCGAGACATTATATAATATATACTATGTGCTCCTATAAAAAAAAAATATTCTCCGAACAAATAATATACAAAGCATGTTAGACTTTACGCATTCTAGTTTCTAAAATTCTCCAAAATATTTAAATCGGGTGAATTTAGAGTTCTGAAATATTCAATTTATATATGTTCAATTACAATATTAAAACATTTTTATTTAAATATTTTATTATTGATTGATATAATGAGTTGACCCTATTATTTCTTTTTATATTTTTATAGTAAATCATGGAGATATATATGCAATAACCCCCTTTTTAACATATTGCTTCATATTTGTAAAATCAGATATATTAGCTTTTAGACTTTGGAGCTTTGGTAGCTAATCTTATGTATCTATTATGGAATCTTTCTAGATCATGATAAGTGGAATATACATAAATTTTGATGAATTCGTGAATTTCTTGATGGTGATTATGAACACACATTTCTGTGGCAGATATACTAAGATGGTATAAAATGAATGGTTAATAAACCAAACACTAGCTTGGAACATAAACAAAAAAAAAATTTATTTTATAATTCCTGATTAATAAACCATATTTATGTATATTTTAACACGATAGTTCGAAAATTAAAATTGAATCTGTTATGTAAAAAAAGACACAATAAGTCACATTTCGTAAGCCTTTAACTAGATTTATTTGCATCCAAGGCATAATATACACCTTTAAATTATATAAACGGTATTTTTAAAATACAGTGCTCGTTTGTTATAAAGAACTTTTAATTCAGAATATATTGTATTCTGAGTCTTTATACGTTGTGCAATATTAAAATGTGTTCTTTGTATATTCAAATGGAAAGTACATAAAGTAATAATTAACTACAAGAATGACGAATACGCATGTAGATAAAATACATAAAAGAAAATCTTTAGAATAAAAATGATTCTACATAAAATAAGTCATAAATTTTGCATAGCCGATTCTATAGATAATGTAGATGTTATTCTTATATAAAAATATAATATAAATGCATCCATTGTCATATATGTTCATAATTAAGAGTTAAGAATAAAGAATAAAGATAGAAGACTAACCTTTTTAGATATTTTTATTACTTTTCTTGTATGTAGAAATTTGCTAAAAATAAATTTATCTAATGAATAATAAATAAACAATAAGAAAAGACACATTCACATAAATTCGATAGTTAAAAGGAAAATACAAGACGTAATTTAAGACACTAGAAAAATATTCAAGAAAGTATAGTGAATCAAAAGTTTATCTGGCACAAAAATAACTTCACTTATTTATTACAAATCAGACTATCTATTATAATCTTTAATTTACAGGATAGTTAATAGAATCTAGTAGTATGCTTCATTCAAGACCAATACAGAAAAATTTTACTAGAAATATATATTTTATGAACAATTAATTTTTAATTTCGCAAGTTACATGTAATTCGAGATTCTGATTACAGCATAAAAATATAATGGATAGTATATATATTAGCTAGATATAAATAGTAAGTACAACCAGAATTATATATCTAAAATTTTATAAATTTGTTATATTTTTATTTTGAATATAATATCACATTTTTCTTTTGTAATTTTGAATTATTTTATACTGCAATCTAAGAGCTCATAATTTTCTTAGAGGTTCAATTTGAAATCAAAATAGCACCATAATTTTATATTACAAATATATTTTTCTAAAAAATAAGAAGCGGTATATTTAACTTAAATGTGAACTGTATTCTGCACATATAATATAAATATTTGCTGTGTTGGTTGGCTTTATTTATGATTGGACTTTCACCATCTTAATTTGAGGTGTATAATGGAAATAAAAATATGATTTTATAGACACAATGAATACTAGAGAAATGGCTGAGAATATAACATTGGCATTTTATTAGTCTAATATATAATATTGTGAATATTTAAAGACAATCAATTGTATTTAGTGGGTCTTAAACACTTGCACATGAAAAGAATATATTCTATATCATATCCAATCAAATTTAATTTTACATTATATTTTACTTTACTTTACTTTTAAAACCTCGTATTTATTTTTAAATTTACTTACATTCATATCCACTGTTCTATGTACCGATCTATATTTTTTCGATTTCACATATTTACTTTATATCCATAACTTTTGAATCCTTAATTAAAGACATGCATCACATACAATATGAGAGACACAACCACTTGGTTAAATTATCATATTATATTTATTCAAAAATCATGTAAATTTTTGACTGTCTAAATTTGCTCTATTTACTTTAGAGTACTTTTTTTGCGCCGATATGGTTGGTATTTCTTTAACCGAAATATTCAAACGGCATCCTCCATATAATCTCTTCTAAAGACCCATGAAACTCTCTTTTTCGCTCAATTTATTTTCAGTGTCCAATATTCTGCTTCAATTAACAATAATAACTTATTAAAATACAACTTTTATTATTTTATGGCCACTTAATCACATGCTAACCAATGATGCAATTTGAATTCTTTTTTTGAAATATAAGGGGTATCTTTAAAAAATTCATTATATTTTCATGCCAAATCATTTGCAAAATAGCCAGATGTACGATATTATTTACTGCGATATATTTTTATCTCCCGTTTGTTTTTTTATCATACATTAATCTTCTGTTCGGCTATTATAAAAATCAATATCTGTTTAAGTAACAAAAACTGGAACTATTACTAAAATATGCAAGAAAAAATTATTGGAAATTAGCATATTTTTAACTGATCCAAAGATGCGGATAGAAGTAACTATAGAAAAATCATGATAAATTATTTCTCAATACCAAATTTTTGACTTTTTCTTGTTTAATATATACATTGAATGTTTTAAATGATAATAATACATTTGAAAGAAATAAGAAACTTATTGAATTTTTGAGACAGCATTAAAATAAGTTTTTTTTTATAGCTTAGTAATATTTTAAGATTTATACTACATCTAGATTTTCTAGTGCTTTGATTAATATATTAAGATAAAAAATATTTTATTTAATCATTTTACTTTTGATTGATTTAATGGAGGAAAGTCATAATTTAAATAACACAATTCCTTTGTAATAGGATTGTATTCTTTAAATCTTCTTATACAATGGTAAAGGTTCAGAAATCTTTGTGGTTATATTATTTATTTTTATTGCATAATTGCCGGTTTTCTTTGAATTTATAGTTGCTATTTGTGGTATTTCAGAATTTTAATCAAAAAAAATAAATTTATCATTTGTGTTTTCTTTTAGTCTATTGAAAATTAGTTATTCGAATATTTCAAGATCTAATCTATGTATTATACTTAAATCATTTTATCATTAAGAATTTATTTGCTATCTTCGCGGGAATAACACATAAATTCGAATTTTTTCTTGATTTTTCAGATTTTATGTTTGTTTGGAAAGAGATGAACACGTTATAATATATGTGCAATCCATTTTTACTTCATTTTTGTGCAAATTTCTGTGATACGCTTGGTATTAATTGATAATGGTTTTACATGATAAATATCGATTTCAACAAATGCATGAAAGATATTTTTTAATTTTATTTCTTTCATTAACATAGAAAATAATTTTTATTGTGCTGTAGAATTCTACTGCAATCCACAGAGAGATATATTAAAAATATTCATGCCGAAATTTATCTGCCGTAAGTGTTATGAATTTACACTGATCTCAATAACAACAAAAAATATGCCTAAAGAACGATCAAATGTAATATTTTGATTGTTGTAACTTTAAAATCAAATCTACCATAAGGATCGTAATCAGTTTTGATTATTTAAAAATAGATAAAAATATAAATAAAAATATATATATTTAAAAAAATTACACAGCGAAAAAAAATGGAGTCTAACAAGAAGTGTTTTACCTATGCTGGCTGTGCTGTGATTACAATCATCATCGGTTGCCTACTTACATGCATTGGATTAAAAACCAAAGATATTTCATCAAGCAACACAAAAGAAAATTCTAATTCAGACATTCATACAACAAATCAAATAACATCAACGAAACCGACACATTTTACTTTATCAAATCAAAAAGAAAAAAATGATGGGAAGGTGGTACCAAATGAGAAACAAGCTTCAAATACTACGAAAGGTTTAGAAAGGTTAGACTTGAATGTATCCACCAATCAAGAAGAAAAAAATGATGGGAAGGTGGTACCAAATGAGAAACAAGCTTCAAATACTACGAAAGGTTTAGAAAGGTTAGACTTGAATGTATCCACCAATCAAGAAGAATTAAATGACGAGAAAGATAGTGATAATGAGAGTGAATCTTCAAATATAACGGAAGTTGTAGAAAACTTAGACTTGAATGTATCCACTAGTCAAGAAGAATTAAATGACGAGAAAGATAGTGATAATGAGAGTGAAGCTTCAAATATAACGGAAGGTCTAGAAAACTTAGACTTGAATGTATCCACTAGTCAAGAAGAATTAAATGACGAGAAAGATAGTGATAATGAGAGTGAATCTTCAAATATAACGGAAGTTGTAGAAAACTTAGACTTGAATGTATCCACTAGTCAAGAAGAATTAAATGACGAGAAAGATAGTGATAATGAGAGTGAATCTTTAAATATAACGGAAGGTCTAGAAAACTTAGACTTGAATGTATCCACCAATCAAGAAGAATTAAATGACGAGAAAGATAGTGATAATGAGAGTGAATCTTCAAATAATACGGAAGGTCTAGAAAACTTAGACTTGAATGTATCCACTAGTCAAGAAGAATTAAATGACGAGAAAGATAGTGATAATGAGAGTGAATCTTCAAATAATACGGAAGGTCTAGAAAACTTAGACTTGAATGTATCCACCAATCAAGAAGCATTTTATAAAGAGAAAGATATCGAAAATATGATTCAAGCGTTATTTAATAATAAAGGATCTGAAAACTCTGATTTATGCCCAGAATATGTAGAAATCAATATAAGAAGCCTTTGGGACGTGAAATTAGGATCAGTTGAATTTTACGAAAAATTTTCAGCTGAATCGGTGCATTTATCGTATGATACTGGATTAACCGAAGAAGAAGAAAACACATTAAAGGCTTTTTTTTCAAAGGAACCGCCAATAAATTTGCCTAGGGATCGAAATAACCAGCCTATTTTTGATGATTTAACTTCAAAAGAGAATAAGGATGAATATCTTACAGTGAAAAACATAATAGAAAAAATGAAAATAGATACAAAAATAGCGGATACAATCATTAATAAGAGCTACTATTATGTAAAACCTTGCACCACTAGGGCTTATCTTGCACATAGGGGATCGATTAAAAAAATAATCGATCAAGAAGAAGATGTATATTTTAAAAAATTGTTGTCCCAAATTATTGAGACAAAAATTATTTGTAGTATATATGAAATAAAGGCTAATGAAATGATAAATTCATTGACTAAAGATGTAAGAGGATTATTTACAAATTCCGAATCTACAGATTTGGTTTTTTTGAACTATAGCAACATCTTTATCTCACAATCGGAATTCAAAAAAATTCTTGATTATCACGGGAATACTACGGAATTATTTTTTAGAAAATTTATATTCTTTGCTAAACGAAAAGAATTTATGGTAAAATTATATGAAAATCTACAGAAATCTGGTTTTATAATACCAGTATCTATGATTGATCATCAAGAACATGTTTTTATTAGCGAACCAATTTTAAGAATAGATGAAGATGGCAAAAAATATATAGCGCAGAAAAAAGAAGATGAACAGGTGACTGAAAATATGGAAAAGGAACTTGAAAATTTCAATAGCAATAAAAAGGAATTTATTTTGAATTGTGGAACTCTGATTGGATCATTTTATGAAGCATTAAGTGAGATGCAAATACCATTACCGCATTAAGATAACCCAATGAAAAATAAAGATTTTTTAAGCATTTAGCTGTAGGATTTATATAAATATTCTTTATATTGTAAAATAAACCATTTAATTCACACGACTTTATATATTCTCTTTTTAATAAAACGTAACATTTTCAGAATCAGAAACCGATGCTTTTAAACTTACTATGGCTTATTGATTATGTAGAATTATTAAGATTCGTAAATAGTGTTTACTAGTTTAAAATGACTTTATGCCTTCAAAAATATAATGCAATTATGTAAGAGAACCTACTTAATTTTTTAAATAAAAATCTTATTTATACTATTAGGTTCCTAATTATTGAATATTTTTATACGCGTTTTTTGTTGCTGTTAGACTGAAATTTTATTCTAAGCACTAATTCTACCCTAAAAAATGCTTTTCCACTGTATTTTATAATTCAATAACACTTTATCATCAAAAATAGTAATGTATTTTTAAATAAATTATGATTTGGTTTTATATATCCAGAACTCGTTTCGATCTTCGAAAAATGCACAGAAGATTTGCTTATCTAATTAGAATATTTATATACATGAATTATTAAACAATAGGCTTTTTTAAATAAACATCAATGGACATATTGTGGTGATCTAAAAGATATTCACTTTGTTCTAAAACATTATGTCTATATCTATTTGTCTATACTACGACTTAATACATTTTATATAATAATTTAGTATAATAATAGACTAAACTCTTAGATTCATTATGATCAAAAAATTTGACCAATACTTTTAAATTTTAATTCATCTAAAATTCCGTTCTTTAAAAAAAGCAATTATTAGAAATTATAAAATTTTTATTCAATGTAGAATCAATCATACTTTATAAGGAGCCATCATTATGCAAAACAAAATTCTAAATTTTGAAAATTGAACGAAAAAAAGGGTTATATTGGTAGATATTGAAATAAGAACTAACATAATAAATAAAACCTGCTGGTTATTTAAAGCATGAAAAAAAAGAAAACATTTTTTAATAATCAATTCAATCTATTAATTTGTACAAAACCACTTTACATACATGATAGCATCTTAAGTTTTTTAATATGAAGAATATTATACTCTCTATCTTTTTAGCACTTCTAAGCTGTAAAGTTTTAAAAATGTGTATCTAGCCAGTCCAGAACATTTTTAAGTTAAGCGAGTATAATTTCGGATCTTAGGAAAAACACAAAAAAAATTCCGAATTTTTACACAAGAAGCAAAATTAGCTAAGTATAGCCTCATCGTCAGCAAAATCAGTTCAAACTCAGTTTTATTATATTCATGGGATTTTTCTGTTGTTGTCGTGTAAATTAGACATGCACTTTTTTCTAAAAAGGCTTGATACTAAATTTCAACCCATGATTTTTTTTTAATTATGTTATTTGCTAGAATTTATGCTGTTTATTTTTATCACGGTAAATGATTATATCTTTTCATACAAGAAAGCACATTTCTAATACTTTTAGGAAGCAAAAAAAATTTGATCATATATTAATGAATTATATCCAATAAGCTGATACTAGAAATAATTTAAAAAATAGATCTTTTATTATATTTTTTTTGCTATTATGTTTACAAGAATATGCTGCGATTTTCTTCCAGTTGTTACTTAAGGATAGATGACCCAATTTAATTGCATATTTTTGTGACTTATACATATGCTTAAATATTTAAACGTAAAATTTTACAATAAATACTAGAATGTTGATACATTTTTTTTGCATATTTATACGGTGAAAATTCATTTTTTATTATATGGAAAATAATTTATGTATCTTGCAAAGAAAGACTTAATTTGCCAATTAAATGATAATTACATTGTATTAATCCTGCGTTTCAGATGTATATTTTCTTACTAGTTACTTTTTTAGAAAAAAATTGCAAAATTCTTTGTACTTGTAATTTATTCTGCTTTAATTCATAAATAAAAATATTTTCGCATAATTAATTATGATTTTATAAATGTGATTTTATCTATTATGTATAAATAATGGACTTAATGGCTTATTCTAGAAAACGCGAAATCAAAGAGCTCCCAAATACGGGAATTGCTTTAAGATAAACCCTTACCGAAATTATGTCTATAAAAATTTTGAAATTTTATAGGTATATATTATTCAAGAATAAATCTTTTATCAAAATAAACGTGTAATTTCACTGACATGAAAATTAAACATGCAAATTAATAAATCCTTTTATGTTACGTGCTTAAACATAGTTGATATTTTTACTTGGTTAGTATTCGAATGATATAGAATAAGGTAAAGTAATTCATTGAAAAAATCATAAATTTATTTAAAAGTTATTCATATTTCTTTTTAAATGAACAGATGTATATAAAGTATTTATACAGTCTAATATGTATGGTTTTGACACTATGAAAAAAAAAATTTTGTGCAAATTTTAACAAAATTTACTGTTATAATGATCTGTTGATTATATTATTAAGATTAAATTTTTAAAAAATATTTTTTTTAGAATCTTACTGCTTTTCTTTATTTGTGTGTAATTTTAGAATCTAAGTACAAGCATTTGTAATCGGTTATTTTAATATAACTTTACATAATCTTTCTACAAAAAAAAACCATGAAAAACTCATATTTTGCATGCTATATGCTCATAATTTATGCAAATATGTAGATATATAAATCAATGAACGGTAAGTTTTTATACTTCATCAATATTTTATAATGGATATCTAATTAGAAGTAAATACCATTCGCATAAAAGAAATTGACATATACCCGACATAAAAGTATGAACAAGTAAACATGACTAATGGAAATTTCACTTTAATGTATACTTATTATGCATTTTTACGAAAAACAGGGACTACATCACATAATTGTTATATTGATAAATATTTAAATAAATAGAATCCGATGAAAAATAGTAACACAAAAATCCATGAAAATATATCTAAACGGATAAATAAAAGGTTCCTTTATAGTGTAAAAGAAAAAAAATTAAAAAAAACGATCGGATAATTTATTAGAACGAAGTTTTAAGATTTTGTCTGTTTTAGCGAAATATAGTTATGAAAATTTATCGGAAAATATGATTTGTGTGCAAAAAACAACGTTTCTAATTTAATTATAAACAAAAAGACTTTTTTTCTGCATAGAATGTTGCTTACCATATTTAATACTCTAGAATATAATACTTTAAATAACACTTCAGTTTAAAATTTAATGTTATATATAAAATTCATTTTTTATGGTGATTACATGTAGAAGACATCTATCTCGGCCTACTTTATTAATATTTGACAGTGAAAAGAACAATAACTATTACTTTTTTATGCATAAAATTTTATTTAATCAAATACTTAAATTGAGATCATAGTTTTGCCTACTTACGCAGAAATACCTAAATATAGTAAATGTATTTTTTAAGTTAAACACCGATCTTTAAATATAACTAATTTTTTAAAGACAGGATTTTTTCATCCATACCTACTGATTCGATCATATTTTTGAGATGAGAATACTTTTTACTTTTTAATAACGTTATTGTTTTCGAATTATCTTCGACACAAGTTTTATACAAACGTACATCAAATTTTCATCACACCCACAAACAGGAAGAATCGAATGATATTAAGTTGAAGAAAAAAAAATAATCTATAGCATTTTTTATCTTAAATTATAAATTGTTCGAAAGAAAATAAAAATTTGCATATAAAGAGTATTTATAGACCGGTTTAATCTTCTTTAAAATGTTATTCTGCATTGAAGATTAAATGGGTATATTATGAAAGATACATTTTTCTATACATTATATTAAATCTTTCTTGTTTAATGTTTCTCTAAATAGACAGGTTATCATTTAATTAAAAATAATTGCCCATTTTCCTAAAAAAAACATGCCCAATATTTTATTGAACAAAAAATAATATTTTATTTCTTTTATAAGAACCCGAAAAATAAAATTATTCTTTTTATAAATTTTATATAAATATTTCCTGTGTTTTTGCTCTAATTCTCAACTAATAATTCCTAATGCTTTTATTGGTTAATAAAGCCAAAAACAAAACGTAATATAATATAACCAATTTAGCATAAAATATTATCCTGCTTAAAATATGTACATAAAGGATAAAGTATAACAATTGTGCATAAAATTGGCTCGTTTTATGAAAAAATTTAGTTGAAGAAGTATAAACAATCGCTTTACTCTACAAAAAAAACATGTATCCAATGCAGAAGATGTAATTAAAATGTAAATTGATAATTAATGATTTATTTATGAATATATTCCTATAATAATATTTAGTCTTTTAATCGCCACATTAAATTTTTACACTAATAGTTTTTGCTTGGTTATTTTAGTATTTGATTGTTAATATGTTGCAAAATGATAATTTATCGATTACCTGTCATATAAAAATATACATTAAACATAAAATAAAGACATTTTTTTTACTATCTGTGTTTTTTTCTTTATGAATATGTGTTTCCCAAGTTTTAATTTCGGGTTTATATTTTACCTGATGCATCTAACATTATAGACAGGTTTTAATATTATATGATACTACATATATCGTCTATACAATTTACAGTACATACGTACAATGTTATTAACAGAAATAAAGTAAAGACTTCAAAGACACAATAAATGACAAAAATAGTTTAAAATCCTCTATTATATTTTTAACGAAAACATATCATAAATTTTGATATTTTTTGACGTTAATTATATAATACACGCACATAAATAACATTTAATGATTATCTAGGTTCTTCTTGGGCTCGGTATAATAATCACTTAATCATCTTTTATAATATATTTATTGTGAAATATCCAATAAAATCCTTAGTAATATTTTTTGCTCATAAATGTCTGTTCGCATTGAGAAAATAATAATGATTTTGTAATAACAGATTAATTAAATTTTTCTATCTACCTGATACATATTCAAGTTAAGTTTCATGTTAAAAATTATATTGTAGGGCATCTACAATGAAAATCCTTGATATATTTAGATGTGACGGTTTTAAATAATATTTTAGATCTCAATCTGGCTTCTATTCCTCTAATTGTTTAATTTCGTCCTTCCTTAAATTTAAATATTTTTCTAATTATTTCAATACAGTTATATGATATTAAAGTGCATTTATATATTAATAACACTATCAGATTGTTTCTTTTGTTTTTTACTATTTCTAAAAAGATGATATAAGACCAATATAAGTTTTTTATACTATTGCTTCAAAAAAATTTTTATATCAGTTTTATAACTAAATATGTAATGTTAGCTAGTAATTTTTCATTTAGTTGACATTTTACACACTACTTCTATATTCTATCAATTTAATTTTTCTTTTTTTTACATGCATATATTACTTACCGATTCCTGCGTATCGTGATCTAGAAATTGATTTTTTAGTTCAAACCATATTGTATGTATATAATAGATTCTTTTCGCAACTTCTTTTTGTTAGTTCTAGAACATATCGATTAGTTTAATACCAATTCAACCTATTTTGATTATAATATTTTAAATAAAAACCATGTTTTTTAAAATATAAAGTCTTTTTCAAAGAGTGTGATTATATTCCAAACATAAGGTTATTATAACTTGTACCAAGTAGTTGAATAAATATAAAAAACTTATTTGCGCAGAGCTTCTGTTAGAATACAGAGTGATGGTCTAGCATCATAATTCAACTAGATCTCTATTTTTATAAAGAAACTAGTCGTTAATCTTAAAACCATAAAAAAAGCAAGTTTGGTATGTTTTATTACATTCTCGATTATGATACTTAATCTTGATCAGCTTTATGCTTAATGATACAAATATACGTTTATAAATATTCCCACGGCTATAAATAGCGTATGTTCAATGCAAAGAATATACTATGCATACTATAAACGCATATTTTATAGGAATCGCCACAAAAAAAGGTTTTTAAACACTATAGAAAAATTAGTATCACCCTTTTTGTTATTATTGGTTAAATGGATAGGTAAAATGTTTTGATCTTGCATTATGAAAAGAATTTATATCACTAGTTCATATATACAATTCAATATATAAAACTACACAAATTATAAAAATATAATGAAAAGTTACATAAACAAAATAAAAAATATGACACTTGATGGATATTATAAATTAATTTTGTAGTTATATTGCTTATAATATACATTACCTCTACGTTTAAGAATACGAACGCGTTAAAACTGTTCATATACATAAGCATAAGTTACAAAATGACAATCAAAAATATTTTATAGGTCTTCAAATTGTAATAATTAGAAAAAAATAAAGTCTTAAATAATTGATTTTTCGTAAGTCTAAATTTACATTTTGCTTGTTTTAAAAAAGAGACGAAATTATTTTTTTATATTTTGGAACAATCATATTTTTATAAATGTAAATTTAGGGCGATAAAAATTTTAAATTTATATTTCTAGTATATCTTTCTTGAATACATATATTAATATTTCTATTCAAACTTTTTAGTTCTTTATATCCAATAGTAAGCTAAAATTGTTTTATAAACAAATAAAAACATTATATTTTTATAAGTAGTATAACACTATTTTATTTTTTATAATCGATCAATGCTTTAAACCTATGTGGAAATATAAAATTTCACCATATATTTATAAAAAACGCAAAATTTTAAGACAATGACAATTTATAATGAGCTTGATTGATTTATAGGTTCAAAGATGTGAAAAATTGGTTTTGCGATTTTAAATCAAATGAAAATGCTGTAAAAACATAAAGATGCCATATAAATACTTGGTATTGAAAAAATCAATAATAATGTATTGATGCTTTTTCTCTATAAAAAAATCAAAAAACCATAATAAATTACCTACCTCATATTCTGCCAGTATGTAAATATAATCACATTTTGCTATTATATGTAGGTCTGGTTTGCAATATAGAATACACAAAAATAAAATTTTGTTATTAATGTGCTATATGTTTCTATATTTTAAACCCTGTATATATAAGCGATTATCTTTGATTTCTTGTATCGCTTCAAAATATCACATTTTTTACAAATGATTGACTAAAATTTATCTGGAATATACTAAATTTATAAAAAAGTAGATAAACGCTTCCACTAGATTCAAAAGACATACATTTTAGTTACTACAATATATATCTAATAATCTCTATGGAAATAATACACAACAAGCTTCAAAAAGAATACATCAACGTAAACTTTAGATGTGAAGTTTTTTTTGAAAGAAAAAAATTAGACTCGTGTCAAAATTTAATAATTTATCTAGTTACACGATGATTATTTTAACTATAAACCTTAACATCTAATGTATCTCAATTAGAATCAAAAATTGAACTCGATAAATCATAAGTATATAGGAATATTTATACGGGTTATGTAGGTAAACGGACACCTATGATTTGTATTATATATATGTACAAGAAAGCATAGTTTTGCTTATTAAATATAATACATAAAGTTTGCAAAGACATATAACTTTCTTTTTGTATATATAATAATAATAAGTGCGGGTCGGGATTTTACATTTATATGTTTTTGAACGTTATATACGTATTTTATAATAAACTATAAAATCTATACAGCGTAATTATAAGTATTTTATAATAAATAATCAACGAAATCAAATAATTTTTTTACATTGGTATACTTTAGCACTGTAAAAACAGATTTGATTATAAGAATAGTTTTTTTTAATTATTTATTATTTAATTTTAAATATATTCCTTTCTATTATTGAAAGATGATAATGTTTCACTTTTTAAAACTATATATTTCCATTAATTCCTCAAGTCTTACTTTTGAATATTTAAATGATTCTATTTGTTGCATAGAGTTCTATAAGAAAATTTTATTGAATTCATCATATCAGCCCAGCCTATTTAAGTGAATATAATGTAATATTTGGCTTGTGCTATAATATTAATTGTATTTTGAATGCATATAAGATTACAAAATACATCAAGTCGTATATTGTGGATTTAGGAACACCACTTGAAATCGAAGCATTAGCATAAACAATAGGATTGTTTAAGATGCATGAACGAAAAAGTCTTGAGAGAAGAAGATGCTTTGAGAAAAGTGTAAAAGTGATAAGCTGGTAAGAAGATTTAGCGCAATCTTTTTTTATGAGCAAACTAAAAGTTTTGCTGAACAACTAAAAAAAGATAAATATCAAATTAACCAAATATACAAAATAAAGAATAAATATGTGCTATTTCATTTTTTATCTAAATTTCCCTCATATAGCTAATCATAATTTATTTCTGCCTCTTTCGCCCATAGACATGATTTTTTTTTGTATATAGATCTACTAGGCCTGTCAATGTATAGTCAATGACCATCTTAATTCACGTGTAAATTTTGATAATATCATATGCATCAAATAAAATCTCATGCGTCGAATTTATATATTTTAATCGTTTATTAAATTTTGATTTTTACTCTGCAACATAGAACAAGCACAACTTATTATCTCATTTTATATTATTACTGTGAATATTATTTCATCTAGCCTTTTAAATTTATTACAAATTAGAAATTTATTTATATTATATTGTTTTTACCTTGATATATCCAAAAAAATGATTCTAACATGTATGAAACACAACCTAGTATCTTTCATGGTGTAATTCTTTAAGTTTATACGTCAATTTTTACAATATTTTGACACCGGCATATCTTTAATGTATGGTTTATAGGTATATGTTCATAAAATTTAAACGTTTATTATATAGTAAAATTTCATCTGTTTTTTCCCTGCCCATGAGAGCCCACATCTTAATGTTATTATCATATTACAATCAATTTTTCATGTCAAAGTGTGTTGTAATTTAATTTGCATTATTAAGAAGTCTATTTTTATAAATTTGACTTTCTTACAATTTATAAAAAATTTTAAACAACATCTTTATTATTTAGAGTTTTTTATTTACACTTCATATCGACTATAACCAAAAGCTTAATATTTTTCGAATATATTCTTTCATTCGTAGAAATTTCAATAGAAACTTTTTTATGCAGTAAAATTCGGACATCATTATCTAATTTTTATATAGGATCAGGTTTTAGTCTAGAAAATCTCATATTTTAATATATAAATTCGTTTTTTTTTTGAGAATTTTGATTCCAGTTTTTAGAATTTTTTCTGGTTTCTGTTTCGGTTTAAATTCTTACATTCCAATTTATTTGTATCGTCTTTTTATTCCATCAAAGTATCATTATCAGTTAATATATTTTCTTGTTTCTAATATATCTGAATTTATCTTCTTTCGGTCTTAAAATACAGCAGAGAGCTTCTTGTGTCATTTATATATAATTGATTTTTCTCTTGTGCTTATTATGGTAATCATTCGGTTTTTAATCATATAAATCATATTTTTTATTTTGATTTGATATGACTACTGCAAAATTTGAATTGAATCCTTCACTTATCGGGGTCATACAAAATCAAAAAAATTCCTGTGATAACTGTTATACGCGAAATTTACTTTTTTAATACATTCGTAGAATAATATCTTTGTTGTTAGGTTAGCGACATATGAAAAATTTTGTGTGTTGCAAAAATATCAATTCATCCATTTTTAATTGTATATTTAAAGAAAAACTATATAAATCTTCGAAGCTCAATATAATAGTTTGTCTTTATTGAATAATAAGATGTAGCTTATAAGTGATATTGTAACTCTTTCTTACTGCAATGTTTATCATCGCATGGTCTTTGCATCTAGTGATACAAACAAATAAAACATGTTTACTTGATTTAAAGTATATGAACTACAGATTATAGACGACTTATTTTGGTAGCTTTATTTTTTTGTTTAATAGATTTTTCACATATTTTAATAGTATACGTTACTTTACATCACAACTTTTTTTCTAATCCAACATTTAATACCTAAACGAAAATTCGAGCATTTAAATTATACCTTTACATACAATTTAGAATATAGATTGGTAATCTTCGCAATAAAATTATTCCATATATACAGAATCATATAGGAATCCCGACTATGACAGACCCATCAATAAATATTCAACTAAACGACATGAATATTGTTAGAAAATTTGTAATAGAAAATAAAAATCTCTCTCGTGCGCAAAAAAATAAGCTGTCATTAATATTCTAGTTATTCATAAAAGATATTCATAGAAACTAATATTTTTGAAAATGTATAACAGGTAAGCCTAAATTTTAATATGAATACAGAAAGTAAGATTTAAAGCCATGTGTGTATAACTTGTTATATTATTAGAAATTATAACTTGATATCGTTTTTTTTATCAATCGATAGTTGACCATGCATTACCATATAGCTTAAAAGTTGATACTTATAAGTATTAGAGAGAATAAATGTTATTCGGGTTTTTTTTGTGTATTTATTGGTTTATAAACTGTAATTAGAAAATTTATTTTAAAAATTTACTTTAAAATAAATCTTGTGTTTTTATCATGTAAATCAAGGTTGAAAAATATACAGAATATCAAAATTAAAATATAAATTTACTCTTTATAGTTAAGTTATTTATCGGAAATGTACTTTTTTTTTATAATTTCTTTTATTTTTTGATGTGTAAATTGCCTATATTAATTTTACATATGTGAATTTTACTTGGATAATAAAAATATACTGTATCTCGAATTTCATTACATGATAATTTTTACAGGAATATGCCATATAAGTACGGTTTATTTGATCTATTCATTTTCCGCCTGAGAGATGCCTGAATAATAAATTATATGCTACACAAATACCACTTGCAAATTTACGAGCGATATAGAGATTCTTTACATGTGTCTTGTTTATCCTAAAATTCCTTATACTTTTTTTTTCCTTTGTAAGCATCGGGTGGATAAAATATGGTTATTATTATGCCTTCTTGCAAACTTATTTGAATTTAATAGACAAAGTTGAATGATTAAAACAAACAGTTCGTCTATTTTATATCATATTGATTTTTGCAGTATATTTACAGTATTTTAATTCATTCTCTGGAATTTTTTACTTTTTGTAATATAATTTCATATATATTTGAATATAAATGGAGATATATTTATATCGCGATGAAAGAAATATTAAGAATTTGTTAATATACCCAAAAAACGCTCCAATATATATCTTCAAAGTTTTTCATTCCATTTAGTATTTGAATATGTGTTAAATTTTCACCTACGCTTCTACTGTCTCACAATGTCTCGGTAATGAAAATTCATATAATATCCCATATCTGTTAACCAGTTCATTAATATGTCTGTACTTTTATTCTAACACATTTTCTAAAAATAATATTGTAGCGATTCCCTTTCACTTCTGAATTTGTTCCTTTATTGCTTTTGCTATCTTTTCCTATCGTTTTTCAAAAATTCTTCTGGTTTGTATTCACTTTGACAAAGTATCAATGGCAATCATTATGCGTTAAATGCCTGTATCATCATGAATTTTGTCGGTATAATCCACATCTTATATCATATTCTGCCATTTGGATTTAATAACTCTGTTTTAGCGATTCCCCGCATCACCACTTCTGTTTCAAATTGTAAATTTTTATACATACTTTTATTTCTCTATGTGCATTCCATTCCACTTACATTTCTTTATAATAATAAAAATTGATGTTTTTTGAATATATGACCCGATTATAGTTGATATTGATATATGATTGCTTTCCCTTTACTTTGCATCATTATGTTTTCCTGTTGTGATTAATACCATTTATCTTGCTTGGTCAGCTCTAAAAATCTGCAATCTTAGCGTTGCATTTACTATAAATGGCTGTAAATGTGTATTTCTTTAGTCTGAGGGCGGTTTATAGAATTAATCTATGTTTAGTCGAAGCCGTCTCAAAATATTGTAAGGCGTTTTGATCTGTCTTATGTATAAAATTATGATCTCTTAAATATTGGTGTTAAAGTGAATTCCTTTTTACTGTTAGTCTTTCCAAATATTTAGTGAAATACACTTGTTATGCTTTGATAAATTTTTTACTAAAGCTATAATATTTCTCTCTACCTATTACATCGATTTACGATAACAAACCACCCATCGGCAAGTCCAAAGTATGTGCTGTTAGATCTATCCTTTTTATTGTTGTGTCTTGGATCTTGATAAATTCTAGAGACCCTTGTTTAATTTTTTAAACTCCTTTCCTGTTCTTGTAAACCTTTCGCTTTTTCTTATAATTCTAATATCATCGCGATTTAGTAAATCTATCAACGGGTAGCTATTATGGCGTAGCCTTCTTCGAGTTCACTGCAAAAGTTACATGTAATTAGGAAAGCGGGTGGCTCTATGTGTGGTATCGTTAGTTTGCACCTTTTATCGCAGTTTTGTAACATTATTCGTTGTAATTATCTATGTGTACTATATTTCAAAAAAAAATTACCTTTGTTATTGAAAACCTGCTATTTTGTAAGTTAAGGGATAATCCAAAGCTCTTTACTCCCTTTAATTACCTCTAAGTTTTTCTTAAGCTCTATAGTAGCATATTAAAACTCCATGATGTCTTCGGATATTATATTACATATGCATAGTTTTCCCTCGATAATATCTCGTTTATAAGTGGTTTAAAGGAAACGAAATGCAATAAACAAGCAAAACGGAATTTTATTAATTGTTTTTTGTCGTGGATTTGAGCCAATCAATGCAGATTTTTCTTTGTTATTGTCATCCAAAGCGATTATGATAACGTGTAGTACATCAATTGCCGATAAAATTGTTGCTTTAGCTAATTTTTTGATTTTTTTATCCTATCGAGCAAGGGGTGTGTATTTTTTGTAATCTAGATTATAGCTCTATTGTAGACTTAATGGCGCTTTTTTTTATTTACCAGTGCAATCACAAGCCTTGATCTCCAAAGGCTTGCAGAGCCCAGCACGATACCCTGCGTTTTTTACTTTTCAATCTCAATATCTACGTGTTTATCATGAATAATATATGTTCATAGTCTTCTCTGATGATTTCAAACGTGTTTTTTGGTATCAATTGTGTGTCTTTTTAATGTTTTGGTGCATTTTAAGATATCTCTGTGACCAAGAAAATTAAAATTTTTCTTTGTTTCTTGAAAATATCTAGAAAAAAAACATAATAAATTGGTCGTTTTTTTATTTACTTTATTGTAATTTTGTTCTATTTGACATGTTTTTCACCCTATATTAAAACTCATGATGGCCATTGTTTTCGACGTGCCTCATAATAATTATGGTTATTAGTTGCATTTAAAAGGATTTACTACGTATTTTATGATAACTATTTTTCCCATGTAATTCTTTTTAATCATTTAATAAGGGTACAAAGTGAATATAAAACTAAACTGAAGATTAAAAAATAATCAAGCCTATGAATATAAATACAATATAGCTGATTAATTACTTTGTATAGTTAAGTAAACTATAACCAGATATGTATAAAAAAGTAGATGATAATATTAGAAAACTTTTGATAAAAAAACAAAATACATTTACAACCATCGAATAAAAAAGCTGTGTTTTCAAAGACATGAACTTGAATATAAATTAAAAAAAACCGCAATTTAACTCCATCGGGATACTTATGCTCTTGAAAACGCATTATCACAGAAGAAGAAATATCCCTTAAAATATTATACACTGAAAATAAAAAATGAAAACACGGCACACTTGATTTGATAAAAAAATATTTAAATGTAATTTGCAAACTTTTTAAAAAAATGAATTCAAACTCTTTGTAAATAACAAAAAGTGTGTTTATTGTGCAATATATAATTAAAAACACTACATCAGAAATTCCATAATACTTACGAGAACTCAACGCTGAACGCTAGATGTTTTTATAAGTGGCCACAGTATATAAATATGTGACTATCAAAAAATTCAGACTCTGCTTCATTCTGAATAACCACATATTTTGATAATTATTATGCGTTCACTGTAATGAATCATATAAAATAATTCATCACCTCGCAACAAGATGCAAAAAGTGCTAGTTCTGATCACTAATGGGAAAAATGAGATATTAAGATGCCTTCACTCATGCTAGCAAGAAAAAATGGGAAGTATAAAACTAATTAAATTCAAAAAAATCCGATAAAATATATATGATGAGACAAATTTAGTTTCAAGAATTTAAATGGGAATAGAAAAAACTGGTTACAGTCTGATATATTCGCAAATGACAAAAAATGAAAATGTGTCACCTTGATAGAAATGATAATAACTAATATAGAAAAAAACGTAGTCAAAAACGACAAACAAAGATAATATAATTTACTGAAATATGAATTTTCATTATCTGCAAGTGTAATGCCGAAGTTTTTACCTTATTCCGTAAAATGAGATGGTATGATTACAAAATTTCATAAAATATACATGAAAGAGCCAAAGTCACAAAACAAATTGAGGCAAATATATAAACTAAAAAATTGTGATATAATTTTGAATTACTGAGTAAAAGAAAGAAGAAAGGTATAAAATATGACTACAAAAAATTGAAAGTCAAGAATATAGATATATTTCATGCATGAGCATATAAATTAAGCTCAGCTCGAAGCAAAAATTCTAAAATTTAAAACCAAAATAAACCACTTTAAAAAATACAAATTATTCCCATAATTTTTATTTATTTATTTTTATTACCTCTATTTCTTGTGCTTTAGGATATAGTTTTGCACCATTAAGATTCAAATTTATCGGATGAATTTAATTTTCACTTACGTATCGAGAAGAGCCATATTTTTTTATTTTATCACAAAAAATAGCGTAAAAATGGTTTTATAAGCTTTTTGCTATCGTAAAATTTTTATAAAATAAATTTAAATGTAATTTTCGCATAAATTGCTTAATGAAACTCTCTGGATATTCTTTATCTCTCTTTTTAAAACCTTTTTCTTAAAATTCTTCAATTCTAAGCATTATGTGTGCTATGATCATTACTACCTGAAAGAAATATTTTTGGTCATCTTTTTATCTAATCTATTGATAAAATAGAAGAATTATACATTGATGTTGAATAATTCATTTTTATTTATTTATTTTTCTGTATTACTTGTTCTACCGGTATGCTTTTCATCATTTTTTTGCCTAACGTAGGCCAATACTATGACTTTCTCAACGTTCTTGCTAAACTCAAAGAATTAATGTGACCATATGCTATACTTCATGAAGTCATCCATGTTTTAGCCTGAAGTTCTGAAATATTCTTATAAATTAAGCTTGGAGGGCTTCTTAGTTGTCTCAAATAGTTCATATGCATATCATATCATTTCAAAAAATGTTTCTGATGACTTTAGGAATAGATTTGAGAGAAAAAGCTCGGCTGTCTCTGTTGTATTTTTTTACGCAAAAAAATGGTTGCTAATAAAGTAAAAGAAACTCTAATATCGTAAATTTATGCTTTATTGTCAGTTTCCTATGCTTTAGTTGTACGCGGTTCTATTTATCTGGCTTCCACTATATCGCTTCGAAGAATAAGATATCAACATAAACTTTGTTTTAACTATACATCATATGATTTCATCCTTTAGTGTTAATTTAGCTATAACAGACGTATTATAGATCCTGGTACTGTCACCATGTTGTTTAAGCTTGGTCTATTATTGATTCATAGTTCTCTGTGAGTAAAACGGTTATATGTTATATACTACAAAATCCAATATATTTTTTTTGTTAAATAATGTTCTTGTTTATCTACTTTTTTGGATTCTAGTAGTTCTAGTGGGTTTATATTTATGTAATCTTACGTATTTTACTATGCAAGAACACATTTTTGGCCGTAATTTTTTTAATTGTATATTTATTGCATTCTACATTTTTTATAAATAGGTTTATTCATTAATAATAGAATTTTCAATTAAAAATTGACTGATAAGTGTATGAATGGTATTCAAACAAAAAATATATAATACTTATTTTAAAGTTTTATTTTTTTAGGATTTTTATTATTAGTATTACCATAAGGTTTTTGATCCGAAATAAGCTTAAAAAAAATTGAAAACGGCGAAAGACGACTATTGAAAACAAAAAAATATAGTATGTGTATAATTTATATTAAATGAAAATATTATGTTCTTATCTTTTAAAATCATTATACAATATTATTATTTTTTAAATGTCTTTTTGGTGTATAATTTAGCGTTCAATTAGAATGAATTAACACAAAAATTCAAATGTCTTTACTAAAATATATGGAAAAAAGGAATGGCATTAAGTCATATTCTTATTTCAAAAGGCAAATATGATAAATAAATGCTATTTATGAATGAATATTTGATGTATTTTTTATTATATAAATTTATAATTTTATAGGATGTCTAATTTACTCTTTAAAAATCTTATTGTACTAGATTAAATCATTCGGGAAATATCAGTATAAAGTCATCATTTGATAAACATAAGAAGATAAATGATATTACGTTAAAATAGATAAATTTCTCAAATATCAAGAAAAATATATAAATATTTTGATTTTGTATAAATTCTTATTTCAATTACATAAAAAATTTCTTTAGCGTTTAATTTTAAGAACTAGAAAACATATAATGAGTAAAAATTAAAATGGCTGTATTTTATACTGCTAGGCTCAAGGACAAAAAATAGGTCTTTCATAAAAATATCAGAATTAATTTAAGGTTAAAATTGAATCTATGTGAAAAAAGGATGTAAGGGGACTGCAAGAATATTCATACTAAGCATTTTATTTAATACTATCTCACATATAATGAATATACTGATTCATACTATAGATTTCATGAATAAATTTATCGATATACAGTTTTATTGATCCTATAGTGAAACATAGAGATATTTTTGCTTGTGATTTGATAAAAATTCTCAAGTAATTTCATTTTTCCAGGCGGTTTTACAACGTGGGCAATAAGGACTTGATGTGTGGTGGAATAAGATTCAGGCTCTATTTGAAATATTTTTTCGATAAAAATTATGACATTTAAACTTGATTATAATCGAAATCAGCTGTGTAAATTTAAAAAAATATTATCATTATTGTTTTTTGAACAAATATTTGATGAAATTATTTTTGTTAAAAAGATATATTTCGCCTATTTTGTGATCTATCAAAAAAATTTGCAACTAATATAGTTGATTTCGCTGTAAATATAATATTTATGAATTTTTAAAGTATTATAAATCCAACGAAGCCCCTTATACTTCAGTATGCCATTTTAATTGTAATAAATTTCGAAAAAAAATGTACTTTACACGATATATGCTATCGGTTACGCTTGAATGCATACATATTAATTTTTTAAAGATGGTAATCTATTCATCTTTTTCTAAGTTGTATATTATATAGCCTTAAGGATTGCATTAATAAGTCTATTATGTTGATGATGGTAATGAATATTTTAAAGGCGCAATTTTGAGTACAAATTTCATATTATTATGCATCTGTGTTTTAAAAAGATAGAAGATAATAATAATGCGGATTTTATATATTTTTAATAAGAACAAAATACTTATATGAACATGTCGATATGTGCAGCATAGATGGTTACAGTATTTGAATAATTGATTTTTTGTTTATAATAATTGTTTATCAATTAAAATTCGGTGTTTTTTTTTGAAGGAAGGCTCTATAGCATACAATTAAGTTATAGTCTAACGAAATGACTTTATTTATGAAATAGAAAATTTTTTAACAGCCAGTAAAAACAAAGAGCTCACAATTTTATTTTTTGAATTGTTCTAAACATTCAAAATTTAAGAACAATATTTAATTTTTTACAAGTCTAGAAATTATTTCCTTATATTGCAATTACTATTGTTTATCTGCGAATAACAGTAATAATAAATATAAATATTCGTTTTGCAGTCATCCCGTCACACAATTATCGAACGAAAATAGATGTTCCAGCTAAAATTTTTACAAAATTTTGTAAGATTTTGTTAGTTAGTTAGTTATTATAACTATAATGGGTTAGACTTCTTTGAATATATGCAACAAATGTCATTCTGTCTGTTTGTAAGCCATATATCGTATATTTTTCGTAAATATTATATATCCAGCACACCCTTTTATTCCATTATGAGCACTTGAAATATCGATTAAATTGATAGTAATGATATTTCCCATGAAAATATAAAGGTATATATTACGTAAAATCAAATTTAAAAATCTTAATTTTGTGCATGTGATCTACACAAGATTTTGTGGCTTTTTTTAATAATTCAAGCCATTTTTTATTATATTTTTTAATATTCTTGACAGCAAGAAATGAATAAAAATTTACTCGTTTGCTGATATGTATGATTTAAATTGTATATTTAGGAATCAAATAAATAACATTTTTGACCAAATGAATTTATAACCGTCTTAATAACGCTTATGCTTATCTTTTCTCATCGATTCGTGCTCTATAACTATCTCAAATTAAGAAATTCATATGGAATTATACTTCCAAGCTTGTAAAGAATACTAATTGATTTTTGAAGCTTTTATTAATAAAGTAATATTTTATTTAAAAATTATACATAAAAAGAATTATTGTCTAGTCAATTAAAATTACAAAAATTATAAAAATTAGATATTTGCACACACATCTAAACAAAATTTTTAATTTTCTTTTATTAATGATATATTTTTAACCATATTGGACCGAAAAAAGTATTTGTAAAAAATTCTATTGCTGTTAGAAAAAAACATTTATATTTTATAAACATTACATTAAAAGTTTTAAAATGTTTATTTAGCTATATAAAATTCTTTTATTTTTGAAACTTTCTGGAATATATCTTAGTTTGAAGACTCGAAGTATGATTATAATTTTAGTCTAAACATCTGGTTTTTACCTGGTTGAATTTATTTGAAAATAGCAAACGCAATCATTCATTATGTTTTTGATACTATATTTAGTAAAATTTTACGATTTCACAATCAAAAAATTGTTCTAAAATTACTATCTGCCTTAATAATCGATCAAAAATTGAATAAAATTTAAATATTCTGCTATTTGATAAAATTTATGCTCAAATACACTATTAATATTCTTTAATTCACATAGTACAAGAGATATACTAAATGAACATGCGAAATAAAAGAAGAAACAAAATTAACCCGAAATATATATCGCACAAAATAGGCCTAAAGTTTTATTTTACGATAAGTTAGTAACTGTTTTTATGTTGATTAAAATAAATATATTAGCTTTGACGACTACACTCAAGTTTTGGCTGGATAATATAGGATGCATAGCATCTTGCATATTAATTTGGATTGATTTACAAATTTAAACGAAAATAATAGTAAGAGTCTTTATTTGGGATGTTATGGTTACAAAATTAGACAAAAAATATTTGTGGGTGTTTAAATTTTCTTAAAAATTACATATATGCTTCTCACGTATCAAGGCTCTTAAACTCATATCATTTGACAGAAGAAATGCAGCTTACTAATATAACCAGTGAACAAACCAAAGGATGCATTCAAGACCTGTGCAACATCCTAACGGGCTGTGTATATCTCAATAGATAGAATTTACAAAGAGAATAAATCTACGTATAAATGAAAAATTTCAGCATGTTGATACAATTTTTTACAGAGCCTCAGGTTTTCAACGAAGTCGAGGTATATATTTAAACACCAAGACTGAACAATAACTTGAACTGATAAGTCTTGGGATAGAAGGAATATTGAAAAGTATTTAGCGGAAATAGTGATTATAAAAAGCATTGGTTAATTTTTCACCTAATATTGTATCACAAATCTTTTTACCAGTATAAAAGTCAAATCAAAGTTATACCCCTTTAAAATTCATCAATTAATATCTGTTTTTTCACCATGTATTAACCGCATTTTAAAATTATTCAGATCCTGTTAAAGGGAATTACACAGAGATTTTTTTTCTAAATAGAATCTTTATACAAAACATCAGACGGAACACATATTAAACCTTATAAAATCATTAGAAATACAAAATTTAAATAAAGATACAATTCAATCATATGTTTTTGATGGAATTTAGCTTTCTAAAATGTTTATTTAGCGTATATTTTTTTATATACCTTTTTAAAAACGCAATCAAGCTTCCGCATAATGCAAATTTCAAAAGCCTTAATTTTAATCTCTTTTTCTTAATAAATAAATAACTTAATATTTTTTTTTATGTACCTTTTTAGAAACGCAATTAAAATTCCCTATTACACAAATTATATCGTATTTATATTAATTCATGTTTCTTGAAAATTAAATACCTTATTTTTATGTTTTATAGGATGTTTTAAATTATTTTCTTTACTGTTTTAAAAGGTGTTACTATCGGTATATTTCAACTTAGAATGAAACATTGATTTAAGAAATAATGTTTATTGGCAAATGAAAAGAACTTACAATGCTTTTAAGATAGCCATAGTGTATAAGTGATTGAGATATACAATTTACATACTTATTTATTATTATCATTTGTTTATGTGTTATTGTAATGGCTTTCTATTGGCACTAGCTCAATTACCAAGACTTTTTTTAATTTTATTTATTGTAGTATGAATGTATTTTTTCTGTTTGTAAATATTCTTTTTATACGCACTTTGTAGGTTATAATTGTGAAACTGTAAAATAGCCATGGATTTTTTTATTTTTACATTTTAGTTGCAAAATGTTGAAAAGGAGGCTAATAATACCCTATCAACATATATATGTGCATTTACACACATCACTTCGTGAAAATATGCAATATTTTTTTTCATTTTTACCTTTATTACATTCTTTGAAATTACATAAAACTAATCTAAATATAACAGCACAATAAATCAACATATTGATTATTTATTTCCGCCTTTATCTGTAATTTTCTATAATATGCTTTATTCTCTAAAATAAAAAAATTCTTTTTTATATTACTTTATTAATTTTGAAGATTTTTAAATTTTATTATCGATTATAAAAAGCTTTAAGAAGAAAAATAAGCATTAGAAAACTGTAATTGCTTGTCTATTATGTTATTTAAGTGTTTATTGCAATTTTCGCTATTCCTTTACTTCTAGTTTCTGGTGTAGGATTTAAAAGACTATAAACCTATGTGTATTGTATTTTTCTTTATAGATCTTGATTGTGCATGTAAAAGAATATTTTCACAATTATTATAATTACTGGATATTTATGATTTTTATAGATTGTTTATTACTATTTTTTCGTTTTTTATATAAGATTTTCATGCCTCTGTTTTTATATACTTGAAAACATTTTTTAAATATATTTCTTCGTCAAAAAATTGCAAAATTCACCAGTTTTGATATTTGAATAAATAACACATTATTTTGTTTCATTTTTTCTTTAAAATATATGATTTTACTCTTTAATTATGCTAACGAGCGTCCTCAATAAATTCATGAGATTACAATTTCCTGACCCAATAATCAAATCGAATCAATTATTTTATGCGCTACTTTTCCGACAGTTAATATTTTCATTTTATAAATATGAATACTCCATCTAAACGCATGTAATTTTTGAACCAATATGATCATCAGTTTGTCCATGCCTATATTTAATTATGTATCTCAGCTCAATTATTTTTTGTGTTGTTAAATTGCTTTTTTAATATATTTAGTATGATTTTATGAGACATTCGGCTTTTGGTATCCTTTGTACAATATTATACAAGTTTTAGTCTATCATACCAAAGTTTTTCGGTGGGAATACATGATAAACGGCACGTTGGAATAGAGATTGTCATATTTTTAGCTGTGTTTAATAGATTTATATAAGAAAGAATAAAAAATATTTATTGTATGCATAAAGCGAAAATAGATCTAATTTTCCTCTTTATATTCCCATCATATTTTTTGTGTGTATATTTAGCTATAAAGGTTTATATATTTCTTCAAAATGTAATGTCACGAGTGTAGTGATTTCGAGGAATAAACAGCATTTAACTTGTCCTTTTTTTACTACAATGTGACACTTTTCTTGAATTTTAAGCAAAAACATATAGATTTCTTAATTTACAAGGTTATTTTATTTTTAAGAACTTTAATGGTTATCTTTTATTTATGTATTAATTTGAATCGCTATCATTTATTTATGAATCGATTTGAATGGTTATCATTTATTTATGAAACAATTTGGCTAATTTTTCTTTTAATATCCGCATATTAACATATAGATCCTTGCATATCTTATAAATTTAAGTATTTGTTTCCCAATTATAATTATTTTCGCAAGTTCCCGAATGGGTCTTTCTGACGCTTTAGTATATGGGTAGAGTATTTTGTTGATTTTATATAAAAAATAATGTTTGTTTGAGAATATAGTGTATCATATTATGTAAGAGTCGATATGCAGTGGCATTGAATTCCCAACTATTTAAAGGTGCTAAATATAGATAAAATATGAGAATTACCCGTAATTTTTTTAGCTATATTATTTGGGGTTTGTGACATAGAATAGATCGGCTATAGTTGTGTGATGTAAAAATTAACTTATAATCTTCGGTTACACATATATTCTAGCTTAATTTCTCATCGCACAAAGGCATTTATAAAATCCAAAACTGATAATTAATGCCTCCTATGCGTAAAGAATACACCAAGCATTTATAGGGAAAGGCTATTCAAGATAAGGACATTGAGGTTTTTTAGTAATTAGATAGCTGTGGCGCTGAAACAACTTTACTTGATTCCTGACACCGATTTCGGCAATCAAAGCCATCATTGATATGATGAAAATATTTCACAAATGCAAGTGGAAAAATTGAAATTTCAAATAAACCTTTAAATATTTTCATCGTTTGAACCAAGTATATTTTTTGAATGTACTTATTATATAAATAGGTGGCTTTATTTATAAAATAATACCAACAAATCGAATTCTCTTTTTATTAATTCTCATACTTGTACCTTTTTTAATAAATATCTATTTTTCGGATAACTCTGCGCTCTTTATGCGTCTAGATTAGCTTTTTCTATAGTAATATTAAAAATTTTAATTTTCTCTTTATAATATTCATCCAAATTTTGTGCACACTTGTAATAATGTGTAAAAGGGGCATTATACAACAAGCAATTCTCGATCATTTGCTTAAAATCGTTATCAAAATCGATAAAATCGCGATATTTCTCACTTTCAATTTTCTTTTCCATCGTAGAAAGATCCATAGGCTTTTTTATAACAGTGTAATAGTCGGGAACATCGCTCGCTTTTACAGGCACCATAAAGGGCCAAGAATTGGAATTCGCTTGTAAATCTGAAAGCAGGAATTTCAATACATTTCTTATATTTTCGTCCCTGGATCTTCTAACTAACATATAGTCTTGAAGTTTTGCTTCTTTAACTCCTGGAATGTCATAAATCGATGAAAAGTCTTTGGGATTTATTCCATCTCTTATAACATTGAATGAACTCCTAACAGATAGATCTTCAACTAAAGATTTTTTTCTTTCAAATAGAAATTCATCCTTTCTTATATAATTTATTTCCCATATTATTTTACATTGCATCATTGTACCACCGTCATAATCTTTAATGCATCCTACCCAATTCCTAAATTTAATTTCAGTTGAAAATCCATTTTTTTTGAAATATCCAATAGCAAAATTATCTGCATAAGTCATCAAATGAACAGAATGATTTTGCTTTTCATATTTGGGTTCCAAATAATCTAACGATTGTTTTTTGTATATTAAAACACCAGACCCAATAACTTTTAGAAATTTATCTATATGAGTTTTTGTATCAGCGGGTTTCAAATTGAGATAAAATTCAGATTTGATGTGCTCTTTAAAAAAGTCCATCAAAAACCCTCCATATCCTTTAACTTGTGAATCTGCTTCGATTGCACAAAACACAATTTCTACAAATGTCTTTTCATAAAATGGACGGTAACAAATCCCTCCTACAAGACGTAAACTTTCTAAAACAACAAGTGTTCGATGTTTTGGATCAAATATTTGTCGATGTATGTATTCTTTGGGCATCTTTGGAAGTTGTGTTTGAAAAACTGTTGTTATTTCACCTATTAATTTAGAACCTCCATCTATTTTAAGACTGTGGTAAATGTCATTACTTAGTATTTCGAATGTTACTATTCCTGCTTTGAATTTCTCTTCTAAATCTTGTACTCTCTGTTTTTTGTCGTTGCGATTTTCTGTGAAGAGCTCGAATGTCATTTTTGATTTTGGGTGGTTGTATAATTTCTAATTGATAATAGTTTTAAATTAAATTTATTTAAAAACTACCTTCCGTCGTATATTAAGGAGTTAAGGATACCAACAGAAGAATGCGCACAAACAATATTATTGAGAAAAATACTTGAATTTTTAAGTCTTGAGTGTAGAAGATGTATTTAGGAAGACTATAGCATAATGTCTTGAAATGAATATTCTGGAAATCTGTGATATAGAGAAATCTGAAGTCTTATTTTGTAAACACGAATCGTTAAAATAAAAATTAGCCCTTAAATAAATAAAATATACATTAAAATTTGGTGACACACCCCATATACCAATATATAAAGTATGAATAATAAATTTATGCAATATAATGAATGCCTTATAAATTGATATTTAATGCTTATTACAATGCACTTGAATTCATCTCATTTGAGAGAAGAAAGAGCAGTCTATGAAGATAGATCGGGGAAGGTGTCAAAAGATGTATCAAGGAGTTGTGTAATATTCCAAATGGGCTGACTAAGTCTCAATAGATATGATTGATAAAAAGAAACTTAACTTACAAATAAATAAATAAAATATTATATAAATTTATAAAGTTTGCTTAAAAAAACTATTGGGTCTTGGGTTTTAGAATTTTGCGAATTTATTGAACATAATTTCTTAAGTTATTAGTAAACTGCGAACCAATAATTATTCTGCTTTTTGGAACTTATTTAGGATATTTTGCAAAGCTTATGAGTTCATGTAAATTTAAAAATTTTAAAATAAATTTTTATGAATTCCTAAGCATAGTAAAAAATTATCATTTCTTGTATCTTTTAAAAATAACTTAGTAAAAAGATTTGATCTGTCATTTTAAAATATAAATCAAAAATTCAATTTTTGAAGTCGATGATATATTGTTATTTTTAATTATTTCTATTAAAAATAATTTTTGAAAATTTATTTATAATTCAGGGTATCGCGAACATCCATATTTCTTATTATGCTTTCATAAAATTTATATTTTTAATTATTTCTATATAAAATAATTTTTGAAAATTTATTTATAATTCAGGTATCGCGAACATCCATATTTCTTATTATGCTTTCATAAAATTTATATTTTTAATTATTTCTATATAAAATAATTTTTTAAATTTTATTTATAATTCAGGGTATCGCGAACATCCTCATTTAAAATTATGCTGGCATAAAATAATGATGTTTTTTTTATCTATTAAAAAAAAATTGCGTATATTTTTAGCGATTAATTTTGTTTAAATAAAATATTTTTTATATTTTTTTCTGATCAAGGTTATAAAATTAAATAGTAAGCATAAAATAAAGCGTTTAATATTATCCATAAATTAACTAAAAATTTCTTTATTACAATTTAGTGAATAAAACTAAATATTTAACATTAAAAATATACAAAATAAAATACTATTTTTGTGTCTACATCTGCTTAAATATAATTGAATGAATGTTGAAATTTTTCAAAACAATGTTTCTTAGTAAATAACATTAAAAATAATTTAAACTTTTCATGGCATTTATTCCAATTCCTTTATTGAATAAAATAAAAAAAAGTCGAATTTTACTTCTTGTGTATATTAATTAAATCACAACAAAATATTTTGTCTTATAAATTATTAAAAAAATAATATGGGTCATTGTAATATTTATCGAAATCTATTATTTTAATTTACAATGTATATTAAATATGCATTAAAAAATCTAAAAGCTTTAATGAACATACAGTTTCAAGCATCTTTTAAGACATCATATTTTATATATTTTTAGCCGTCAGTGCTTATATATTTTTATGTACCATATTTATATGTTTTTACATTATTCGATCAGGTTATATGTTCTCGTGTTTTCTTATGGCAAATAAACACAATAATATAATAAATTGTTTATTTCGCCTTTAAATTACAGCAGTCGATACGAAGCGATCCGATAATATATTTAAAACAAAACTTTAATATGATGAGTTTGAATTGGGATTTTTTGTGTACTTTATAACTAAAAAGGAATAAGATACATCTTTTATGTTTCCTTTTTTTTTGTAAAATATAGCATAAAAAAGGCACCATTTATCAATATTTATTTAAAAATTAATTTGCAGTTTATTTTGTGAATAATAGCGATATAAAGAATGATATGTTTGAATATCAAGTTGTAAACTCGACAGGTTTTCTAATCTTCTTTCAAAAGAAAAACGTTTTAAAGCGAAAATAAGTGTTAAGAAATGTTTATATTTCTTTATAATGATACATATAAATCTTATAAAATTCAAATTACAGATCTGTAACTTAAAAACGTCTGAATTTAAATTTATCAGCGTAGAGCAGCAATAAGACCATTATGTGGTAAAAATTTCTGATCAAATAATGAGGCAAACCATATTAAAAGCCTTTTTTTTCAATATAAATATTTGCATGCATTAAAATATATATAATTGTATGTATTAAAATATAAATAATGATATAACGTTATGCACAATGGAATTTATTGTGTTTGAATATTTTATATTTAAGATCGATTTCACAATATCTTGAGTTTTTATCTAAAAATAAAACCTTTTCATGGTAAGAGATTTGATTGTGACTGATTTTATGGGATTTTTCTAAATAAATAACTGCCATATGAAAAATTATATTTTTAATAAACAAGCTATGGAAAGAGATCAAGATATTGCAATTATATTACTCTAATCATCTATTTTCTATATTTTGAAGTTTTTAATTTCTTTATCATAAAAAAGATAATCTGCATAGTTTCAAAATTACTTTTTTTTACTGCTGGATTTTCAAGTTATATTTATCATTTCTTTCTCGGGCACATATTAATTATCTTCGTCGTAAAGAAGATGTAAATATAATTTTGTATATAAAATTTATAAAATATTTTGTGCTATTTTATTGATTTTCTGTGATTATATTCTCACAAGACCAAAATTCAAAAAAATTTGCATATGTCTTTATAATTAATTCAATAATAAATGCTTGTAGTTTAATAAAGGTATTTTTTTGCCTCTTATATCTGTATATTCTGCCATACTATATTTTTAAAGGCTTAAAAATATCGTTAAAAATTATTCAGCGGACTTCATGCAAAAAACTGAATAGTAATTTCATGTTAATCTTAAAAAAGTCAATCCAGTAATTGGGAGATTCCAGGCTTTTACTGTTTAAAATGTCGTAAATTAATTTAATCTATGTAAATTGCCTATAGCGAATAAAATATGATTGTTGTTGTTTTTTTATTCGTTACTTGTATATTTGTAGAGTCGATTATGTAAAAATAATAACTTTCTGTGCAGATTACATATAAAACAGTGCAATATGCGGGGAAATTATGCATAGTCTGAAAAAAATATGAAACTTTGAATTGAAATAAAATAAAATTAGTAAAACTTTAGGAATTTGAAATTATAAAGTGTTAAAGCACAAAATAGTATTTAATAATCTAATTCTTGTTTTTTTTTACAACCATAGTTTTCTTCTCTTTATAAATTAAATATTAGATAAAAAAACCAGACGATATGATATTATAGTTGTAAATGATTATATTTATATCCTTTTTTATTATTTTTATATGTGAAATTTATTTCGATGTGTATGGTTTTTCGATATAATGATATCTTCTGCTTAAAGGTATTGCAATCATTTTTTAAAAAAATATGATCGAAGTAATTTTAAAATTTGTAATAATCTTTTTTGTAATAAATAAACAAATTATAATTCATGTTTGACTTTTTATAATTTTAGACAAAAACTCTTTGTTTTTTCAATTCTAGCATAAAGGTCGTCCCCAGGTATGGTAGTTATACTATCTTGCTCATTATAAGCTTAGCATGGGTGTTTATAGTTTAGTAGCTTACTTGAACACCTGAGTTATTTTATAATTTTTAGGGGGTAGTAATAAATTGGCATATAGCTTTTTTGCAATTTATTATTCTGCTTTTTTTACTGTTATAATATAATTAGAATTAATGTCTTTGAATTAGACATTATTGTTTAGAATCTAAATTCTAAGGAAATGAATATTCTTATGTGCGTAAATACATGCGCTATAATATCAGGGCAGAGAAAACATAATATTTTTAATAAGCGAAGGTTAAGATGTATGATGGTGATTTTTTAACTCGATTGAATATAAAATAATACAAATATTAATCGAGTATGGTGCAATCTAACATCTTTTCTCGGTTCTAAAGTCTTAAAAATAATAAGATGAAGTCAAATCTCGAATAAATATGTATATGTGCTTAAAATATATAAAAAATTATTTATTTAAGGTTATATTTGTCCCAAAATTCAAAGTATTTTATAAAAAATTATGCTTTTAAATCCTACTATTTGTATCTTGTGTTCGTGGTTCTCTTTATGTTGAGTGATAACTGTATGCAGATAGATATGTTGTTTAACACATGAAAAACTAAATCAATGAATTTAAGGATGCTATTAATAATCTTGAACTTTTAATATGCCCATTTATAAATGATCAATGACTGCAAACTATTTAGTTTAGTATAAATAACTGTATCCTGAAACTATTAAATATTATCTAATGTGTGATGCCTCAGTCAATTCATTTTCGATGCTCTAATAGTTGAAACAATTAAACTTCGAATCAAATGCATTCAATAATTTAACATGCTTTTACTAAAAAAAATGGTTTTTTTACACGCCCCTGTTCACTATTATATTTTTTAATTCATAATAAGGCAACACAAAGACAAAAAAAATGCGTTTTTGCATTCTGAATTTTTTTTGTTCTAGAAAATATTGATAAATATTAATGTTATGATACTTTTACTTTTTTATGTGCAAAATAATTCTTCGCGCTTTATTTTGCGATATTATCTAAATTCAAAATATTAAAAAACTGTGAATCTATTGCTTGGATAAAATATTGAAACACTATTTATATCAGATATTAATCGGTATGCGCAATACTATCCTTATATGTGGTTGTTTTTAATGATTAATTTTGTCTGGTGACAATCAAAAAAAGCCGAAATATCAAATTATAAAATGATAATTATCGTTTATAGTTAGTATTATTCATATCAGCCTCTTTTAAATTTTTTTGATCTCATTTAAAAAATTTGAAATACCTTTCACCCATAGTTTACCACCTAAACTATAATTTATGGCAAAATAAATATAAAACAATGTATATCTAATTGTTTTCACACCTCGTATTCCTTTAAAAAATAGTTACTCATATTAAAGACAACAATATCATAACTTAAATCCTATATTTTGCAGAAAGTAGCCATACTATGGGTTTAATTTTGTAGTAGGGGCCATGATATTTAGATTTAATAAAAATTAAACTAAAATAAAATTTTTATAATTGATTTCAATCTCTTATTCATAATAGGTGGTTACCATTAACTGAAAATAGAATAGTTGCCGTATTATGCAAAATAACAAGTAATTGTGTTTCTTTTGTTAGTACGGATTCTTTATTTCCCTTTATAGTACTTAAAGATAAAGGTTTTTTCATTGTAAAAATCAACATAAAAATAATTTCATTATTCAAGACTTCAATCAAAATTATATGTGGCGTCTTTTCAACATAATTAATATTGTTGCAGAATTTATCTGCTTACTTGCGTGAGAATTATCAACGAAATTGCATAATAGATTATAAAAAACTTATCAGATTCTCATGGATAAAATTCAAAATATGGACATATATAATTTTTACGGATTGGTTGTTTACCATTGAAAAAATCACTGGTTCTATTGGATTTTGTATCAAAAGTGAAACAGTTTTGACAAATATAAAATGATTTCTTTAGTTTCATAATGATTCTGATAATAATTTTGGTTATAATAGTTGTATTCTTCTTTTCCATACTTTTATCACTTGTTCTAAATGTAGCATGGTTTGTGGGGTCGACATTTGCTCAGCTGTTTGGTATAATCATAAGCATGAACGTCGCAACACTAATAGTAATAGGGTTGATTGTATATTTTGTACATAAATGGTATCATAGTCAGCATAGACATTAAAACATTGCGGTGCCTAGATTTTTCGAATTATATATTTAATATCTTCAATAAAAGTTAATCCACCAGACTTTAATGTTTTAGAATAATTTTAGCATAAATATTTGCTTATTTTTTTTAATTGTTAAAATAAATTGTTTTTTTTGTATTTCTCTTGTAAACGAAAAATTGTAAAAATATGACCTGCTAGCACCATAGCTGTCATTAATATACAAGTGCAAGACAAAAATTATCCTATATTTTATAACATGGGACGGTGAGGTGACACGATATCACAAAAGGCACCCTAAGGAACTAGATATCACAAATCAGATCGAGGCATATATACAAACCTTTAGATTGAGTGAAACCCTTGAATTAATAATTCTTGATGGGGAAAGGTATTGAAGAAGACTTTGTAGGGAAGAAGATAATTGAAAGTACAAATACGCTATGGCTGCGGGGAATGAAGCAAGTTGTGCTCAAGAACAAAAATTTAAATTATAACTATAGTTTTAGTCTATAAATAAAAAAAAATGATTTTTGTTTCTAGAATTGAGGGTGTTTATAATAAATGCATGTGATTTATTTTGCTAAATAATATACCATTAAAAAAAATTATTTTTACTGATGTAAAATATCTAATCTCTTGCATCTGATAAATAAATCTTTATAAAATAAAATTATTGTAAGTATTTCGCTATTTTCGGCCTAGAAAGACGATTCAATTAATATTAAACAAATTTTAATATGATTCACATTTTCTACTTGAATATGGTATGAGTTTTAATTTTATAATTTATAATCAACGTATAATATAATTTAATCTTTAAAAAAAAATTACAATCACCAGATGCAATTTTATGATTCTCAAAATTTTTTATGTATTCTTTTAAATAAATATCAGGTATTTATTGTGTGTAAATATCAAATATCACATCTTTTGTTTATATTTTTACATGTGTAATTAATGATTCGGAGTATTTTCAATCAGTAAAAAATGATGTTAATATAATTTTTTGCTTCAATTTTATAATATTTTTTCATGTTTTTATGAACTTACCAGTATTATACTAACTATATGCCTTAAGTACTTCATATGGTTCAATAATTTATAATAAATACTAAAAAATTGATTTCTTATTACATTCTTCGAAAAAATTTATGGGTTCCAACTACACCAAATAGAAACTTATTATTACAAAAAAAAATAGAACTTGGATTAATAAGCTTTATACATTCAATAAGAGAATTATAAAGTCTAAAGCGCAAATATTGTCTTAAATATGGCTAACAATCTAGAATATTTGTGCGATTCATCATATTCTGCTGGCAATATTTAGATGAAGGTATGATTTTTTCTTAGGTATTTCTTATATTCGTTGCGATATATCAATAGGTATTTATACATAGGAGCTTATGTAAAAATGCATTTTTGTAACAACATATGTCTTTAAGCTCTACTTTGCTCATGATTCTTTTCTTGCTAACGAATTAAGTGATTTTGGGTCACGGCTGATCATGTCGTCGTTTGTAAATTTAATTTTAAAAATATTATCTTTCAAGGTTTTGATTCATACCCTATCTGATTTGATACGTTTAAGAATGTGATTTCTCTGTATTTGATGCCCAACAAAATAAATTTGAGCCGATTAATTTTGTAATCACGCGATTTATGCAATGAAATAATTAAAATTTGGAAATGTTTGGGCTCTGTCACCTTCTTAATTTTAGTTAGAAAAAATTCTTGGGCAATTAATTGCTGTATTTTATGCTGAATTTAACTAATGGTTTATTTCTTAACGTACTTATATAATAAGTAGCATGATTTCTGTTTCATGTAGAATATAAATGGGTACCAAAATTACAATATAATTCTGTTGATAGAAATTTATGGATTTTTTGTCAATGAGTTAGATTATGATTTTTTTATATTTTAATTGCTACGACATGAAGACGAAATTTGAAATAATTTATATCGGCAAAACCTTTCCTTTAATTATCATGAAAGTCATTCTCTGGAATATTATTTTATTTAGCTTTTATGCAGTTTTATGCATGTAAAATTGTTAATAATGCATATATAAATGAAAAGAAATTTTTTTCCTATTTTTTCGGGCTTTAAACTACTAATAAGACTTGGGGTTCATGTATACACTAGTTTTTGTGTGACTTGCTGAGAAAATAAAATATAAATAGGATTTCTTTTATCAAAATTTCCATGTATGTTGAAAGTTGTAAATTTTAGTTGCAGCTTTTATGAAAGTTTAAAATTATAAAAACTATTTTTGAGGATTATAATATTCCTCTGTAGGAATTTAATATGCTGATTAACAATCTTAAATAATCTAAATCGGCTTTCTGAATAATTTATGCGTCTAAATAACTTGAGATAATAATAATATGTATTGAAAAAAAAAATTATTTTTTTATTAAATATGTCTATTTTTTATTTAGTTGATCCGCTATAGTAGATTAAAATCACATTCAAATAGTAGTAATCTATTTAAAAAATGCAAAAAAATCTTATATATACTTCAGGAATTTAAAAACCAAAATACTGACTTGCTTGGTAAAATATAAAAAAAACATCGTTTATATTAAAGTGCTCCATGGATCTAAAAAATTTACAGATGGGAAATATATAGTAAACACTTACATGTTGCTTTTTACTTAGAAATTCTTTTTTTATAGTGCATGGGATAAAATCTCGGCACCTCTCAACAATTTTAACAGGAAAATAAAATTTAATTTATAATCTATTAGGCTTGAATATTTTAGCATTGATATAGTAACAAAGTAATATTTTAAAAAAATATTGATTTCAAATTTTAAATTATGATAGTGTTGTTTCTGGATGAAATCTTACTAAAGCTTTATTTTATATAATATAATCTATATTTCAATTTAAATGCAGAACTATAAATCATTTTGGGATACAGGGACTTGATTTTTTTAAATTAATTTTTTTTATTAGAATCATAAATATAGTAAAAAAAATAAAGGCATAGTATAAGTTTTAAAAGCTTAAAAATACCAAATCTTTCTAAAAATTTTAAATCATATTTTCTTCTATAAAATAATATGATTTTATAATTAAATGTACTTAAAACACATAGAATGCTTATTTATGTAGATGAAAGGTAAGATAAGCATGTGTATTAATTTTTTACGGAATCATAGATATAAAAAATGGCTGTAAACGGGCCTATTTCGCAGTAAAATTTGAAAATAATATTTCATGAATTACAACATGTTTATAAATTTTATTTAAGCTAAATTATTTATTATAATATTACTTATTCATTATTAAGTTAAATTTTTTAGTTTATTTTTTTATTGATTTTTTAGAAATACCTTATAAATATTTTTTAAATTGCTTAACATCAGATTTCTAGTTTTATAGACGAAATATCTAATGTAAGTGTAATAAATGCTTCTTATGCTAAATTTTCGATCTTATGTGTGTTAATATATATTATACTTATTTTATTTAATTTCATATAAACAAAAATATTTTATTAGACCGATTTTGTCACGAAGGGATTGATAATTTTATTGTAGATATATATTATATGCAAGATGGCGAAGGTTAATCGGTGTAGATATTTAACCAGGATATTCATTTAAATTATTGAAGTTGGAATCCTTCTCACACAAAAGCATTGATAAATTACCGAACTGGTAATTATACCGCCATTTGCAAGGGATACAGCAGGGGCTGTTAGGCAAACCTAGTGTAAAAGAAAGCCTTTTGCTGCAAACATACACTTGATTGCGGCGCTGAAGCAATATGACACGATTCATGAATGCAAGAGCAAGTAAATAAAGCCAGTATTTCTTGGGAACTTTTCCTTATATCCATGATATGATTGACGTAGTCAACACCTTTAATTTTTTTAGGTACATATAACCGAGTTTATTTTATGCCTAAAAATAAATAAAGGTATGGGGTTTTTTGTTTCGGTCTTTTTATTTATTGAAGTTAAATTTTTGTTTAGAAAATTCCATTTATAACGAATAATTAAGGGTTTTTTTTTCTTACTTATATTTATTCTATAAGATATCGGAAAATAAAAACCACCGAATAGAAATTTATACTACTTTTCTAACCTTTAATTAAATTTTTATTTATAAACTTAATAGTTTATCTGCTTTATATATTTAAGCTTAGAAATAAGACTGAAATTATCTTAATTTATAAATAATATTTTTTATCGCGTAAATACGTTATGTATCTTTTGTACGAGCAAAATATAAGTTGATCCAAGACTAGTCATGAAAATATTCGATTTCTAATGCACAAATTTTTTTGTACATATCTAATATTTCAAACCTATTGATGGAAAGAAAGTCCGACAAAAATCGTTTTATTAGGGCTATTCATCACTTAATACTCGATAAAATAAGGAATAAAAACGTTTAAAATGTTTTTAGGGTGATAATATTGCATTTAAAAGATCAAATTTGAATTTTCATTGTAAAAATTCCATCTCAATTTGTTAATTGCATTTTTAACTGTCTATGCTATAATTTATCGCTATCTTATTGTGTTGTTATAATAATAGATAAGGCGTCATTTTTATTTGTAAATATAATATTTTGCTATCCGTTGAATTGGAAATATTTTGGATACAGTTATTATTTTATGGCATGTACAATTGAAGCCTTTATCTGTGGTAAATTAACATAAATTCCATGTTTTTATTTGAAATACTACGGTATTTTATATAAATTTTGAAGTTTTTTATATTGGTCATCAATCTTTGAATATAATTTAGTTCATAGTAGCTAGTATTGCGATGGTTTCAAAAAAATAATTTTAATCTTGTGGTATAAGGTTTTAAGTCGATCTAAATTTCATATGAACCGTATTGAAGGCATAAAAATGTTGTGTGTGATCCTTTAAAGTACTAAGAAGCTGGTATTATGTAATGAGGACATTCCAGCTGTAATTAAAATGCTTTTACAAAAAATTAGGGCAGGGTGTTTTATAATTTAAAATTTATAGCAGTTAATAGATGCGTTTTTGGCGGTAAGTTGTTATTTATAATCAATAATAATTGTATTCCGACAGAAAAAGATGGTATCGATAGCTTTAAAAATGTATTTCTACAAATTATGAATAATTTTAAACATTCTTTTAACTGGTGAATAAATATCATTTTTAAGAAAGCTAAACATAAAGGATTTATAAAATTTATCATCTTCAAAATTAATGCATGAAACTTCGTATATGCATAGTATTAGATTTATTTATAGGGCAAAATTTTTAATTATGATTATATATTTTGTTTTAATGCATAACTCGCTTGATTTCCCTTGTGCACAGCGTCTTTATATTTTCGGGTATATTCACCTATTCGTAGTCTTCTTCAATACCTTTCATCCCTTGAGATCTATTAATTCGATGATACATCTCAATCCAAAGGCTTTTATATATGCTATAATCTGGTTCGTGTCTTCGAGTTCCTTCTGGCACCTATCATGACACTGTGTCACACCCATCCAAATTTATAACATATGCAATAATTTTGATTTTGAAATTATATATTAGAGAGAGTTCCAATGCTATCAGATTATACTTTTATTCAAAGTATTTTTACTTATTATGTGTTAATTTTATATTTATTTGTTTAAACGTGGTTAGCATATTGGTAATTTTGCACAACTGCTAAATGCATCTTTTGACCCCTTCCTCTGATATATCTTCATCAACTGCTCTACTTCTTTCAAATGATATAGGTTCAAGTGTCTTGCGGTGTGCGAGAGCTTGCATGTATGCTTCTAATCGTCCGGGATTTTTAACACCTCAACATATTTTTTATGGAATTTTGTGACCACCCTATCCCAATTCATCACATATAGTATCATTATTCATTGCATAAAAGGTATTTATATATCTTAAGGCAAATAATCGTAAATATTAAACATACTTCCTGCTGCTTTTATGTGCAACGAAATATTCTTTCATAATTATTTCATCTCTTAAATATATATTTACAGGTTAAGTTTTTTATGCTGATTCTTAAGTAAATACCGTTTTAATATGTTTTTATTCTACTTAAGTACTATTTTCTTGGCTCTTCTTTTGATGGGTAATTGAAGTATTTTTTGTAATAAATATGTATAATATACACCAAGCTACAATAATACACTTCTTTATATTCGCCTGTTGTGATTCCTAAAAATGATTATTGTTGCTAGAACTGATAAATAAAATATATTGAATTATTTTAAGTAATTTTAATTTTGTTATTTTAGTTGTTTATTTTTAAAATTATAAATGATACCATACATTATTATTATTATTATCTGGATTTCGTAAAATATGATATAAAGCTATATGAAAATATAAAAATTAACTAAATATGATTAAAAAAATTGTACATTTACGAAAAAATAAACAAACGATTTCTGAAAATAAATATATTAAAATTTTACATTCAATCGATGTGAACCCTATTTATTTTAATCACACCAAATTATTAATTTCCAACGTTTTCTAGCATTTCAATTTAAATAAATACACTTAATAAGCTTTAAAAAATGTTTATCTTCCATATTAATTGTGTACGCATATTTTTTTTCCGATCGGGAGTCAATTCGGCATCTGGAATACCCATTAATGCTTGACATAGGCATATTCTAAAATTTTCATCTTTGCAAGTACATCAGTTTTATTTACTTTTCAAAATTCAATTTTTTATGTATTGGTTTAGCTGTTTTTGTTTTTATATTTATCTTTTAGAAGCCTATTTAAAGGTTTTTAATGATATATGGTGTTTTTTCATAAACAGGAATTAAATTTAAAAGCTAAAGAATGCCCAATATATAAATAATGTTTATTTTTGTGAAGAAAGCATCAGAGATTTTAGTTACATTATTTTCCCATATATATTTTCTTATAATGTGGATTAAACCGCTTTCTTGCTTGATCATTTGTGTTAGCTAATTTAACTTCTCATTTGGGAAATAAATATAGTACTATAAATTTATTTTCTATGTGATTGAATTTTTAGCCAATGCATTATTCATCTTTAAGAATTATAAATTTTTTTAAAATAAATTGCTTTTTTCATAAATATAATATTGTTTTAACTGACCCATAAAAATCGAAATAAAATAGAGTTTAGAAGCCAATGAAATAGACAGATTTGTCAAAAACTTCACAATGATTTTAGGCCCGTTTCAAAAAATAGATAATAAATAGCATCAAATATGTAAGATGTTTGCATTCACAAAAACAAGTTTGACTAGTTCCAAATAATGAGTGTAAAATGTATTTGGTTTCATCCGATCAATGATGGTAAAATCCGAATAAAATTCATGCTAAAAGGAAATTTTTAAAGACTTTTAAATTATTCAGAAGCTAAGATATGAAGGACATAAATCCAGAAATTTTGGGTTTAGATGAGGTGGGCTATATATTAAATTAAAATTGCTATAATAGCTAGGATTCAACGAATCTCTTTCACATTTATTAGTAATTTATCATAAAAGGCCTTGATAAACTTATAGTTCTTTAAAATGAGATGGTACAATTAAATTTTTGTGAAAATATTTATTCACCGTTAAAATCATTTTTTTATAGATTTCTTTATCGCCTTTCAGCACTTCCTATTTGCTATTTTATATGTTCATAATAATATATGTATGCTCAAGCTCATATTTTCATAAAATCATACTTTTTACCAAAATATATTTATTAAGATTCATGCTTTTGGCCTTTTCACCTTTATCTTTCATTTTATAGCATGGGTATTTATGTCTATCTTTTAATAGAATGCTTAACCTTGACCAAGATTATTAGATATACACTTTTTATTACATTTTCACTGGCTTTTATTCATTAAATTATGAATTTTTTTGGCTCTTTAAAGATTAGCGGATAATTATTTTTAGTATAATAAATATATTTAACTACCCAAAATTTCTAAATAAAATACATTCAATATTTGAAATTTTATTGCAAATTTCGCTTAATAAAATATTTACCCATATTATCATCTATATTTTCTTTATTAATTAATACCTGCTGTTTTCAAGGTCAGTGCATGTACCTTAGATTAAAATTTGTATGTTCTAAAAAGATGGCCCTAAAAAAATAACGCAATGCGTAAAAATCAAAAATTAAAATAATACCTAACTTTTAAATATTTTTACATCGATACCGATGATATAAGGGTCAATCTCTGCAGTATCTGTCATAATTGCTATAAATTTTATATATTTCTATTATGCTTAAAGAAAGTCTTAAACGGAAAAATACCCTTCAAAACATACTTAATCGGTTCAAACTTCCTACAAGGTACACCATATTCCTGATGTATTAAAACTTATATTTTTGTCAAGACCAGATTATTTCAGATTTTAAGGATTTCAAACATTTCGAAAGTAATATAAAATTAATAACGAAATATCACTTATTCTTCGATATTCATTCATTTTCGTGATTTTTAAAATAAAATTTTTTAATGCACTTTTATGTTGTGAAGAAAATTGGGTAAATTTTATGCATTATATTCAGCTATAAGTATTAAATTTTACTACTTCTTTTTCATGTAATATTTGCCTATTCCAGTTCCCATCTATCTAGTTAATTGGACAAAATATTTCCTTAGATCATGATTAATCAAAATGGTTTTTCTTTTGGTAGAATCAAAAAAAAAATGCAGAAGCCTATAGATTAATCTTATCAATAAATTATGAGTTACTAAAATTTAACCTGCTCTATCATAAAAAAATAACACTGGATCATTCATAAAATTTATATTTTTAATTGCAATTATCTATGTGTCTTTAGAAATTGATAAAAAAATGTTCGAATAAATATTTTTAAGGTTAAAATAAGGATTTTAAATTAGTTGGAAGCTCTTATTTGTAATAATTTATGCATTTGTGGACAAAATAAAAAGGATTTTAAGTAAATTCCGGTTATGAAACACCTTTATAAACTAGTTATTTTCATAAAGACCCTTCATAAATTGAATATGAAATCAAAAATTTTATTCTAAGCACAATATAGGAAAAAATATAATTATCTGAAAATTCGAATTCTCAACGAAATCTTGGTTATATTTCTAATAGCGACAACAAAAAATAATTAATAAAGATAATTATTTATTGGTAAACTATTCTAAACATAAAAAATAACAACTACTTTTGAAATTTCTGTAATATATTTTTATATTAACAATTATTTGAAGGGTGCGATACATTCAATACTTATGTTTTAAAAAGTTAAAGTTTTAGTTTCAAGCAAATTATATATAAAATATATATTTGATTATTTTTCTATCTATAAGTCTTAAATTTAATTTAATTACTGAATTTCTTTTGGCTTATCATCATAGTCTAACTTTTTTTTATTCTTTTAATGATATTTCAATAAGAAATTATAAATATAACGTTAAAGAAATGAAAATCGCCTTAAATTATTCTAAAAATATTCAAAAATGAATATATATCTACAATATCAATGAAGTAAACCTTTTTTTAAAAAATTCACATGATTTAATAAAAAAAAATAGGTAAAGGTTTTATATCAAAAAATGAACTTTGTCTAAAATTATCCTAATGGTAGTTCAGAAATAGATATGGCAGTTTTATATAGAATAAATAAAGTTGTATTACTCTGATTATATAAAATTCAAAAAAAATATTTGCGTTTGAAATTTGTTTATTGCTTTTTTGTTTCTGTATTATTTTATAATATTAGAAACTCATGTGTTTTTGTGATTACTCTGCATAAAAAATAGGTTTTTTTATATACTAAATCTATTCACACGCGCTAACCCATGTATGAACCATAGAAGGAATTTATATTGGGACATAACTTACTTTTTATTTTATCTGACTATGGTTAAGTCAAAAGAAATACTTCATCATGAAAAGAAAAATTCACGTCGCCTTGTGTGAATTCAAAAACAAATGTTTAAAAAATGTCAAATAATTTATCAATAATCAAATATTGTTCTACCTGAATTTCTTACTTGTTTGAACTACTTTTTCATATTAATAAATTGATTCATAAGCGTAATTACGCATCTAATAATTCAAAAAATATTTTTTTTTTGACCACATCAATCGTTTCACGCATCAGAAAAAATCCCCATCATCCCAATCATGACTTTATTGGCTCGGACTTCACTTATAGGTTTAAGTAAAGTCTTTTTAGCGCTTAAATAAATTTATTTTCATGACTGAAAGCTTTCCTTTACTGTTGATCGTACATTCAATGGTTAAGATATCTAAAGACGCATAACGGCATTAATTACCTGTTTGATAGTTTAATAATTGTTTATGTACGATGGATTCGAACCTTCAGCCATTTCAAATTAAGATTATGGGAATATTTACGACGCTTAATAAATACCACTTCAACCAATTTACCCTTGATTTGTGTATTAAAAGGTTTTTAAAGATATTTACGTATAAATACGTGAATAAGAAGATGTAACATTATATTTGAGATTTTTCAGATTATAAAAAAACCACTTTTATAATCATATTTATAGAATATCCAAATGTTTTAGATCATTATTCGAAAATTTAAGTTTAATTTTGTTACATATCCAAAATTTGATTATCAAGCAAAAATAAAAATGAAAAATTATATAAATTAATCTAAGTTATATTTCAAATATTTAACCTTTCAAAAAAAAAGAAGAAAAAAACCACGATTCCTGAATGACAAAGACTAATTTTCTATGAAAAAACAAAAAAATACCAAATTCGTATTTAAAAAAAATATATAAACCCAAATTCATCATGATCTTTAAAATTGTATATATTGCTAATATTAATGCGCATGTCACCGACTCATGTATAAAATAAGCGAGGCAACAGATTTTTGGTCATGTGATTATGCATCAAAATATATTTATAAATTATTTCGTGTTATTTCTGATTAAAAACACGACTTTTAGTCCAATGTATTATTTTTTTGATATTTACCAACAATATCGTATATATCCATATTTTTTTACATAAATTAGATTTTTTCCTTAGAATATGTTTTTCAAGCTATTCTCTTTTTAATTTATTTATAAAAGTATTGTATATCAATTTGTGATTTTTTTGTATACGTCATACATCAATATTATGAAAATTTTCAACAAAAGTATACTTATGATAATATTGAAATTTTCACGTGATTAATGTGAAATTTAAACCAATAAAAACAAGAAATTTATGATTTTTTGTTTTTCTAAAGCAAAAAACAAGAAAACAAAAAGTTTTGAATTTTTGAAATCACATTTTAAAAACAATTAGGCATTCGAAAATAGATACCAATTTCATGGAATTTAGGGTTTTATATTGAATATTTAAGGTTTTTATATCTATTCTATAAAATATTTTATATTTTCAATTTGATGTTGCATTTAGGTTCTATATAAATGAACTTAATTTAACATAATTTAAATCCCTGTGAATTCGAATAAAAACACAATTTCTTTTTGGATTGATCAACTCTCAATATTATATTTAAAAAAAGAATCTGTATGTCAATGTAAAGTAAAAAAAGTGAGATTATTGACTTGTAATCTCTGCAATATTATATTTAAAAAAAGAAGCTAAATTTCTGTATAAAGTAAAATAGTGTGATCATTGATTTATAATCTCTGCATATACATTATTTGAAAGGTAAATGACTCTATTTGATCCGAATAATCAAATATTATGCAACTTATACCTTTTAAATATTATTTTTTGTTGTAATTTTTCATTTTTTTTGTCGTCTAAAAATACCTAGCAGCACCACATTATTTTATTTTAAAAAAACTATATAATTAATAAATAGCAACCTATTGGTATATCCGATTCATTTATATGAAAGGGGTTTCATTTCATATGCGAATTCCAACTCCCATTAACATTACTTAAGAAATTCGATTTATTACGCAGCAATCTTTAACTTATAGTTCATTTTTTAATATAAGTTGCTATTATTTGTTATCTTAGCGCCTATAGACTTTTTCTTATACAATTTAAAGTAAAAATACAGTATATGATGTTTGAAACTTCTTAGGGTTTTTTTATGATTGAAGAATGCAATTTTATAACTTTATTGGATAGAAATTGGTTTTCTATATTTAATTTGCTCCATCATCGGTTTAGATATTAATATTAATGATAAATGATCTTTGGAATCTATATGGATGTTTGGCATCAAATTCCAGAGTAAAACCATTTTGTATATTTGCTGTGGCTGGTTAAATACATACATCTAAATTTCGATGTGATATTAATACAAAAAGTTATTATATTTTATTTAAAATACGGTTTACTTAAAAAACCGATTTTTAACAAGCGTAAATAAAACTTATGATTCTATTCAGTAAAGTGTTCTCTTTCGTAAATTAATTAAGGTTTATTCTATGCTCTTTTTGATAGGAAATATATAAATACTGTCGTAATACCATACGAAAATAAAAATATTTGTTAAGTTTTTATGTTTTTGCTTCTGTATATAATGTTTTACATTCGCGAAATACTAGGTTTAGAAAAAAAGAAGGGGTCTAAAATCCGTACTTATATAAGGAAGTATGATAAATTGGAATAAATACAGTGAAACTCAATTCACTCTGAAAGGAATATTTTTTGATTCCTATTTTTATGGAAAATAATGTTGCATTAAATTTCTTTTTTTTGAATTTTGGAGATTTTAGTTATTTAAGAGAGGTATCATAATTAATTTTTTAAAAATATTAACAACTTTTTCACCTAAAATAATTGAATTATAATTAAGTGTATCAAATCACGATGGTCAAACGAAATTGAAATGATTTTATCGATAGTATTTTAAATTTATATCAGATTTAAGTGCTGTTTCACAATGCCAACTGATATTAAAATCATGTAATGGATAAGTTATGCAAATCTAATAAATAAAAGCATGTTTTTCTTATAAAATTTTACACGCGATTATAATAAATTTGGTTCTTCCGAAAATCGTGAATAAAGGAAAGCCATGCTTGTGATTTTCATAAATAGTGGGTTTATTTGCTTTCAATAATCTAATAAATATAATTTAAATCGCTATAAATTACATTCTTAAAAAACGTATAGAATTTCAAAATATAATATTAGAATTTCGATTCATGATTAAATTATATTTGAGATATAAATGGAACCTCTTATTTGATTTCCAAGATAAAATTGAAATAGATAAGAGTCTAATAAAAAATTTTCGTGTGCCAATTATAAGTAGCTTTGGTTTTGATTATAAATAATTTATGAATATCTAAATAAATAAAATATTATTTTAATTTCTTGAGTTTGAACTTTCATAAAGATTTTTTTTTATTTTGTTGGATACAAGAAGACATTTAAAAGCGTGGCTTAATTAGAAAAATTATATTTATGGTAAAAAATAATGGTTTCCATAAAAGTAATTTTGGATATAAATTTATAATAAGTACTATTGGTAACATTAATAATTCTATCATAAATAATTTAATTAATCCAAGAACGTCATATAATAAATTTTTAAGATTAAATTCTTAATTTCGAGAATTCTAAAAACTAAGAGTAAAAATTGTGGTCACCTTTTTATTGTAATTGGATTATATCAATATGGTAAATGCGTAAACTGTATTTATTCGTATGTTTACACCTCTCTGGGCATATAATTAGGTCGTAACTGACTTTTAAGAACACTAACTGCATTTTTTTCCAACTCCGTTCGATCTATTTGAGGTAAAATATTCTCAACTGTTGGAACTGGAATATTGAATTCTGTAATAATGTTTCGATTTCTTATTGCCATTTCAGAAATAAATTTATCATTAGAAAGATCTGGGTGTGTATTAATGCAGGTTTGTAAGTCTTTAAAAAATTCTATCCCGGTTAGTGATCTTTTTTCGAAAAATGGTTGATAATAAGCAATCACGTGATAGCTTTTGTCTTCATGTACTATTGAAATTGTTTTTTTGAAGAGGGTGAATTCTTCATTTAAAGCATCATTACTTCTTTTATCGTAAGGAAAATAACTTAGTCTTCTTCTATGAAGATCGCTTATTCGTTTCTCTTTCTTTAGTGCTGATTTACTTAAATGCCTAGGAACCTCCTTGTACAATAAAAAATGCCCAACTATCTTTGATGGCGACCAGATTTTCCCATCTGTCCATCTTTTCATCCCCTCATCACTTTCTATGAAACAAAAAATCGATCCGCTTCTTATTTGCTCTCGTTCATCCATCGTTAGTCTATCTCTGGCAGGTTCAAAGAGCCTAAATCTTATGGAATGCACTATCAACATCGCTTCTTCTTGAGTTTTAATATATCCACATAGTTTTTTCATGTCTTTGACTTTAGACAACTTTTTTATGTCTGTTTCCATCGGTCTAGGTCTGTCTGGTTTTTGGTTGTGATTTGATGATCTAAATAGCATATAATTTAAAAGGAGATTTTTGAATGATTTATTCTTTTTCCTTAAATAAACAATTTGATTAATTTAAAGTCTAGGCTGCTATATGTCTAATTTATCAAAATAGTAAATTATGATTTTAATTTAGTGATTAGAACAGATTGGTATTTCAATAACAATCTATTCAATAAAAAGATTGAAATATGTCATTAATTAAAGTTTCTAAAATTCAATTGGTGTCAAATTTAAATAAGATATAAGATAAGGAATAAGGAAAGTCCTTTAAAAACAACTCAATACAAAAATTCAGTCGTGTTTATATATTGTAATTTGGTCTAATTACACTATGAATGGTTAATTTAAATTCTATCCTCCCCGGTCCAATTAAAAGCATCCTATTGTAGAAATATACCTATTAAAGCAAATTATACTGTGTTTATTATTCTGAAATTTCAAATTCATAATAAACGTTATATATTCAATATAATACAAATTTATCTAGTAAAAATTTTAATTGAAACTTCTAAAAACTAACAAAAAACTGAATATGTTACTAGATCTATTGGTTTGGCTTGAAATAACTCTCGCTTTCAGATTATTTGACAAAAAACTTATATCTTCAATTTAAAAAAGAAATGGACTAAGTGAAGACTTTTTAAACTTCAGTTACCAACAATAACACATAAAGTAGGTATTTTTCTTAATTGTATTATTTCTATTTGTGATAACTTTTAAAAAGGAACTTGTGATAAAAGCTGCTGTATCTTCAATTGTAAGATGAAAGCTTACCTATGAAAGACTTCTTTAATCTTTAGTTTTCAACACTAACACATAAAGTAGTTCTTTTTGCGTAATTTTATTTTTTCTCTTTGTGTTAACTTCTAAAGAAAAACTTGACATAAAAACTGCAGTATCTTCAATTGTAAGATGTATTCTTACCTTTGAAAGACTTCCTTTAATCTTTAGTGTTCAACATAACACATGAAGTAGTTGTTTTTCTTGATGAAATAGTTTCTCTTTGTGATAAAAGCTACTGTATCTTCAATTGTAAGATTATTTTCGCTTTTGAATAATAATTTAATCTATGCTATTAAAAAAACAAAAAAGCTTACTGCCTTTCTACACACTATTGTTCAAGTTTGATATTCTTTAAATTTACAGAAAAAATTGTATAAATCTGCTGTACAAGAAATTAAAATGGATTTTTACTTTTTAAATACTTCTTATATCTTTAGTGTTCAACATAACACATAAATTGGTTAAGCTTCTTAATTATATTGATTGAATTTATGTCAACTTTAAAGATGAACTTGACATAAAAGCTTTATATCTTCAATTAAATAATGGACTTTCGCATTCGAAAAATATTTTAATCAAAGTAAGTAAAAAAACGAAATGGACTGTTGTGTCTCTTAATACTATTTTTTATGTTTAAATCGATCTAAATTTGTTTCAAAACTTGCTCGAAGCTGTTATGACTCAAACTTAATGAGTAATTTTTCCCTTATTGGATATTTTAGGTTAGAAGCCAAAAACTAAGGAAATTCAAGATGTTTTTCTTATGTATATTATTTAAAATACTTTAAACTTAAAGAAAAACATGAAATAAAGCTTTTATAGTTAAATTTAAATTTGAATTAATAGTATAGAAAGACAATTTCCTTATAGCTTCTAGAAAAATGCACAAAAGGGTAATATTTTTTTAATTCTATTGTTTAAGTTTGAAATATATATGCAAATGAATATCTATTAGCAAGCTTGTTTAGATATATAATATAAGTTTTAAATTTAAAGGTACTTTAAGAAAAGTTTTCAAAAGAATGCAAAAAAAAGGGTTGTTTTTTCTGATGTTATTGTTTGATCTTACATTTACTCGAAGCATATAAAAAAGGATATCATAAATCTTCAATAATAAAATTATAAGATAGGTCTGTTTTTAAAATTCATATTTTGTTTTCATATAAATTTATGAGAAGAATTACTAAATTACTTGAATTTGGTATAAATGGGGATATATACACGTTTAAAGTAAATAAAAAACTTTATTTAGAGCTACGATATAAATGAAAGTTGCTGAGATTCAATTGCAGTTTTTCAACTGAATTCCTTGAATGTCATGATTTATGGTTTAAAATTCTATTTTTATAGTTTTTATTGTTTTTCAATTGTATTTTACAAATTTTTGTTGTTAATTAACTTTTTTTTAAAAAAATTGTTATATATTCTAATCATAGATATCAACATATTTGGATATTGTTGGAATTCGATTTAAAGAACTTTTAATATAAAAAAGAACGTAATGGTCAAATAAAATATCTACAAAATTTAATCCCGCAGCAAATGAGTTCGATCTTTTATCAATAATTGTAATTAAAATATAAATTGGACATTTAATTACAATAACATTAAAAAAATACATTTTGATTAATAGAAGACCACGCATTGAGGCTGATCATTTATGTTTAATGTACCCTAAAACTCGAATTATTCAAATAAATCTTAATATTATACTAATTTTTGAGTTCTACAATATAAAAATAATTGGAATTTTAAGTTTAAGTTTAACAAATTAATTATTTTTATGCTCCACTTTCTTGACTTCAAAAAATTTTAGTTTTATATTATCTTAAAGGCAACCACAGCTTAGTGGCACACATGGCTAAATATTCTTAAATTATATGGAAATAGATTAAATTCTAGAACTTCTTGTAAAACATATATTATAATATAAGAATGGCCCAATCTATATATTTTGAACTTTTATTCGTCTTATTAAAATAAAATTAAATGAATAAGAAACTTATTATATAAATTGTTATTTGAGTATAATTATAGAATTTTAAATGATTAAATTTGATTCTGCCATTAAAATTGTTCAAATATCTTTGACAATATATATTTGATCAAAATAAAGAAATTTATTTAGGAAGAAACTGATACACGTGATTACTGAAATAAAAGGTTAATTGATTTTTGAATAAAAAAAATATTTTTATTGAAAATGCACATCTAAACATTTTAATTTATTTTATTATCTCAATCGTTTAAATTTTAAAATACGAACAAATAAATTATTTATTTGATTGGAACAAATGTGTTTATTTCATTTTTTATTGATATTTTTTTAATTTATAGTCCCGTTCTATTAATAAACGAAGAATTTAATTGTATGTAATTTAATCACGCCTAAAATTTTTTAAATTATTTGAATGAAAGTTTAATTCTTAGTTTTAAACTTTTAAAATAAACATGTACTTTTTATATAATGAAAATAGTTGGTAATTGTTGTTTAATACTTATTAATTGTAACTATGTGAAATTTCGGTTTTATTTTGTTAAATTTTTGTAATTGCTATTAAGTTGATGATATCGGCTTTAAAATTTTTAGTTACCAAATTTTGTTTTGCAAGGATATAATTAAGTTCAAAAGTCAGCGTATTAATAATGCTAAGCTAAAATTATAAGATCTCTTGACTTTCTAATCCATAGTGGGCATGACATTTTATATCAATATTCCCTCTTGATATAATTTCATGAGCTCTTGAATGCCTGCTTCTACAAATATCCCTTACTTATATCATATATCCTTTAAAGTTTGTGCATTTTTTGCGGAAAAATAGATGATTTTATTCGTAAATTTTTTTAACCTTTAGAACTTGGACTTATAAGCCTAAAAACATCCTCTAACACTATATTTATATTTTTTAGATTGTTTTGTACCATTCTAACTCTATTAAAACACATCTCTAATAGAACTCGTGGCCTAAGTTATATTTTATTTGACCAACTCTACTTGTGTTGTGCTTGTTTGGCACGATTGACGAATCAAAACTTTTATTTCAGAATGGGCATTTAAACTTATACTGATTGTTTTTTGATCCTGGTAACTTTATTTAAAACCTTTTTTACTGCAGCTTTATACAATATCTTGTGTTGTATATATTAACCTCGGTTTTCTATACCTTGCATGGACTTTTCAGCTGTGTAATCTCATCATTACTAATTCTTGATTTAAGCTAAATTTTTTATAGAATATGGTTTTGTGAAAATATAATGAACAATCACAGGCAAAAAAAAAAAAATTTTTTAAAAATAGTTTCGAAAACATGTGGTTTGAAACCGTTGACGAATCAAAGGCCACATAATTTTGCTGAAATAATTTGTATTTTCTTGATTTTATACATTCCTATAGCATAATTTGCTTATGTTTCGCTTTTAGTTGTTTAAATCTGAATATTAGATTTTTTATGATCTTTTTTAACTACCAGTGGTAGCTATTTTTTTAGATTTGACGCTACTATATAGAATTTCGAGTATCACCTGATGACTTACTATGTTTTTACCGTGAAAATATTAATTTAACAAACGATAGCAGACTTTTGTTTGATAAAATATATTTAAAACATATGTGTAAAATACTCTCAATATTTATATAACACGTTTTAAAATTATTATATCAATCACCTGTAACCTTCATTTATTTATGGTGACTTCAGATAGTTTATATGGTGTAAAATATTAAGATTTTTGATAATAGATGCAAATGTTAATATTTCGAAAAAAAACCTTTTTTTTAGCTTAAAAAAATATGTTCTTATATAAATATAGAAAAATCTTATTCAACATTTTACTTTTTTTATGCATGTTTTACCATGAGGAATATAATTTCCGCCTGTGCATCGCACATTTGAATATAAATCACTCTAAATAAACTAACAATAAATGCATTTTACAGCAAAAAAATTAATAATTTTATATTTAATTTCTCTAGTATTCAAACGATACTTTTTATTGCCATTATTTCTATACATCTTGCGCAACAATAATACGTATTTGCGAAAAACGGCACCTCGTATATTTACTGTCATATAAAGATGCCATATATTTTTCCTGAAAATAATCATTTATAACCATAATATATTTTAATACGAACTAATCATAATACTGCTATTATTTTCATGTATCTAATTGTATGATAAAACACCTAGAAAATACCAAACAATTATATAAATTTAAAAAAAAAATTTTACTGCATTAAATGATCTTATCTTGTTTAAAATGATAAAAAATCCACATTCCGGAAGGCTTTAAAATATTTGGTACTCTATAATTATACATTTTTTTCATTGTGCTACATAGTATGGTTTCAAAATTGTTTATAAAAAAAATCCACTCGATTTTTCATAGGTTTATGCATATTATGGCTTTCTTCCGATAATTTTTTTTAAAAAGTAATATGCTAAATTTATTGTCAATAAAGTTGTGTTTTTACATATTACTAAGACATACAAACTAAGTTGTTATGTAAAATGCAAATTTTAAATCTTAAGCTCGTCTATACATGTTTTAAAAATGAATATATATTTTATTTTAAAGCTTATTAAATTTAACTCTATCTGTTTGCCCAGATTTATATAAAAAATTACTGTAATTTGACTAGTGATCTTTTAAATAATATTATAAGTTGTATTCCGTCGACTAACTATAGATTGAATAAAAATGTTTTATATAAAAATTATTTCAATCTATTGAACTATTACTGCGTTTCCTATTTTTCTTAATTAATAAATTTTTAGTGCATATCATGTTTTCTATGCCATTATATAACCGATTAAACCATTTTAATATTCGTATTTATATTATGAAAACACCAAATCATTAATTTTATTTCTGCTAATATCCAATAAAACCTTAACTTGTTCATATATCTGAATAATTAATAGAAAACCAAAATAATTACACGGCCCGATATGTTTTTCAATATAAAAAACAATTTTTTTGTTACATTAGTATATTTGGATGAATTTATACACAAGTTTATGGTGTTATTTTACGTTTATCTGTCGAGAGATGTAAGAAACTTCTATATTTTTGGCCGAATAACATTTAGCAGTATAAACTATAATTTTTGATTTTTTTGTTGCATACGAAAAAATTTCATATGGTTTATATTCATGAATACATAATCTGGATTTATCGCGAAATCAACAAAATTTTCTCGCTTTTCTTTCATTGAACCTTATATCACGGAAATGCGAGTTTATAGTAAATAGTAAACACAAAAATTTATGTTCATTTTGCTAAAAATGGTGTAATATAATCAAATAATCTGTTTGATTTTAACTTCTTTTATTGCAGTTCATAATGTTTATTTATATTATAATAAGATGGTTCGTCTAAAATTAATTATATCATAAGCGATTGTTTTGTAAATACAACTTTTCATTAAAATTAAATTTACATTAGTATCGCGAAATATCATCTCAATCATATATTTTGATTGATGATCTAAGCGGTGTTTTTAATACCAATAAAACACTTGAACAATAACACAGCAATATTACAACTCAAAACTTCACTTATGAATGGTTACTGTGTTGTCATACCATTTAAAATTGCAAATATAGGAAAATTTTTATTAAAAATGTATTTAATTGACCAGAAAGAAATTCAATTTTTAGTCTGTCCGTATTTTGAAGTTCTTATACAAAATAACCCAGATAATTTTTTTTCTATTATAATATTATATGCGTATATTTTTGTAATAAGAGTGGGTAATTCTACACGAATAGAAAATTCTGAATATTAATACAAAAAAAACTCTTATTGATAGAAATATAAAAACTGATGTTATTTTTCACTGATATTGTCTTGGTAGAATCTTCTTTTTAAACACGTATTTGATTGTAATAATTATCTCATAGAACATACTTAAAATCTTAAAAATATCCGAAAATTGACAATAAAGATTATAGTTGTGGCAATATTCGGTTTATTAAATTCTAATAGCATAAGTATGACATATGGATGAAATAAAGTATTTTATAAGGTTTCAATAAGAAACTGTAATATTATGCACCATTCTTGAATTATTTGTGTAGCAATATTATCTTTTTTTTTGCTGCTTTTGTTATTTAAATTACAAACAAATCTTTATTTTGTTTTAAGTATACTATAAAAATTTGTTGTATTTTAATATCATTTTATTTTACCATGAAGTATCTGGTCATTTTAAATGCTAAAAAGTACGGCATAAAAATTTATTTTTTATATTTAAAGCACGTGTTTTAGACGCGGAAGATTCAATATGTAAGCCATTTTATATGTAAAAAAAATGTCAAATCGGTTTTCATGCGCCTGAAATTTTTTTTTGATTATTGTATAATATTCCCATATGTTGATAGCTATATTTCTTGTTACTAAGATTTCCATTCAAGGGTTACATATAGGTGTTTTTGTTATGTAAATGAGTTGTCACACACATATTTAAGCTTTAAAAATTGTCTAAAAAATAAATTTTTAATGATTTATTATGTTTAAACTATGTGGATAAGGTAAATATGATGAAGTTTTAGAACAGAAATTTTATAACAGTGTAAAAAATGATTTGTGATCTAATTTTTTTGCGGCTTATAATAATTTTATTGTTTCAAAAAGGTTTGTTTTAATCTTTTTATCACCTATTCTTCGCAATAACTATATCTTAATTTTTGAAGTAATCAGAATATATTAACAATTCTAAAAATTTTACAAAGTTGCGATCGTTTTATTAATAAATTAAATTTTTTGTATAAATTGATATTCAATACGGAATAATTTCCTATAAATTTCATTTTTGGGTGTTAATACAGCAAAAAAAATTAATTGTCTTATTGTAAGGTTCTGTGTATTTTTTTTATGACTTAGATACTCTATATTCTGCGAATTTATCCTTATTAAAATTTATAGACGCTTATTTTCTAGATAATAGAAATGTTTTAGTGCTCTAATTCGCAAAAAAAATCTGAAGATCATGTTTCTAAAAGTCTAATCTTAGTAAAAATACGCAAAAACTGTAAATATAAATGCAGTATACAAAAAAATCCTAGTATATTCAGATGTATCGGGAAAATATATTCACCCCGATCAAAAAGCAGCTATAAAAATTTTTTTTTAAATATGCGCAGCAATATACATGACAAAATAAACTAGATTTATACAATAGATCTTCTAAACATTTTATACCCAACTAAATTGTGTTTTAAAGGAATATAATTTAACGGTATGTAATAATTTTGTTAATATATAAATTTCAAGCGCCCAGAAGATATTTTTTAGGATTCAAACACAATTATGATAAATAAAAATCCCAAAAGATGTTGTATTTTTCAAGAATGATACCTATCAAAAAATTACATCGTTCTCACAATAAAAACGCAAAAGTCTATTAAATTTATGTTTTTAGCATTAAATAAATTTCTATATTTTTTTTCCCAAGCTAAATTGCAGCAAAAAAACACTAATCATATTAAACTATTTAGATGTTACCTCTTTTAATCCTAATTAGTTGTGGGAGCATTCAAGAAGAATTAAAGCCATCTAACGTGCATAATTTATAAAAATCATACAAGATACTCTTGTTTATTATAAGTAAAGGTGAATCAAAAGATTCTTAAAAAATAAAGGTTGGTGTGTTTTAAAAATCAACTATAATTTTTTTGGTACTTTACGCTATCGTCGTTGTTTTTACATTTAATATCGGTTTTTTATTTGGTTTTTACATAATCATATATGCCTTTTGAGTTTCTATAGTGAATCTAGAGGGGAAATAAGTGTTGCTCCTTTCTAGTTAATTTAAAATCTTGTCGCAAAATTTAAAGCTTATCTATATTTTTTGTACTCATGATAAATCTACAATATTTGAATCAAATGGTTCAAATTTAAATAATCTCAGATATATATTAGAAAACTCGGATAATATATTGCATTGGCTTGATTAATAATTTAGTAAAATATGGTTATATTTTTAATCTTCGAAAGAAATGAAAAAAACATAATAATATCTTGTATGATAAATTGAAAGATCTATTTTTTTCATTGTATATTCGAAAAAAATTATTATCGTGGATATTTTATTGTATTATAATAAGATTATTAAAAGTATATTTATTGAATTTAGGGCTTCATTATTCGTTATAAAATTAGTTTTTGTTCTCAAGTACAACTTGCTTGATCTCTCATGGGAAAAGCGTATTTTTTTCCCACGCTATTTTCTTCTCTCAGAAGTCTTCTTTAATATCTCTTCACTGTTTAAGACTTTTAATTCATGATTTTTTCTTAATCCCAAGGTTTGTATATATACCTTAATCTGGTTAGTTACTTCGAGTTCTTTCAGATATTTTTTATGATTTTGTGTTACCAAGCCGACCCAAGTTATAACATATGGAATGATTTTTGTCTTGCACTTGTATTGTCAGTCTAGATGTTAGCAGATACACATTCTCAATTGTTCGTTTCAACTATGTTTATATTTTCAAAACTAGTAAAATTAATTTTTTAGAGAGTGATACAGCTCTTACTTTTATTATATATAAAAATATCAGGTCTGTCGTTTGATAATTTTGTAACTACTTTGATCCATGCGAATTCATTTTACATCATTACTTATACTGAGTTTATATGAGGTTAATTGGTTTTTAGAATCTATTTTTTTGTTAGCAAAAAGTGAAATCACACAATAAGATTATTAATTTATTTTTATTTAATTATCGGGTAAATTTGGCATCGGAATTTTTGATTTTTTCTTTAAGCTTAAATTGATTGATTTCCGTGGGCATGTGTACATATCAAGTTTGGAAAATTACCTATATTCTCTTCTCTTAAATCTTCTATAATACCTCTACTCTTTTCAAGACCTATTAGTTCAAGGGTTTTTCGCTATCCTATGATTTGAACATATGCCTCTATTTGGTAAAATATTATTAAAAATTTATATATAATTATTCCTATTATGAAATTTACTAATATGGGCAATATTTTTTAGAAAAAATTGGGTGTAAGTCTTCGGCTTTGATTTTACCTATATATTATTTAACATGACCAAAAATGATAATGCTGTTTGTATTGTATCGGGGGTATATTTTTTAGAATATATTTGGCTTGACACAAATTTCTTTAAAAAAAATTGTTGATTCAAAGTTTTTTTAAACGTTATATTTTATGCATTGTAAGTTGAGATAGTCTTATTTGTGACTTTATAAATTTTCAAATATATAAAAAATATATATTGGCATTAATACATCGAAAAATAAAATGCTATTTGTGCAACTATAATTTTGAAATGCATTTAATATATCCTTCATTAAATCTTTTTAGGGGAAATTTTTACTTACACTTCAATATAAAATATAAATTTTTATATAACATGAAATTAAAAAGTAGATAATTATCATAAATCCATAAATAAGAAGCGTTTTGTCTTCTATATACGGGAAAATATCTTTTCTATGATCCATATGTTTTTTTTTAATTTTTTAGTTGTTCAGAATATATTTTTTATATAACTCCTTTAAAAATATACCTGATTGAATATGACACTATAATACTTGCATATAAAAAATAACATCCATCTAAAATCAAAAATATTTTTGTAAAAATTGTAACAAAATTTACCATGCTTCTTAAATTTATTGGCTCAGGTGAAAAACCTTTTAGTAATTAAGAATTGTATTTTATATGGCAAAAAAATTGACCTCTGCACTTTTTCTCAATTGTCTTTAAAGGTAGCAATGGTATAAACATTATTATTCTCACTTAAAAAAATAAGTAAAGCAGCATAAATCTCTTTTAAAACATTTTAAGATATATTCAATGCTTCTAATGTTAATAATATGTGTTTTTTCGATTAAATATCAATACATAGTGATTTGTAACTTCATCGAAAGGCTAAAAAAATATACATGCTGTATTGATCTATTGGTTGCTCTTAAATATAAAAAAATCATAAAATATCTTGTTCCCGTGGTTTTTGATTATTATAATATTTATTTTGTAAATTTTTAGCAATATAAATACATTTTTCAAAGGTTTTTTATTTACAATTATATTTTTAAATTGACTCGATCAATCTTTTGAGCTTTGCAATTATATATAATATCTATTTCTTTTTTATTAATCGTTAGAGCTGTATTCTTTCAATAGAATAAGAGCCAAGGCCAAGACCTTTATAAAAAAATTGAGAGATATTTAGACTTTTTGTTCCAAAAAAAAGCCGTATGTATTCATATGAAATAAATATAAGATATTGCCATGTGAAATTGTCTATTCAAAAAAATGTAAAAGATTTTCGATTCTTAAAAACAATAATTCTGATGTATTTGAAATTGAAAAAACTAAATATATAAATTTATCTAGTTTATGTTTTTTTCTGCTTTTAAAATTGTGTTTTAAAACAAAATTACTTGCAAATAATTTATTAAACATTTTTGTGTTTTTTTAAAGTTCTACAAACATGTAATTTCAATATAAATGCTTTTTTTTTGCATAAATTTTTTGAATTTTCTTTAATTTAGCTTAAAAAGGTAAAATAGAGTATTTATAGCATGATCACTTCTTTTTTATTCATAATTTGACAGATCTAAAAATTATAAGATATAGAAAAATTAAAGTGAAGAGAAAATCAGATACGTCATTGATAAATAAAATCTATAAATCTGTACTTTTTTTGATTATCATCATTTAAATTACGTGTTTATTTTGGTCTTTTGAAAATTCAAAATTTTATTTAAGCATTAAAACATAATCTGGCTTTACTTTTTTAGAATTTAATGTCTAATTTATGCACTTTAATTACAATTAACATTGCTCCTGTGGTTTATACGAGGAAATTTTGTATTTTCTTTTTGTGTCTCTTTTATTTTGTTATGCGCAATCATAAATTTTTGCACTTACAGATTTATTTTGTTGGAATGATACAAAATAGCTCTTTATTTTTATTGATATTGTAAAAGGATCAAGAAATATGAAATACATGACTAAAATAACACAATTAAATAATCGTATTATTAATGCTTTGTTTATCTTCAGCATGTATATATCAACAACAAAAATTGTGCATATTTTTATAAATAAGCAGCAAAAGCTTCTATCTTGGTATCAACTATAAAAAATATCCGTATGTAGAATTAAATTATATGTAAAAACTTCGGAACGCAAAATTTCAATGCAAGATTATATTATAAACTCAGAATTGAAATATAAATAAATCGCAGTAAAACTGAATATTTATTAAAAAAAATGTTTTTTTCTTCCAAAAAAATATATTTCTTCTTGCAGAGTTAATAATATTCCGTAAATAAGAATCTGGTAAAAAAATTGTATTATAAATTTTAAATTAAAACATTGAATTTACGCGAAGGCTTGATTAATAAAATAAGTGTATTTGCAACAAACATAACAAATTTATATGGTTAAAAAAATATCTTTTGCCATTTATGTCTGAAATTTATAAAAAGTAAAGCTATATACAAGCCTCAATTCATAAAAAAATAACTGATTATCTTTTTTTCATTATGTATTTATTATGAGTACATATTTAAATATTTTTTAAATCCAAAATTGACATAATATGATTTTTAATGATAAAATGTAATGCTTAAATATTCGCACCAAAAAAATAACATACCAGCCTTGTTCTATTATAAAGTTTCTTATTAATAATTCATCCATTTTGTTTATATCTTTAAAGCCCCATGATAATTTATAAAATTGATAATAAGTTTTGCTTACTAAATTACAAAAAATGAAAGTAGTTGTTTTTTTTTAATATATTTATTATCTTTCTATTATATTTGAAGTTCTCATTAGAATTAATTAATAAAATTCTTATTTATTTTAATAAATTTGTATAGTTTAGATCCTACCTTCAAAGTTAAAAAACATTACAACTCTTCTATTAAAAATGGTTAAGTATAAATCACATTGCCAAAATAAAAGAACAATTTTTTCATACTATTCTGATATATCATGATTCTAACGAATATAGGCAAAAAATCTTCATGTTTTTACATAGTTTTGAATCATATCACATCAAGCCGTGTTAAAAAAAGTCTTTTTATATGATTTCAGAGTATTATATATCCATGTATTGACAAAAATGAAGTCTTGATTTATGAAATTCTTTTATATCCTCCATTCCGCTGATGTTATCACAAAATATCACATTTTTATATATAAATCTTATTATATCAAGAATAAAAATTCATAGGTAATAAATATTATTGTTTTTTTTATAATTTCGTTATATGATTTATGCATTTTTAATTCATAAAATTATGTTTTTTTTATATAACATTGTTATTGTATAAATCTTAGTCCCATAAAAAAAATATACATGCAAATTATAATATTGTTTATATTTGATCACATAGATTAAAATTAATCAAAGCATGTAATAATATATTTTTTTGTGTTTTTTTAAAATCTTACAGCTATTTTTTCTAATAAAAATCACCAAATTTGGTTATTCTACTTGATAATGTGATAAAAATATTATAGAGATATATATTTTAGCCTCCATGGCTATAGTTGAATGATGCGAACATTCGATATAGAATCTTCAATTATAATACAGGGGATTCGAATTCTTTTCACAAAAAGGAAATGTGAATTCTACAAAGATTAATTAATGTTGCGTATCTAAAAGCAATGCAGTAAGCACTAATAGATACCCCACAAATAAAAAAAGATTTCGGCTACAAAAATACAGTTTACTATGGCACAGAATCAAGTTTAATGTGTTCCTGAACGCAAGTGAAAGTATTTAAAGCCATTATTTACATATTTAGAATATTTTATGACGCAGTGTGCTGATTAAGATGGTCGAATCTCAACAGTTGATTTTTTTTATATATTTATGATTGAAAAAAATTTATAGGAAATTTCAATACTAAGTAAGTAAATATGTATCATATTTAACGTTTTATAAATACAAATATGCTTTATAATCTTCCAATTATTTATTAGTTTACAGATAACCTAGTTAGTTTGAATATAATATTTGTTTAAGGCTTTTATGATTTATTTATGGGTTAAGTTTCTTTTTATTAATTTTATCTATTTAGACGTGGTCAGTCCATTGGGAATATTGCACAACTCTTGGTGCATCTTATGTTATCTTTACTGATTTATCTTCATCAACTGCTGTTATTCTCTCAAATGTGATGAATTCAAGTGTCTTGCGGAGTGTGAGTACTTGCATTCTTTCTTCTACTTTGTATGGGGTTTTTAACTCCTTAACATATTTTTTTATGGGATTTTGTAACCTCTACATCCCAAGTCATTACAGAATGGTATATCGATATTACTTTTTTAAAATAATTGTAAAAATTAGAGTCTACAAAAATTTTAAATGTAAAAAAATCTAGATAATCTTTAATTAACGAGTTATTCTTTATTTGCAATTCCAAAGAAATGGTTTACATTATAATTTTTCACTATCCAATTTAGCTATGTTGGATTGATATATTGTGTCGATTGCTTGATATAATGATTATAAACCCAGCTGGACTCAAAAATTTAAAGATTTTTTTTATAGTATTTGTCAATAATCATTAAAAAGATCGTATCATATCTTATACCTCCACAATTCGAAAATTTTATCCATTAATTCTACAAGCATTATAATCAACACAAAAAAAAGTGAGTCGGCTGGTATTATCGTCTCCATACAATTTATTTTATAGCATAACACAATTAAAAACATACAAATTATTTTTTAATATACAGATACATTATTTTAACTAAAACAAAAGGTTCTATGACCCATAAAATTGATTCATAGACTGTATCTAAATCTTACGAAATTTTCACATTTTTCACAAAATATGTAGATTATATTATTCTATTATATTTATTCTTAAAAAAAAAGTTTAAGAAGGCTTAGTGTTCTTTTTACTGCATAATTTCTTGTATTATTTTGTAAATGATATCTATGATTTATAAATTTTTGTAACTTGACAATAAATGCATTAAAAGTTGGAAAATCGCTTGCTCATTTTTTTTTACTCTTATAATATACTGTATTGCGGATCTATTTATTTAGCATATTTTTATATTATGTTATATACTTGGCTAAGAAAGTGTTTGCTGATAGCATACATTTTATCATTCGATAAAATTTTTTATAGTTTCAAATAATATTATTAGTTTAGTTGACTTGTAAAAGTTATTATTTGCAGATTTTCACATATAATAGGTTTTTTCTTAGAAATAGAAAAACGAATAGAGCACGCTTTTCGTTTGAAAATAACACTTCATCATAATCAAATTCAAATTAATATGAAAGAAAGTAATTAAAATGAATTTGATGTTAAATTTATATAATGAAGTCTCACTTAGCGGAATTTATTTGAATATAAGTGGTTTTTTGTTTTATATCTTGCATAAAAAAATGCTTTTCAATTTTTTTTTATGTATTTAAATCAGATAATAAGTAAAATTACAATTTTAGCCATAGAAGTTGCTATAAACTCATATTAGAATGTAAAAATATAACTGGAATGCCAATCCCCTGAATAATAACTTTTATGTACCCGATTTAGTTCTAAAAAAGTAGGGAAAGGTTTTATTTTACTATATTTGATGTAAATTAAAGCTTAAAATTCCTTTTTGTGATGTTAAAATTGATCTATCCATTATTAGTCAAATTCGAATTCATTCCTCGAGATTCACTTTTTAGATTGGATATTTACATGGCAATATAATGTCATGGTTCGATATATAAAAAATATTTTTAATTGGAAAACTTAAATTTAAAATGGCACAAAATATTCCTTAGTAGTTTCATAATTTTTTTGATACAATATTGTATTTTTAATTGAAAAAACCTTTAAAATTCTTAGAAATAATATATGAATTATTTTAATAGACTACATAAAATTATTTAAAAATATAGAAATAGAAAAAGTTGTATTATGAATATTTCAAGATATAATCCTGCCATTTTTATGAAAATTCCAATAATTACAATGAGTTAAATAAAGAATAATAATACACATTTTCTGAATTTATTTTATGTTTTATCGTATCTATGCTGGGAAAATGTAATGTTTTGCGAATTGATTATGTGTGATATATCAATTTATTATTATCATTGCTGTCGAAATGAATTTTTATACGTTATCATCAGCAATGAATACTGACTAAATTTTGAATAAAATAGCTGGTAGGCTTCAGTTGTTGTAAGTTTGATACTTGACGTAAAATCCTGCAAATAAATTTTTTTCAATATTAGGTAAGAAATCTATTAAAAAGATTTTGTACTTGCACCAAACTGTATTTTATAGATAAAAAAAGAGGATATTACGATATATTTTGTGTTTGGGCCATATCGAACTTGCTACTAATTGCATGTCTCATAAAAATTACAAAACTTCGAAATACATTAGATAACCATATAATTCGTAGATAATTATTATTGATATAGTAAAGGGATCTTATTATCTTTGTTTATTTACTTAAGAATATCATTAGCATATAAGTATATTTTCGATTTTGTGAATATAATAAATGTTTCATTCAATATTTTATTTTTGAATTTTTGCATCAATCGACTAAAATTGTGAAGTATAAGAAAATATATCACATATGTATACAAAAAACTGGATTAATAGCTACACAAGATCTTAAAAAATTTAATATTTTTAATCACGATATATAATGTACTGATTTTCAGAAATCAAAGCATATTATATTCTGTTGTTATTTTATTTTATACCTTACTGGTTAAAAAAGTTCAGGTTGATAAAATATTAATTTCAATTTAAGGCTAAAAAATTATAAAAAGAGTTCACATATTATTTTATTCTAATTAATAAAAATTTGGTGAAAATCATCTTACTAGCTCCATTAAATCATATCAAAGAGTATATAAATGTTAACTATAAAATACACACAATCTTAATGTGAAATTTTATACTTTTTTTTACCTTTTTTATTCTTAACGCTTTAAGAAATTATTTATTTGGCCAATGAATTCTTATTTTGCATTTAAATGCCCTCTTTTCGCTCAAATGAATTTTTAAATGTGAGTTTAATCAGCATACAGGTACCATAAAAGAGAGGGCTTTGTATTTTGGTAAGAATATATTGAATTAGTTAAGTTCCGAACCAGTAATTAAAATAGACGTAAAATTGTCACTAAAAAGAGTTAAAGTACAATTATTCATTCGAATGCATGTTTGTTTATATTTTTAAGGGCGAGGACTGTTCGATATTTGAATAATTATAACGTGATAGACAAATTCCTGGTTACTATTTTCTTGTGAATCTTTTTTGAAGGTCCTAATAGCATCAAGAAAATATAATGTTTTAATATTATATTTCTAATATAAAAGGTCACTTTGTGCCAGATATTTATATGGAAATGTCTGAATACCGTCTATGAAAATCAACAGTGCAGAGTTTCAATCGCTTTAGACAATTTTAAGTAATATGCATATTTATTCAGCATAAAACTGTTTTTATTTGTATTTAAAATGATGCGCTAATACTGTAGAAAAAGAATATTTTATTCACTGATTTGATAGAACTATAACTGTTCATAACAAAATAATCAGCAAATATCTAGGTTAATTGTATGTAAGGTAGTTTATTTATAGTTAACTATTTATATTGTAAAATCTTTCGATTGCACAACTACACTTTGGGGTTTTTTAGCTACTATACACCACATTCGTATTTATTTGTCTGTTTTTCACTTCGCTGTTCATTTATATAAACGTGGCTTAGAGGTGATTGCGTAAATTTTAATTTGTTATAACTTTTATTGCAAAATTTTCTATATACTCACCAAAAGGAACCATATCATGACAATCATGGATATTAAAAACCTTGAACTAATAAATTTTATATGGTGCATCCAAGAAAGTTTTTGGTTTAATAGAAAATGAATTATTTGTTTAATTGTGGAAAGTTTGTTATATATTATAAATTAGATGCATAGATGAAGAAAAAAAAAACTACATTTACATTTAATCTTTTATCAATAAAATACATACCAGATATATATTTGATGTGCTTTTTTGCATTTATATGAATTTTAGTGGTGAAGTGTATAATAATTTCAGTAGATTACGGAGCATCCACACTACTTGATTCAATAAATTCACAGTATCACAATAATAAATTTATTTAGCGCTTTATTGTGATAAAATTTATTTAATTTATTGCTTTGGCTTTTCGAAATAATATTTATATTACTGGATTCAAAAAAACATCGCTTTTATTTCAACTAATAATTGTTCGTCTCCAATAATTTTTCCGAATTTCTACAAAATAATTTGCGCTGAATGGTTTTCTAATTCTAGATTCTAAATTTTCTTCCCGAGTTTGGACGCGAAAGAATATGTGATATTTCAATCGGATATTGTTTTTTACGGACTTAAATTTGATTTTTCCCTATTTAAATTTGTTCAACTATTGAAACTTTATGTTTTATTTATGGGTTGAGTTTCTTTTTATCAATTACATCTATTAAGATGTAGTCAGCCCATTGGGAATATTGCACAGCTGCTTGATTCATCTTTTGACACCTTCCCCTGATTTTTTTCCATCCATTACTCTTTTTCTTTCAAATGAGATGAGTACAAGTGTCTTGCAGAGTGTGAGAGCTTGAATGTATTATTCTACTTAGTCCGGGATTTTTAACTCCTTAATATATTTTTTACGTTTGTTCAACTAAAACATTCATTTGGTAAATAAGCAGATTTAATAAATATTTATTATATTCACACTATATGTAAAAATTTATATGTACACAGTCCCCTTTCAAAAAAAATTATTTCAATCCTATTGCTTGTGAATATGCTTCAGTTGGCACCTCGAATTCTAAATATATAATCATCAAGTTTGTATTTATTGCTTTTTATCATATATTATAATATATTTTTCCCATCTAAATGACCTATATGATATAGTCTTCTCCATGGTACTATTAACTTTTGGTTAAATGTCATGTAAATTTTACTAAGAAATAACACTGTTTTATAAATAAAAATCCATCATCCAAACCATATCATTCTATTGATCTTAATTTTATCATAGCTGATAAATCACTTTCTTTTTCTAATATATATTTTTGAATTCCACAGATATAAAGCTTCCGAGTATGTGGATATAGGCATATGAAAAACCTTGGTTTATTATAAAGAAACTAGATAATTGCATAAATTTTCAAATTGATAGTTTCGAATCATTCTTTTTTTATAAAACAAATGGATTTTTGTTACAAATCTCTAAATTATTATTAGACTATTTTTCATCGCAGATCTAACACAATTTTTTTTGGTGATCTGATTTAATTTTTTCGAAATTCCAATTGTAATAAATTTAAATAAGTCTTAAAAACACCCCAAATTATAAAAGTACATAGAATATTTAAAATTGTGGAGTTTCTTAAAGGCTAATAGATCCCGAAAAAGGTTCGAGACTTTGAGTCAATTAGTTTTAATTTGATATAAAGATACAAACTCAACGTCGTCAAACATGTAACATATACAAAATCTTTATTACTACAACTTTAATGTTTTTTATTCTAAGTCTGTAAAAATGCTTTCTAGATCCGTAAACTCTACTATAGAGTAAGGAATATATAAAATAATATATAGCCGTAAATAAAGGATAAAAAATATTTTTATCGTTTTTAAGGGATTTTGAAATTTTATTATTTAGATATAAAATATGAATTTATTATTGGTAGAATTGAAATTTTATGCACAAAAATAATAAACAATACAAGATAACGAATAAACAGTAATTTTATATTATTTGCAAAAATATCTGGCTATATATTCTTGATTTGTATGAAAATAATTTTAACTTGACTAGATTTATTACTGATGACTTAAGACAAGTATTCTTTATAAAAATGAATAATTTTAGAGGCTAAAATCGAGATAATTTTATATTTTCCTATTATAAATGAGTTTTGTCGCACTATAAATAAATTGAATCGACCCTATCTTCAAAGTATTATAATCAACGCTATCTTCAAAATACTGGAATAGGCGGTATCTTCATAATATTGGAATATACCTATCTTTAAAATATTATAATCAACGCTATCTTTAAATATTGGAATAGGCGGTATCTTCATAATATTGGAATATACCCTATCTTTAATACTGGAATATAGTCTATCTTTTAAATACTGGAATCAACCCCATCTTCAAAGTATTATGATCAACCCTATCTTCAAAATACTAGAATATACCCTATCTTCAAAATACTAAAATATACCCTATCTTTAAAGTATTGGAATGGGTGGTGCCTTTTTAAGAGAAGCATTTATAATAGTTTAATTGGATAAACATGCGGTGCAAAAAGTGATAAATACAAAAACTGATATTCTTTGTTTAAGAGTGTCTATATCATAATTTTGTGTTGATTAGCAATCATAATATTTTTTTTATTTTGTAAAATAAATTAATATAAACCAGACCATATTTATTAATTTAAAAATAAAACACAAATTCATAAAAAAAAATTAACTTAATTTGTAAACAGCAATTTATCGCACCTTTAAATTCTACTGAATTTTCTATAATAGTCGGTGTGTAGATTTATAAAAAGATACGCTATGCAATTCAAGCATTTTTAGTGCATGATTATTTTTTTCATTTCAATGAAAATACTATATGTGGCTTCAAAATTCTTGGTATTTTCTACTTAAATATGGTATAATATGATATCAATGATGCTTGTAAATGGTAATGAAATCCTTAATTCTTAAATTAACCCTTATTAATTTTGAATTTAAAACATCGAAATATTTAATAAGAATTATATTTATACATGTTTATAAATCAAAAAAAGATATAAAAAAATATTCATGATCATAATAAAGCAAAATTCTTATATTATTTCTGTAATCTGGAGTATATGGGTTATATGTGGTGTAATACTAATTCAAAGGTGTAATATATTTCTTGACTTTCGTTTATAATTTTATTAGATTAGAATATTATTCATTTTTTGTCTACAATTTATACTTGTAAAAAAATACCGCAACTGTGCTCTACACATGGGTGTAAATTGTTAATATATTGTGGAAGTATGTTTTATAAATATAATAATGCGCTCTTGCATAGAAGCACCTATTTTGGATACATTTTTACATTTTTATTTATATAATTTAATCTTAAAAACATTTAATATACATATATGTTTTGGAATTGTGTCTTTTCAGGTCAATTTTTCCTGCTTTTGACCACTTTTGCAAATGTTCGTTTCGTATAAGCAAATTTAGTTTGGATAAAAGTAATGCTATTTTGATGTTTGAACAATTATATGTCATTTAGTACTGTCAAAAAACATATATCGAAATTTTCGACGCTATTTAAGACCAATAGTTGCTTAAATGAATTTATAAAACAATAATGTATTTCTTTTACAAATTATGCAAAGTTTTTTATAATAGAATCCTTTAATGATTTTTTTCATTTCAAAAATTATATATATTGTTTTGAATAGATCTCATGGATTTGATTTTTTTAAAATATATGAATACATATGTTTTTATAATTACAAATATTTACTTTTTAAAATAATAAAAATGCTATAATAACCGTATTTAGAAAAAATTTCTAATGGGGGTTAAATGAATTATTATGCACATCTTTATGCCTAATTTATCATGGTCTGAATACATCTATTGCATGCAAAAAACGGGTTTTCAAAGAATGTCAAATCAGGGCTCTTTTTGCTACATTTGATATTTAAATCTTTTGTTGGGTTTTCCGTGTTTATTGAAGATACATAAAATTTTTTATCGATTATGAAACATTAATTTCAAAGCCTTTTTTATTAGAGAAAGAAAATCACATTTAACATCATTTATAACGCTTTAGCCAATTCGGTTTTCTTAATACTACAACTAGAGACACTATTTTTTCAATAACTAAAAAAATTTGTTTTTCTGATTGCTATAACAATTGAAATTTAAATTACGGAATGTGACTTTAATTTATCACATGCGAGCTTTTTCTAAATTTTTTAAATTAAAAGTAGAGGTTAAAGAAATAATACATTTCACATAAATTGTATGTATTTGTCTTTTATGCACTATTATTGTTTTATTAGCTGGATTCATTCATTTTATTCGGGGTTTAATATACATATAAGGGCGAATCTATATTGATTTATATAATTAGTGTGCTAAATATTTTCACTTTTCTGTTTATTGTATAGTAAGCAGGTTATTTTTTGAAAGCTTAAATTTAATCTTTCATTTGTTATCTTTTATTACAGTCCTGATATAAAGAGAAACAGTCTTATAAAGTTACTAGAAACGCAAGAAAACTTATTCTATTGGAGAAGAATTATTTGACGGTTACATATGGGGTAATAGTGAATTTACAAAAATAGATTTAACTTTATCTAAAACACGGGTTTTAAAATATATAAATGTTTCAAATTAGCTTACTTCTGATTTATTTTATAGCTAGAAGAACCTTACATACAAAATCTGAATTAGATTAGTAATCATTATATTATAAAACTTTATATATTAATTTTTCATTATGGTCTAAACAGATTGAATTGAATAAATGAAACTTATCCCATAAATAAAAAATATTTTTAACAGGTTAGGGAAATTTTTGTGGTATACTCAATATGTTTTTTTTTTCAAATTTAACCTGATTCGTTTACCACATGTGTATGCTATCTATCCCTTTGGTATTTACTTTAATGAATTCAATATTTTAGTTATTTTGGGTTAAGTTTCTTTTTATCAATTTAGACGTGTTCAGCCCATTACGAAGGAATATTACAAAACTCCTTGATACACTTTTCCCTGATCCATCTTCATCAAATGCTCTTCTCCTCTCATTTGAGAGGAGTTCAAGTATCTTGCGAAGTGTGTTGAATTCATATTGTCATTATATAAAAAATGCATCCTTTTAGATAAAGTCACTCTGATTTTGTATCGTATTTTTATATTATAATACTCCCGAAGTCATGGTTTCATGGTGTAGTGGTATCACTCAGGACTTTGACTCCTGCGACCCGAGTTCAAACCTCGGTGAAACCTGTTTTTTCGCATTAACATTAATTCGTATCACATACTCTGATCAGAGATGAAAATTTTGCCCAATTCCCTTATTATTTTGTGGTTCAATAATAAAAATTATTGTATTGACATACGAACTAATAAGTTTTGAGAAAAGAAGGGTTATCGATGAGGATATAGCAAAGGAAGAGATAATAAAAAGTATTGATGAATTTTGGTCCAAGGATTGTGTAACACGATCTGTTTGAAAAATATAAAAGTCAAATAAGAAATTAATACATAAATAAAATAATATTGGCATACCAAATTTCGAGATGAAACCAAAAATTACTAATCAAGAATTAAATTCGCCCATCAAAAGTATCAAATGACAAAAAAAGAAAGTGAAAGCGAGAGCGATGGAATCAGTATAGTATCGATAAAAAATGAAAATACAGAAAATGAAAGTGATAATTTTATGATAAAAGTAGTTCGGGAAGAGTTCAAACCAAAAACTGTAAAATCCAAAGCTAAAATATTACCGAATTCTGATACTCTGAGCAATCTTGAGAATATTTCTAGCAAGAGAAAATCGATCTTAGGAAATTTCATGTATAGAAATTCTTTAAGTAGCCATGATTATAATGGAAATACTGGTTCTTCTAGCTATGCCAGTGTGTATCCATATCCAAAACGAATAGCGCCGCCTCCAAAGATCAAATCACCAATTTCAAATATAAAGAAACCAGAACCAATTAATAAACCACTTAATATTGTTACAAAAGCATCACAAAATAATAACGAAAACAATAGCAAAGGTGAAAATAGCACCGCTAAAAATACATTACCCAAAAATACTAAAGCTGATAAGATTGCAAACAATTCGATTTCAATAAAAATTATGGATAATGGTAAAATAATAACGTTTAACCAAGCCGAAACAGAAACATTTGAAAAACTATACACACATTTATTTAAGAACGATCCAAAATGTAAATTGAAATACCGAAACATGAATATTAGCAAATACAGCACATTAAAATCAACTACCTATTTAAAAGACAATTCAAACGGTTGTAAATTTCATTTTCAAACTGTTGGTCGATCCGAACCTTCAAAAACAGCAGAAATAGAAACTAAATCAAATTTGAATAAAAATACTATTGGCGTTAAAGTTAATTGTTCAGCAACTAAAAGTATTGTTGTTGAGCTGGAAAAAAATGATAAGATTCGTAAAATTGTAGAATTGGCAAATGAACAGATTAATAATGCGAAGTATACAGGTGTTATTTTTAATGGAGCTTTTATACATTTGGATGACGAAGTCGAAAATATTTGTGATGAATTGGATGTTGTTGATGTTGTGTAGATAAATATCTATTTTAGTTCTTCCCAGAGTTATCATATAGTATTTTTACATTTAACTATTTTTAAATTTTAATAAACTCCAGAATTTTTTATTTAATGTTGATCGTCCTTTTTATTACTGGTTAATTTTGGCATTAATATAAGATTCCTTTTTAATGCATAAAATGATCGATTACCTTTAGACACGTCATATCTATACTCATGAATCTTAATTGAAATATATTTTATAATAACTGTTTTTCATACCTTTATATTAAGAAGTTCGGAATACCAACCGAAGCGGAAACTTGCACACAAACAATAGTATTACGGAAGAAACCCAAACCAATAAGTTCTGAAATAAGATGGGGCATTGAAGAAGAGTTTCAAGATGATCAAGGGGAAAGAAGGATGTATCAAATCTTTCTAAAGAAAAAATCCAAAGTTTTTTGAAGAAATTTGACGTCTAATAATTATTTTGACCCGTAAATAAATTTGAATGCTTTAATAATACTAATTTTTTATTTTAATTATAATTTTTATATTATGATTTAGAGGGCGTGTTATGGTTGAGTGGTTTACAAGTCGGACCCCAGTGAGGGGTCGCGGGCTCCACTTCCACCCACCCCACCAATTTCAAAAAAGATTTACTCTAAAGAAAATTACTCAAGGGGGCGGCCAGTGAACAATAAAAGATAAACTATAACGCATTGCACGCAATGAAAACTAGTAGTTTGCTTGTAAGCCGTTGAACTGTGCCACCAGTATGGAAAAAGATCCCACACCGTTCAGCAAGGATATAGGTAAGTGTAGTTGTAGCTTGTAACTCTTAGCGATGAACAGTGTACAGAATCTAATTCCCTCCACATAATGACTGCCGCCTACGAGAAAGGGCCCAATCCACGGTGATTAACGGTGACAAGAAGTGCTGGGGGAGCTCCACAGAGAGATACAGCAGTTAAGTTATGGTTCCTATTATTTAAAAGCGAACTTCGTAAAAGTAATATAAGTAAAACATTAATAAATAAAGTAAATTGGATTAGAATTAAATTTTTTTTTTATATTGTGATTAAATTTTATTAATCTAACATCATCTAATTTTCATAATAACTTTTTATTTTTTGTGACGTAATGGCAGTTCAGTTTTTTTTATTTTGCTATTATGAATAAGATATGAGGTTTTTATTTTCATTGTCTAACCAGGCCTGTTTTTTACATACTTTCATTTTTTATTCAAATTCCATAAAATTATGTTTGATTATTTTATACGGATATTATGCTACAATATTTAATTTAACATTTTAATAATTCGTTTCAATAACAAAATGTATATCGAGGTTTAATATTTTTTTATTCTTTTTTTTTACGCGTGTTAAGTCAACCTCATCAATTGATCCCGGTTTTTTAAATTATCGCAATAATTTTTACTTTTTTTTAGTAAACTAGAGTATTTTGTTTTCAAAAATTATTTAGAAAAGATGCAAACAATTACTAGTTTTTTAGTGAATTTTTTAATGTGATAAATATGTATTATATATGGCTTTAAAAAAAACTACATATAATTTCTTGGTTATATATTCTGCTTATAAAATAAAATATTTTTATCTAAATATTTTTTTTTATTTTGGCAAAGTAAAACCTGCATATTTTTTATAGTTTTAATTTTTTTTATTTATATGAAATGAAAATCTGCATATTTTTTATGGTCTTAATATATTTTTTCTTGTTTTTCTAATGTACAAACTTACATAAATTTTGAGGAAAATCTCTGTGATGAACCCTTATTTATCGTTTCGCCTGTGTTAAGATAGTTGATTGTCTGTATTTTTTTGCTATAACTTCATTTTAATATACTATTTAAACTCTTTTAAAAATTTAATATATTATGACTTGGTAAAAAAAATATTTTTGAACACCATCATCCGTAAAATAAAGTTTTAATTTAGACCTCTCTACAATTTTATACGTTATCTCCAATTTTATCCATAATATCATCATTATAATAGTTTGCTGATATATACAAGAGATGAACTCTAATTAGATATTATTGTTCTATTTCTTACATCATGAAATTCTATTTATAATATAACACAAATTAAGATTTTTGATATTATTTGCCTTCTCATAAATGAAATTCTAATAAATTAAAGAAAATTTTAGAAAATATTTTAAGGTCTTTATAATATTATTTTTGATATTGATAAGATTTCTGCAATATTAATGATAAACTAAGATTTGTTTAGACAAAGAAGCACGTGAAATCTTATTTTAAAATTATCTTATACAATATTTCTGTTATTATCTGGGCAATAACAACATTATGTTATGTATACGGTTACGAAACAAACAAAATTCAGTTTTGGATTGAAATGCTGGCTATCAGGGCATTAAATCCAACAAAAAAAACATAACAGAATAAATAAATAAAATATGTTATTCAAATTAAAAGTACTGTGTTTAGGTATTATAAAGATAAAATTGTTATGTATCGTAAATATTGTCAAATCGAACTTACCAGTATAAATCATCTTTTTATAACTATTATCGTTTACATTATTTATGTGATATAGCTTCTATTCGAAGAAGATAGGCACAAATATATTAAAGTCGTTTATTTATTACACATACCATTTGAAATGGTTTATTTTATCATAAATTCTTTCGTATCTTATGTCCTAAGAAGTATCATACAGAATAACAGAATAGAAAGAGATCATATGCATTATTTTTTTAAACATGGGACTGTTCTTTCTTATAGTATAATTGTGAGTGCTTGGGATTTTATTATTAGTTAGTATATTATTTTAGAAAATAAACTAAAAATTGTTTTTTTTCAGATGCTTTATAACTGGAGAAAGAACCTTAGACTTCAGACATCTGCTATTGCGGAATTAATTGTTGTGATCCATAAAATAATATGAATTATATACGAATCTGGTACTTTTAACATCCATTATATACTACTTATTTGTAATATTATTACAATCAAGGTAATTATTTTAAAAATATGGAGTATTTTAATTATATATTCATTTTGAATTTCTTATTTTTTGATCGGTATAATCAAGATGATTATATAGACTTTCTCAAATATTTCGACAAAGGCTTTTTTACGAGAAAAGGGTATTTCCTTCATTTCATAGATTTTGCAAATTTAGAAAAACTGAATCCAACTTGTACATTTATATAATGTATTCAATTTTTCATTCCATTAAGGCACAAATATAATTGTAATAATATATATTTGACTAGACACCCTTTTTTTTTGTTGCTGGTTTTACTTCTGTGTTTTTTAAATTTAAACTTATAATTACGAGCTATTTGGCTCTATTGATGTTTTTTTCTTTTGTGATTTACGAAATTATCTAAATATATTGCTTTTATTAGGAGCTGGATTTATCTTCTTGTCATACAAACAATTTTCTTGTATTAAAGATTTATGCCGACTCAATTATAAATTCGATATTTTACTGTTTTTAACTATTTAACAACTAATTTGTTATTCTATAGATTTACTGAAAATTTAAGTCAATGGCAATTATAGGTTTACCGCGAATACGAATCATCCATTTTTTTGAAAACACATATATACATCATTAGAACAAGATTTTTAGCCAAAACTATTGTGATAAAAGATCGAAAATTTTGCAATGATTTAGATAATATCTCTTTATAATTTTAAATATAATATCCAAAGCTTAAAAAATAAACAAGTAACTATTTTTTAATTTACCATAGAGATCAATTAATCCAAGGCATCATAAACCGAAAATATAAATGTGGCCGTCAAATCTGCAATATCCTCCGAAACTTTACCACTTTTCATAAGAGTACGATCATGAAGTGCATCAACAACATCTCGATCATATTTAACTTCATTCAATGTAATACTTTCCACCTTCTTTACTGCCTCATTTATAATATACTCAATCTCACTAGTAATCAGCATTTTTTTAAGCTCATCAAGTCCATCAAAATCATCTTTAAAACCTATATCCGTAAACCCATCCCCTCTTTTCATAATAATATTTTCAAGCTGCATCATCATTTTAGAATAAACTATTTCCATTCGATTTTTAAGTATATCGTCATTGTCCCATGTCTTATCCTCATTTCTGTGATTATTATCCGATACTATTTTTTCTATATACAATATACAATCCCTAAACATTTTATCAATCGTCGTTTTTATGAGGTTATCACTTTCAGCTGCTTTTCGGTGCATATTCTCTATGGATACATACATAAACTTATCGAGCGACATAATAATTTCGAGATACATATCGGCTAACGAAGAAACAAACTCAGTCGATGCTAGTCCCAATCTTTCATTAACCTTTCCAAGGGCTGTTTGAGCGTTTTCTGGTGCATTTATATCAATATAAGTATCTGTATTCGCCAAGAAAAGGGAACTTAAGTGGTTTTTTAAATCATTTCGAATAGTTTCATATTCTATATCCTGGAAATCTTCTAACTCTTTTTTCTTATGTTGCACATTCTTTTCTGGATCAAAAAGTATGGATTCGTTAATTCGCTTCAAGAATGGCTCTTCGTTAGAAAATTGAGCACTAAATCCAGTTGTCCAATTACCTTCAAAACTTTCATCGAATCCGTTCGTTATATCACCGGATCCGCCTCGTTTAGATCGCATAACGGGACTGTCGCTCATAACACCCATATCTTTATTTTCCACCACATCAGAACCTGTTTTATTTTTCATTCTATCCGCATATCTTTTTTTAGTTTTATTTCGTGGTCTTTCGGTAACTTCTTGCTGATTATTATCTGTCATCTCTTTTACTGTTTGTGCAATATGCATCGTATCTGAAACAAGGCTTGCGGTGTTTGCAAGACTGGCAATATCAACCCGTTTTTTTATTGGCCTCGTCCATTTTCGGAGACGTTTGGCGCTTGATCGACCGACATGGCTTATTGGGCGCACTAGTCGGCCTATCCTACTAAATCGTGGTGTTGTAAAATTCAAAAAATACATGAAGTAAAACTTAAATATGACCATACTTTTTATTTTCATTGTTATTTTATATCTGTGCTTTTGGTGTTATCTTTTTATATATATATGAAATAGAGTCTCTTTTTTTAACGGACTACATTCTGGCACTTAATTTAACAGTAACGTGATCTAGTGTATGGTCCTCATATAGAATCACTATTTTATAATCCTTCCTAATAGTTGGTACTTCTAGCTCTTTTTAATTTATAGATCGGTTTTGTGATAGGGCCATAAATTAGTCAACAATTTGGTTTTTATTTACCGTGAATTCTAGATCTTCTTGTGCAAGAGGGCCATATATGAATCGATACTTTATTTATTTAACATAGAATATCTCAAAATGGCTTATTTTGCATATATTGATATTTATTTGGAAATATATTCCAGTGTTTTCTACTTTGGGAATAATAATTATACCATTGTGTGGCGGAATTATTTTCATTCTAGCATATTTAATATGTCTATTTTTACTGGTTGGCCTAGGTTAAACTGTAAATTAAAAAATCTGTTTATTAATACTTGAAAAATATTAGTACCGTAATGTTTTCATTGATATGTTTTTAGAATTAGTATTTTTACAAATAAGTAAATGAAACAAAATTTTTTACTTGCCAAAATGTTTATTCTTTGAATGAATATAAAATATGAATAAAGTTACTTCGCTTTAAACAATAAAATATATTTTACTAATAATATTTGCACTTATACTTTCATCTAAAAAGGCTGGTGTTTCTCGAAATAAATTTGTACCACATAAAATATTGAATATAAGATCTTGATTGTCAATTTTTTTTGTATAACATAATAAATATAAATGACAAAAACATCTATGCCACTGTATTTTAATTATTTAATTTATTTTTAATAATTGAATTCCTTTCTTGATACCGGTATATTTTTGAAAAAGCGAGGCTTGTTTTGATGTAACCCATAACTCAACGAAATTTAATTTTATATGTCTTTATAATGTGTCTCATTCGGTATTGTAATTTTAGATTTTCTCTTCAAGCATAGCGTGATTGGTTTTTCTTGAACTCACAATATGCATACTCTTGACTGCATCCTCTTCTCTTGTATGTTCTTCGATATCGCACCTCTTTAAAAGACTTATTAGTTAAAGGGTTTTCCTCAATCCCGTAGTTTGTATAAATGCCTGATATATCCATATTCATACCTACTTCAAGACGATCATCCAGAATCTTCTCTTATAAAGAAAAACTAAATCAATTGTATTTGTCAATTCTATTGTTTATGCATATGTTTGAGTTTAAATTCCCAGCTTCTTAATATAAAGCAAATTTTTACATCATCAAAGTACCATAAATATTAATTATTTTTTATTTGTGGGCTAAGTTTCTTTTTATTAATTATGTGTATTGACACGTAATCGGTATTGAAGAAGACTTTAGAGAGTAGATAGCCGAAAGTATAAAGACACTGTGCGTACAGAGCATTAAGAAATCTGTGCCTGACAACAAAAACTAAAATTACGACTATAATTATAGCCCATAAATAAAAAATAACTATTGACACGTAATCTGCCCAATAGGAAAAATAACAACTTCTATATACCATAAATATTAAAATAAGTTACTTTTGCATAAAAATACATGCTTTAAAATAAACAAAATTGATAAAAAACTAGAATAACTTTTAAAATATGTCCATTGTAATAAGTGATGCATCAAATATTCCACAAAAGGATTATTTCGCAATTTAATGTTACATTTTTTAACATAGGCTTATAAATAAATAAATAATTTATACCATATTATAAATGTTAAGGTGTTGAAAATCCCGGCAGAAGTAGAAGCCAAAGTGCAAGCTCTCACACTTCACAAGACACTTGTACTCATCTCATTTGAGAGACGAAGAGCAGTTGATGAAGATAGATCAGGGAAAGGTTCAAAAGATGTATCAAGGTGTTGTTCAATATTTACAATAGTCTAACCACGTCTGAATTGATAAAAGGAACTATAACAATAAATAAATAAAAATTGTTTCCAATTATAAAAATATTTTGAATATTTATTCTATTATATGGCTAAATTATTCGTTATAATTTTACTTTACGTTCCCATGTACGAATCGCTTGATCTCTCTTGCGCACAGCGTATTACTACTTTCGGCTATCTTCTCTTATCTGAAGCTTTGATCAGTGCGTCTCCTCCGTTCAAGACTTATTAATTTAAGAGTTTTTCACAATCCCAAGGTTTGTTTATATGCCTAAATCTTGTTAGTTACTTCAAGTTCTTTTAAATATTTCTTTTTGTATATTTATTTTAAAATATTCCATATTTTTATTTCAAAAATAAAAACAAGATGAAATATAGTTTCTTATCAATAAAATAAATATTTAAGAAATACATATAAAATTATGGGATGGAAGTATGATGATAATAGAACTGATACGCTAAAATATTATAAAATAACTTTATTTATGGATTTACACTATAAAAGACTATAACCAAGGAAATGTAATTTCATGGGATGTAGTCTTTGATTGCTTTGTGAGACTAACTTAAAGATTTCACAAAATATATACTAAATAGTTAAAAAAAACAAACAAGTTGTGGTTTTACGCGCAAAAAAAATTGGATAGTACAATTATTTATTTATGGGTTTATTTGGTTTTTTACCATTGTTCGCGTAAAACTTTAGTTTACTTTTTAGAGCAATTTATTCAATAGTTCATCAAATTTCTCAAATAAATCTTTTCCTTTCAAGACTTTATAGTCCATGTGTTTTATAAACCCCTTGTTTGTGCGTATTCTCCTGCTTGATTTAGATTTATCAGTGCTTAATATAAGACTCTTGTGTTTTGTGACGACATCATACATTTTATGGAATAAATTCACCCAAAATTAATTTAGTCATACACAATTTAATTCACACTTCTAAAACCATTTCACAACCCAAATTAAAAATTTAACCTACCAAAAAAGAATGTTCAATAAAAACGATATCAAAGACACATTCGAACAAATAAAACCATGTGTCATAAAAACAATTACAACAGGCATACAAGGCTACATTTTTGGTTCAATGGTAGGCATATTTACCGGCGATAAAACCAACAATGAATCAAAAACAAGTCATTTTCTTAAAAGAATGCACAATAGAGGAGTTACATTTGCAAAAGTTGGACTTATTTACTCGTCCACTGAGTGTTTGATAGAAACTGTTAGAAATAAAAAGTGTCCGTGGAATAGTGTAGTGAGTGGAGCATTGACAGGTGTTGTCATGGGAAGATCTAATTCTACGCCTGTTTTGAGTGGTATTGCTTTTGGTGCATATTCTGGATTAACGGAGTATAACAAACAATAAAAAAATTAGTTTATGTCCAAATTTATGTTAAATTAATTTTAATATATTTATAATGGATACTTGTGATCTTTTTGTGCATATCCTGGCAGATAATTTTCTATCTACAAAGAATGATTCTTAACAAATGCAATCTAAAGAATCCATGTGGAAATTATTTAATTTTTGTTTTGGATTAACCTTTCATCTTTCTTTTACCCTATAAAAAATAATAATGTTTTTTCTTCCTTCCTTAATTAATTAATAATTTCCAGTAAATTTTGGGTTTGATTTTTTTTAAATGTAGGCCTATGTGATGTTCACTTTTATATCGAATATTTACGATCCATAAAAAAATATTGTATTTTATAAACAAAAAAGCTTTTAATATTAAGTTTTAGGCTGATTCAGATTTGTATTTGAATATTATAATTTATAAAAGTTCCAATTAAAAAGATTTATTTAATATTATGTCGACAATTACCAAAAATGTTTGTTCGCTACTGCATTTTCTTCTATAAATAATTATTCAAAGGTTTTTTTTATCAATTTAGTTCAGAAGAAATATATCCCTCTGTGGCTTAAAACCTCTTATATTGAAAAAAAGTGAGAATATAAAATAATCGTAAATTTAAACAGCACCATACATTATTAAAAAAAATTAGATTTCCAGATAACGAAATTTCAAGTATAAATTATAACAGTTATTTATTCATTTATATAAGTTCACATGTTTATACGGGAAAATTTCAAAAGTATAAAAAATAAATTTTAGGTAGAAATTCCGCTTATTATGTATAGACAGAAATATCTGGGAATTAGATTTCAACTTCGAGTTTAATATCTAAAGATTCCAGACGAATCAAATAAAGAGATTATAGGCCTTGTTAAGATTCTCAAATAAATTATAACCATACCTGAAATTCTTTTAGTACCAATAGCTATTAATTTTTGGCATCAAATGCTCATGAAAATACAACATGCATGTATCATTATAATGAATCTTCGAAATGGTTGATAGAAGTTATAAAAAATCAAGAAAAAAGAGATGATAGCCTAAATCATCGATCCTTGCTGTTTAAATTATTAAGTGATACAGCAAAGGCTCGGGTAAAATGCGTTTGTAAACACAAAAAATATTTTTTTTTGTTTGATGAATATATTATAAAGAAGCATATTTTATGATAGGGAAAAATACACACCGTTTTAATAATTCCATTTATAAATGGAAACATCTAATTTAGCTTGTTTCGCATGATATTTTTCTAAATGTAATATTTCCTAATATCACCATAGTGAACAAATACGCATTTCAGACATTCTCTATTTTTTAGTATATTAATGATGGCTTCTAATATTTTCGAAGGGTAATTGTTCTAAAAATACTATAAAGGTTCTGATGTGCGTGAACAAATATAAATATTTAGACATGCCATATTTTTATAAAAGTAATTGTAGTTACTGCTGTTTTTTAAATATATTAAGCAATCTAATATAATATAAAGACCCTTGAAACCAAAAATTATTAATAAATAATACGTGATTTTACAAAACACTAATTAAAATGATAAATTCTGGAAATTTTCATATTTTTATTGGGTGCTATATTTGTTAAAGAAAAGGTATGAGAAAATTTCGTCTTGCTACAAGATGATAAACAAATGAATATAATTCAAACAAATGATTATATTATACTAACAGAACTTTTTTACTAAAAATTTGAATTCTAGAGGGCTGGAATTACAATAACAGAATTAATTATATAATTATTTCTTTCTAGAAAAAGTCAGATAATGGTAAAAATCACAGTTTTAGTTTTTTAAGATTACTTTTAGGCGTAAAAATGAATATGGTTTTCTTGTGGTTTATCATCTATAGGCAAAAATTATTTTAATTTACAATAATCCAGAATCAAATACGAGTACTTATTTAATAATTAATGTATTTGTTAATTTTGGGGTTAAAACAAGTATTTTACGGTTTTTTATTATCCTCAAAAAATAATTGGGTTTTTGTTCGTTAACACCTATATATTATTTTATAAGAATAATTATTGTAAGTATGTAAATTATTGTGTCGAAATTTCTAAAGTATTTTTCACTTAGTATATAAAAATTGAATTGAATTAAATCATTTTTAAAATGTATTTATGGATTATACAACTAAAACAAGTATAATTATAAATAGAAAATTCTTAGATGCATATATTAACCAATTTAAATCTGGATAATCCTTACGCTATAAATTTTAATATATAATATGCTTTCCTGAATGTATATGAATAAAATATATTATTATTTTTAACTTTATTTTTTATTTATGCTTTAAGTTCCCCTTTATCAATTATATATTTGGTCCTAGTCAGGCCATTGTGAACATTGCACAGCCCCTTGATACATCTTTCGACACCTTCCCCTGATCTATCTTCATCAAATGCTCTTCTTCTCTCAATAAGATAAGTTCGAGGGTCTTGCGTTCATATTTTTATATCATGTAATTTTCTAAATATAAATCTATATTGATTTTAATTTATGCGTTAATTTGATTTTTAGCTTTTTATAGTGGTTAAAGAAAAATTTAGAGTGCACTATAGAATATATTTCACTTATACTTCTTTCCACCTGATCATTTTTACAATATTTCTCAATGCATCCTCTTCTCTCATAAATTATTTGTTCAAGTGTCTTCCTCAATCCTATTGTTTGTGCGTATGCTTCCGATTACGCTCCATTTGGCATTCCTAATCCCTAAATATACGAATTATGGTAAATATAAATCTATATGCAAGTTACTTAATGTAAAAGAATAAATAACGGGCATATCATATAATTTTTTTAATACACCAATATTCGCCTTTAAAATATATGACTTTGGAAAACTCTTGAATTAAGTAGCCTTGAAAAGAGGAGATAGTTATAAGTATTTATAAAATTTCTGCATAGAAAACTCTTGAACTAAGCTTAAAAAAGGGAAAGTGAATATTTTATTTGCAAAAATTGGCCAATAAATATACTTTTTCATATTTTTTTTTAAAAAATTAATAATTTAAATTGTATCGGAAACTGCGAAATTATTGAATATGCTACATATATATAGAAATAAATTATTGGCCTCTAAATTAATGATGCTTATGGCGTATAAAAAGATATTGTTTATATTCATGTCATTTTTAGCATTAGTTTTACATTGAAGTATTTTTGAACCACATGTTTTTTTTTTGAATATTTTTATTGATGGAAAATTAATGGTTTATAAATTATTATAACAGTGCAATTTTTTTTATATGATGAAAATAAATTATTTAGACTGTATTGAAAAGCCATCTAGAATAATTTAAATTAAAAATCTCAATTTCAAAAACATATTCCAATTATTCATTGATATGTGCAATCTGTTTAAATGGATATGTATATTATTCTACCACCAAATATATTTTTTGTATTAGAATACAGACGCTGTTATTAGCTTAGTTACAAAAATCAATTATACACAAAAAATCTAAAAGTTCTGGAAATTTCGATATTATAAATTTTTTCTTCCAAAAAACAACATCTATACAGCATCCATAAATAATTCAATATAACTATTGTATGAAATGTTTTTAAGTTTTTTTCGGGCGAAAATTATAAGATTATTTTGCAATTATAATTAATATTTTCAGTTTTAGGATTGAAATTCTCGGCTATAGTAATAATAATTCTGATTATAATGTATGGTTCATTTTGAAATTTAAAAAATTTATATATATCATATTAAAAGATTTTTTTTAAATTTAAATCGGGGTTTAAGCTTTAAAATAATATTAATAGTTATTATGATTCAAATTATAATTTTGATATAATGATATTTATAATTTTTTCATTTTTTTTGTATTTTTATTATCAGTATACAGTGAAAAATTATGGTTTTCTTATATTCAATGTCAAATAGATGTTTTAATCTTCTTATAAATACACTTGAACATATATAATTTCTGAGAAAATGGGCAGCTGATGAGAATAGATCAGAGAAAATGTCGATAGATATATTAAAAAGACTTAGATATATTCACATATAATAAATCGGCATTGCGTAGGATGGATTCAATCCAGATTAATGGTTAATGAAAAAATGGCGGCTTTTTGCTGCTGAATGATGATTTTTTGTTGCTGAATTAAAAGTTGAAATTTTATAAATAACAATTTTTTCTAAGATATACTCCATCAGATAACTACGCCAAAGCCAAAGGAAATAGATGAGCTTCAAAACTTATTCCACGAATAAAATTAAATATTTTCTGATTCTTATTTTATATCATTATACCTTTTTTTATTTTTGATAATTTATTAATTATGATTCGTGTGTTGCTAAAGATTTAGAAACTCACGCTATAAGGAGAATATTAAAATTTTTATAGAGGTCAATAAAATTTGAGCTCTATATCTGAAGTGATAAAATAAGAAAATTCTAGTAAAAATTAGGACGGATCAAGAATATTTGTATTTTACCTTGAATCTATTTATAAACCTATACGCCAATCAGAATCATATAATAATTATATGAAACTCTACTTGTGATGAAAATAACCTTATTATCATGATATTTGTGCATACGAAGTAGGCTCATGTTTAGAAACAGCAAGAAAGCAATAAACTTAAGTTTATATCTGATTTTTAAATACCAAAAACATTTTTTTTGCAGTAATACTCGTTTAAAAATTGTTATAGTCTATTTCAGAAATTTAAAATAAATATGTTTCAAATAAACGATGCTATCATTTTAAATTATATTTTCATAGATATATATTTCTATTTCTCGTATAAGTTGGAACACTCATATTTTTTGATGCTAAAATTAAAAAAATTATTTGAAAATTTCGAACATACAATAAATATAAAATTATGTGTAAATAATGAACATATTCCATTATTGTCCTGTATTAAGGAAAATAAAGCAATAGTGTATAATACGTAAAAAAATAACTTTATCCAGAACTATATATTATCACACTATCGACTGATTTTCCCAGCAAACAACCTATTTAATATTTTATTTCTAGTAAAATACTGGTCGGCACTAAAAGTATATTTAGAGTGATCGGAAAATTCTTTTGTAGAATGAAAAACGAAGAAAATAGCAACAAACTCGAGAACACCTGGACGAGGCTATCAAATGAAAATAATTAATAAAAACAGAATTTCTATTCTTATATCTTGATATTTATAGAGAAAACATAATAAATCGCACTATAGATTTTTATGGAAAAAGATATTCAAGTTAATATAATTTAATGCAAGTAAAGCCTCTAAATACGAATGCTATACTTTTTTGTCATTGCGTATTTAGCATAATTTGACTCCTTGGATCAAGGTGTTCATCTGTTACCAGCTTAATTTCTTCCATAAACAATTCGTTTTCTAACCCTATTGTTTCTATCTATCAGACACCGGTATCTATTTGATATCCCCTTCACTCATTAATTTATCCAAGTCGCAATTATTTTATAGCTAAATTATCCTTTTATGATAAGAAATATTACTTTTAAGTAAATTTCCGGTCTTCAGCGATATAAATACATAGGTATTTAAAAAATATTAAAATATAATTCAATCTTTTATTATGTGTTATTTAATTAACTATATATTTTTTTTCAAGTAAAACTAATAATTTTCTTTATAGGGCAAATTTGGTTAATACCTGTTATAATTTAAACATATCTACGGCTTTAATTCATACTTTTTCAGTTTACAAACATATTTTTCGACTTTTTTATACAATTTATTCGTTTGTTTCTATTATTTGTCGCTATCCTAATCCCCTTAATATACGACTTATGGCATTTTGTGAATATAATTTCATGTTTGATAGCCAAAAACGAATTCTATATTATTTTGAAGAACATTAATGCAAAAAAAGCCCTTTTATGATCTAATATTTCCCACAAAAAAATTTTCAAATTTACTTTTGCTAAGTTAATTAGGAAGAAACAATTATTAAAAATTTAGAGGTTAATTAAACTAGATTTACCCTAATCATGTAAAAGTCGTTAAAATATCGAAATCTACGTTTACATTAATAAATGATAAAAAAGTGTTATATTTTAGTTGTATTTATTTTTGAATTATATGGTTTTTTAAAAGAAAACCATTTAGAGAACAATAATTTAGAGCCTGAGTTTACTAGAGATATTTTTGAAGAAATAGTAAATGTACGCGTAAATTATCTTAAAGAAATCGAGCTTTATAATTTATCTTATATTCATCATTCTCTTTTTCAGTATGTCTGTAAACACCTTGATGGATATGATGATGACGAATTAATGAATAGCGTCATAATCACAATAAGATATTATACACCTCCACCAGAAAGCAAAGATACAATAAAACAGAAGTTTATTCAATTATCAAAAAAAATTGGCGAAGAATATATGCTTAATAATTTTCAAAGTAAATGGGATGAACTAAAAATCCATGATTCTAAATCAATAGAAAAGACATTTGAAGAACTAGAAGAATATATGAATGTTGAAACAAGCTCACGCCATGAACCCCTTGATAAAATTATTTTGAAAAAAGATCATCATGAACTGTTTCTTTTTTTCAAAGAATTAAGTTTTAAAAAATCAACTAATTTTCGATTGGCCGTTTTCACATCAAATTTCTTATCTGAGCTAACTAAATTTGTGACCGAGATAATGAAAATTCATAATACACCGTTCATTGATCCTTTTAATCTTTTGCTTGGAAATGATGGCTGTGTTCTAGCACAAGATAATTATATATCAAATGCCTTAATTCATTTAGAAAGAAGAGTAGTCATGGGATGCAGCAGAAGATTGATTTCTTGGCTAATACATTTTTCAAATATCCTTTACAAATCCCAAGAAAGCTTCTACAAGTCCTTTGAAATAAATATTAAATCAAAGCATATGTACGTATGTCTAGAAAAAATTCAAGAAACTTATTTTACCGATTCTTTAGAAAATATGAACGAGCGTAAAAATAAAAAATACTGCATTGGATGTTTTAAATATAGAACCAAGCAATTATTTCAAGAAATTAATTTTATTAAAAGAAAATGCGATCTCATAAAAGATGAAATTTCAGATTTAATATTGAAAGAATCTAGATCTTTGAGTTTTTCTTTTCTTATTCCTGTTTGGAGTGATGCACGATTCCTATCCTCATTATTAGATACCTTGTGGGAAAATACAAGTTCATGCCTGGATTTTATATTTATCGAGCCTCTTGATGAACAAGCTATCCAAAAATATTCAGAAAAGAAGAGAATCTCTAGATGTGTAGATTCTTTGCTAGAACTTGCTTTAGCGGTTGAGAATAAACTTGATAAAATTAAAAAGGCTTGGGAGTTTCTACACACAGAAAGAATTTCTTCATTTATGATAAAATTAAAAAAAAATTAACTTCCTAATTTTTTGCCTATTTCTAATCACTTAAGCTTTAAATCCAACTACATTTACCTTTAAAATTGAAACAAGCATTAAAATTATTTTATGAATAAAAAAAATTCATCCGCTATGTACATTAAGATGTACAAAGATGCCATAAAGTATAAATTGACTTCATATCTGTTCTTACTCTGGCCGACTGTAAGATTTTGCTACATGTATAAGTTTAATTTTTTGAACCCTTGATAATCTATATCATAAATAAATATGCATATTAATTTTATTTTTTTCTTGAATTTAGAGGAGTATAGTGCAAAATAGAATAAAAGCGATTTTTTATACACATAGATCGATCCCAGTAAAACATTTTTTAGATCGCAAAATGTTTATATATTCAATCGATATCTGCAGAGCACAATAATTTAAATTAAACAGAATTTTAAGTTGTTTCCTTTATATTTATAGATCGAATACCGTAAAGTATGGATTCTAGTCCAAGAGATACAGTAAAAAAATAGTATATTTGCATTAAGTGAAATAAATCATACTATTAATCATAATGAAGCTTTAGAAACCAATGAAAGATGATTAGACATCTTGAAATCGATTAAAACCACGAAAAAAGGTTCTATATTTTTTTTTGTAAGTATAAACATGAGAATATGACATAAATTTGTATCAAGGTAATTCATAGGAAATTCGCAATCAAAAGAGCTATACACATATAATTGTCTAACCTCTAGTATGGGCTGAATTCAAAAGTGACAAATAAAATGTATGTGTATTTATATATTTTGCTTTTTTCACATTAATTTATCATACTATGTACATGTAAATATGTTACATGTTCGATTCATAAAACTTATTCTGTATTAAAGATTAACACAAAATTTTACCTTCCGATATAAAAACATAGTACTACGAAATGTGATACTCCATATAATAGTGCAGCATAGTCTTATGTAAAAAAACATTGAAAACACTTTATTTTTTCTTAATATATGCCGCAGAACGTAAAAAAGACACAAAAAACCCTTTAATATATTATATGAAAAAATAAAGGGCAAAAAAGGTTTTATGCGTATTTTAGTGTGTTCAACAAATAAAACAATTTCTGCTGTATAAAGCTGTAAATTAAAGTAAAAATTTCATAATGTGAATTACTCATCTCAGAAACGATTCGCTTCGATGCCTGATACAGAAGATACACATTTAATGAAATATTTTTGCTTGTATTTTATAAAATTAATTCGATTTAACACAAAAAAAGAATTTTTTAGATCAAACCCTTTTAATTATATTAAAATTTGAGGATACACATTTTAGTAAATTATTTAGAGCTGTATATTTTTTACACATAAAAGAATTTTTGAATGCTTGAAATAAGTTTTACGATATATCACAGTTGGTTACTAAAAATAATTTTAAAATCGATGATTTATAACTAAAAAAAACATCTATATAATCAAAATTTATCTATTAGAGACATAATAATTTCGTTAAAGAAAAATACAATATAAGAGAAAACAATTTTTAAATAATGTCACTATATATTATTACGCAAATAACAACTTGTAAAGCTGTTAAAGTAGATTCTCTGCTGTTTTTGTGATGTTTGAAATTTTGATTTATATATTTAAAATATTTTATTTTTTTTACCGAAAGAACCAATATATTTTAACACGAAATATTGGCTAGTGCACCAAAATTTCGCTGCTAATAAAATCGAGGAATTTTTAATTTTTAAAACATAAAAAAAATTCTTGACATTGTCTTTAAAATATACTAAAAGCCCTATTTCAAACATTCGAAACTTTAACTTATATAATTTATAATATTATAATAGACCGCAATGTGAAAAAAGTGCTGATGATTATAAAGGGTAACAACAATGTAATTAACACAAAAGGCACTAATTTTCATCCTATACTAAAAAAATTTATGTCAAATAAATTTAAAAATCAGTATAAACACTTACCCTGTATATAAATATTTTTGTATTTTTATAAATGACCAGAAATAAAGGACATTAATTATGCAAACGTTGTAAATAAAATACAAATACCCCAACAAATAATCAGTAGAGAGTTCCACAAAAAAAACTATTCCATTAATATAGATAAAATAATCGGTCTTAATATATATATATATATCGAAGAACATGTGATGTCACCTTTATTATAAAACCACAATATTAAACCATTTTTATTTATCATTTGGAATATAGCTTATAAATATATAAAATACAAATGAATTTTTTTATATCTAATGCTTTTTTATTTTCACAAAAATAAACAAATATGAAACACTAATATTAAAATTTACAAGAATTCTTAATTGTTATTTATCACCCACAGTAATCAGTGTAAAATTTTTACAAAATAAAATTTTATTTTTTCCTGTATTTTCGTTTTTATATTTTTTTAATTGCAATCTATTATTTGTGATTGATCAAAGTAACCATTAATTATTTTACGCTAGATGACAATATTTTTTTTATAAGGTCTTAAATCATCCTAAAGCAATTGCATATTTTCTTTTTGTATATAGAAGATAGATTTTATAGGCTTCAAAACATAAAATTTTATTTTAATTGTTTTCTAGAAAAAAAAAAGCCTAGCCTGCTTATGGATTTTTATTAAACAATAATTAATAAAATGGAAATAAACAATTGTCTACAACTTGTTTAATATAATAAAAATATATGGAAACGATATTTCTATTCATATATTCAAAAATAATGTGTGTATATTTGCATAAAAAACAATAGTGTTATATACACGGTATGCTATTCTAGTTATAATATATTGTGAAGTAGGGTATGAGAAACACTAGTTGTTCTTACCATTTAGACCAGTTTTAAGCAAATGATAAAATAATGAACATTATAAATCATTTTTAAATTTTAATACCTTATATCTAAAAATAATTTCTCTGAAATTCAAAAGAGGACATTGTAAACGAATAATTAAGCATAAAACAAATATTCTACTAATTTTTGTATTCTTATCGGCCCAAAAATTATAATGACTACAATGCTTCCAACTATGAGATATAGTTCAATTTTTTTTTGAAAATAAAAAACAAATATCCAAGATATTCATTGTATTGTATTGAATTTTATTTTTTAATTTTTATAATGCTTTTTTGAATTTTTGTAGAAATTTCGTGAATTTATTTTAAGTTAATAAACATTATAAATTTTTTTCTTTGCCAACAATTATCACTGATCGTCCCAGGCTAAATCTAATTAATAAAAGTGGCTGATAAATCTAAAAAAACACATTTATAGAAATTAGACTTATACCTAAATCTGTTTTCGACATGATTAGTTCCTTTTTAGAACACAAACTTACAAATTTTTTTGATGAATCCTATTTAAATCTCTGTTACAGATTCATATATTTCAGCAGCCTGTAAAATAAAATCGAACATGATCATCAAAAATATATAAATGCAATAAAAAAATTTCATGTCGTTTAATCAATATTTCTAAAACTGAAAAATAAATTACATACAATATTAAAGGGCTTTAATTTCTCGTATTTGCCATTTTGCTTAAAATAAATTTATTATGAATTGACAGTATCCGATTCAAACAAAGCTTCTTTATTCATGGTAATGATTCTAATATTTTTACGCATTATTCAATAATTGTCAATTATATTTTTGTATTTAGATACGCTATTTTTTACATACTCTAATATAGCGAGTAAGTCAAGAGAAATATTTTTATTAATGCAATATGAATAAAAATCATATGCAATAAATATTTTTTTGCATAAATTATCCACGGCAGACAAAAGTTTTCGTTTTTAGCATCAAACTATCCACACAAAATCTCCAAATGTAATTTTGAGCTGAAAAAAGGTAGCAAAACTCATCGAATCTTCTTTCAAAAAATAAAATAATATTTTCGTACGGTATTGATAGTTTTAAAATAGAATAAAACATTCAAGATACTTCTAAATATAAATAGATCATACTTAAAATATTTTTCCACATAGTAGCTTATAAGTGCATATATCTTTTATTTATTTATCTTTACGGTTTTATAAAATATTTATGATAGTATATATTTCTTATAATTAATGATTTTTCACACTTTAAATAACTTTGGTTAGCAGAAGCCTATTTTTTTGAATAACGACTTACATGATAAAAATAAAAATGATGCAAAAAAAAAATCTAAAATTAACAAGACATTTTTTTAATGCCCTTTTGAAGTTAAAAAGAGGAATATATTCGTTTGACTAAATTATGTGGTTTTTTTGTTGCCAATATTATATTACACATTCAAAATGACCTTCGAAAAAATTTCTTCTATAAAAAAATGTTTTCTGTTTACATTCTATTCTAAATTTTGATTTTATACATTCATAAAATGTCTGTAATTTCGATAGATTTCTAAACAAGAAAAAAAAAATACAGAATATTAGAATTTAAGCCAGAATTTGCCAAAAACCAGAATTAAAATGATGGGACAATTCCATAAAGAAACATAAAACCGGATTTTTGGCATTTTATTGAAAATAATATTATAAATATTATAAAGTATTTAAAATTAATAAATAAACGTAGTCACAGAATAAAAATCATATTGATATATTTCAATATGTGCCAATTTTCATTTTTCGCGCAATTATATTCGTTACTACGTTTTTGACCTTTAAGATAATTTCATATTTTGCAGCATAACATCTAAATATAGCAATGTAAAACCTTCCTCGTCCTTTATTTTTGCTATCACTTGACATATAGTGGTGCTCGCATAAAAATACAGATAATACTTTAATACTAAAAATCCATTTTTTTAATAATTTAAATATTCTTCATGCTCTTCCATGCATTTATTATTTATGTACAAGATTTTTATTATTTTATTTATGATTTTAGTGGTATTTTCTGTATTTATAATTCGTGAAGCTTAAAAAAATATTGCAGCGTTACCTTTAGTAATCTATTATGTTAGGTATTGCAAACTTTAAATTCTAATAATTTTTAATGATCAGAGTAAATATTTTTTGCATCAAATATTAAAAATGCATGCGTAAATCAAAACATAAATTTATTGGGAATTTAAAATTTGATATTTGTCTATTAATGTTTAAATTTTGTAGTTTGAAACCAATGTTGTTATATTTATATTTAAATTACAGTTTCCTTGAATGTTAATGATCAAAAAAACAATTAAATCTTTTAGTTATTTAGAGAAATTTATATTGTATAATTAAAAAAAAAGATAGAATACTTTGGTTGTAGTCAAAGGCTTTATAAAAAATTTACAGCTAAATATGTTTTTTTATTTAATTAAAGCCACAAAATGGTTTTTTTTGTGTATATATGTTTATTGCCTTTTAGATCATACATTGATATATAAAAGGTTTTTTATTTCAACGAATTTAGAGCCAAAAAACTTCTAAGGATATTCCCCTTCTCTACAGGTTTTTTGATTACATTACTTTTCACCCAGTGATATAATAATTTTTATATCTTAAATTGAGATAAAATTGATTTATAGTTTAATGATTATAATTTGCGGATTCTTAGAGTTCATATATCTTAAAAAAACAAAGACTACTTCTATATGAGATTGTATTTTTCAACAATGTAGCTATACAATCTTGAGAAATTTCCCAGAAATTATCAGCTCTGAATATCTTTGAATTTACATCCCGAACTAAATTTAAAAAATTAGACATATGGTTTATCCAAATCTCATCATATTCCGATACTAGGGAATATAATCAGGTTATCTAGGTTCGCTCATAATTTAATGTAAACTTGAATTTAGTGATAATTAATTTTCTAATTACAGAGCCTTTATTATAAATCAATGTATTAGTTAAATTTATATCCTTTATTCTTAATTTTATCGATTTAAACCATTAAAATAGGAAGGGGTGAAAATAAAACGAAATCTGTTTATAGAATTGGTACATGATTTTTTTGGCTTTGAGCAATTAAAGATATCCGGTGTTGATATATTAGGCCTAAAAAAACAAGTGGAATTTTTCTGGTAAAATAACAAAAATGTAATTAAAAAACACCCAATAAATTGGATCATTTTTGTGTAAAATGTTAAACAAAATTTTTGTATATAAGTATAAAAGCGAATATAAATATTTATTTTATGAATTTAATGTTGTTATTTCGTAGTAATCTAGGATAAGTCTAATAATGCTATCTGGAAAAATACAAGCAAAAATAGCATTCCAAATACCATTTAGAAAAATTATAGAACCAAGTATCATAAATTGGCAAGCTTCAAGGGGTTCTTTTTTCTTGAATTTTAAGAACAATGACGGAAAAATTATAGCATTTAACAATAAATACATGAGTATCGCTATTATATTACAATTTAATATCAATACAAGTGCTAAATCTTGAGTAAGCACATTTCTAATGTATTTGAAATGATTAAGATTTATGAGTTCGCAAGAAAATAGAAAAAGGCCGAATATAACGAGAAATATTGCCAGTAAATAACTTCCAATCATTTTTAGTGTGCTATAGCTTAAAATACCATCAAATTTTGCTATTTCTTTGCTGCATATATGTTTTATTTTGTCAATAATTACCAAAGGACTTATTTCGTTGATTTCAATTTTATATTCAGTTGTCATTTACAATAAAGGGCAAAATTTCCATAAATCCGCTAAAAAAAAGAATTCTATGAATTCTTTTTGAGCTTATTGAAATATTTTGATTGGCAATATAAAAAAAATTAGTCGTTTTTAACAAAATAGAAACGTATTATTTACCTCTTTTGATCCGTTTCGAATAAAGAAAATTAATCGCAGACGTTTTATAAATACATTTTGTATTTTTTTATTTGCAAAAAACCAGAATTAAAACTCAACTATAGTTTAATAAAAATAAATAAGAATTTTTAATAATTTTTAGTTTAAAAACTGGGGGGGCAACGTTTGTATTTAATTTGAAATTATAATTGATGTCATCAGACTTTTTTTTTACGCATATAATTTTATTTCGTCAATAGCATAGTGATATTTGTAATTTCTAGAATATCCAAAATAAAGAACTTGGTATGGTGAATGTATATAATAAAAACATATACGTTTCACATAGGAAACCGTTTATAACTACAAGTATATAAGTTTAGAAAGTCTTCAGAAGCAAAGAATGCTTCCTATTTATGAAAAATAAGTTTGAATATCTGAAAAAATAATGTTTTGATAATATGATTATTTTATTTCATGTAAGACAGCCGAAAACCACGATTTTTAAAATTATAAAACCTATTATCATAAAAAAGGGTTTTCAATATCTGTTGATGAACTATATATTATTTTTAAGTTCGTATATGGTTTTTTTATATTTAAATAAACCATTAAATAATTAAAATTAATCACTATTTTAGGGTGTTTTTCTTATTATAGAATTAGATAATATGGAATATTGATTAAATAAAAACACTCATTATTAAATTTTCATTAAAAAACACAGTTTTCATAGTATAATTTACATATTAGATAATAACAAAATTAAAGTGTCAATATCGGTAAAAACCGAGTAAAGGAAATCTGATATCGAAAAAAGTAAAGTTTATTTGATTCTATAATTTGGAACTTATAGCAATGCTTATAAAGTTTAGAATTTGTTTAAATAATTGATGACATAAAGACAATTCTTACTATCAATTAGACGGTGAGTGGTTACAAAATTCCATAAAAGATATTTTAAGATGTCTAAAATCCCAGACGAAGCAGAATCATGCATGAAGGCTCACATAATTCGAAAGATACTTGAACTGATATAATTTATTAGATAGAAATTTGTGATTAGAATATATCGAAGGAAGTTTACAGGGGTTTAATAAGGAGTCGTGTGATATTCCAACTTGGAAAATTACATCATAGCCAAAAAATGCAGATTTAGCATGATTTAATCCATAAATAAAAATAAATTCCCAATGGGAATAAATTGAGAATGTAGCTCTTCATTTCTCTATGAGGTTGTTCTATTTGATCCCTTATCATAACATTTTCATCATGAATATTAGCAACAATAAAGGATATATAAAATACGAAAATATATCTGATATAATTCATATACTATATATCTTCATCACAAATATTTACAAGACAAAAAATTTAATTTGTAATGCGAAAATACAAATTTATAAGTGTATTGAATTATGATTATGCAACATATAATTTTACATCTTTTTTTTTAAAAATTAAAATGTCCTTTTGGAGGTTTTGTATATTTAAACTATAATTTAATGCGATACAGAGGACAAAAATAAATATTTACTCAGGAGCACACAATTTAAGTAGATATTTTTTTACTACGAAATCATATCATTTTCTCAAATTAACTGTTGAAGGTTTAAAATATGTAATATTAATATATAAAGATGCGGTTTTGTTCTTAAAATGCCACATGTACAACATTTATAAATTTATATGGTTCAAATCATTCAGTAAGACATATAGGTTTTTTAAATATATTTCAAAGGTTTTTTTGGGGATTAGTTGAATAAAAAAAATATTTTTTATGAGAAATTGTTTTAATGCAATTTAAAAGGGTTGTAATTTTTTTATTTGAATTTGAAACTAATGTGATAATCACCAATAATAGGCATAATTACACGAACTTTGTAAAAAAACTGATTTAAAAATTTATTTAATTTTATTTTTGGGAGTCTAGTCTAAAATAATAAAGAGGCTTTGTTTTGAGACAAACTACTACTAATTATATCTAATATCTGTGGTTAATTATGAAAGTTGTAAAAGTCAAGCTAATAATATAAGGATGTTATACATGACATTGGCTCAATTGAAGTGATTATATTAAGCCTATTTATTTTTTTAATATTTTATTCCAGATGTATGATCAATTTAAGATACTTCTTTTAATTTTTATTAACATTAAAATTCATGTTCTTGGTATTTTACAGTACCATAAGTGACTATTCTATAAATTAACCATTTACATTCTCAAATTCGCGTAGTAACACATACATGATTTATATCGGAAATATAAAAAAGACTGCATATTCCATATTTTTTTCATATCAATATTTATTTCACCTACTCTATTTCACATTTTATTGATCACAGAAAATCTTGATTTATAATGCCGTGGAAATTCGTTTTATTTATATAAAAAATCAGCTGAATATAATAATTCAAGATTAAACTAATATTACAGCATCCTTAAAAAATGATTATATTATGAAGGGAAATGTTATACAAACCCAAACAAGCGAAATATATGATATTAAACTGGTTTATCTATGAAAAGCGAATATAATGATATATTAATAGTTTGTTTAACCTATATTTACCACTTCAAAATATAAAATCTAAATTTATAAAAATATTTCATTAAAATTTATCATTGATGAATTTGCCTTTTTATTTCAAAATATACAATATTATACGCCTTGCGAATATAAATAATATGACAGTCGGCGAAAAAATTAAAAATTAAATTTAAAATGCCACATTAAAAAATTGAAATTTAAAATTGTTAGATCGTAGGCAAATTTTTTTAATCATCTAAATGAACAAGAAGTTAGGTTCATAATACAATAAAATCTAAGTTCTAGCCAAAAATTTTAACTTTTATTTCAAAAGAAAAGGGTAATGATGCCTGTTTGTTGCATGTTGAAGTTTAAACCGTTTGCTATTTATTAATAAAATTAGTTTACCAACGAAATGAAAAATAATATGATGAAATATATAAGCTATATCATTTTTATATTTTTTGAAAAAAAAAATTTATTAGACTCAATGTTTTTTAAATAACGTACGTTTTTTCTTATGCGAAATAAATAAAAATTTAATTCAGAATAAATTTTTTTATATGTTAGACGTTAATGCTACAAAGTGAATACAATATGATGAATACAATAACGTAAAACCAATAAATAAAAAAACAGCAAAATCAGATATGGTTATACAATTCGATTCAAAGAATGATCTAAAACAAACCTTTCTAAAAAACTGTAGATCTTGATAAGTTGATAAAATTAGATTCAGTAGATAACATTATTAAAAAATTAATATCCGATAATTTGATATTCAGAAATAATATGGTCAATCTAAAAAAAATATCAAAAAAAAGTTAAATCTGAAAAGTTGATATAATTTGACTCTTGAGAATTTTTAAAAATCCTTTGAATTACGCTATAACAGATAAATTGATCTAATTAGACACGTGGATCATCTATATTAAAAAAATTAAAATCTGGAAAGTTGATTTAATTCGACTGTATAGAAAAGTCACAAAAAAATATAAACTTCATGAAACAAATGACTAATCAAAGTATCTATACTTTTTATTTTGAATTGTAAATTATGGTGGCAAAATTATACATTGAATATTAAAACACACAAAATAAATCGATGCCTTCGAAATATATTATTTATTTATGGGCTAAGTTTTACCTAATTTAATAAATTTTATTATTGTGATGTATACCGGTCATTAGGAATATTTCACCCCACCTTAATGCATCCTTTGAAACCTTACCTTGGTTATATTCTATCAACGACATGATTTTAAGTCTCTTGGAAAGTGTTAGAGCCAGTATGATTGCTTCTAATCCATCTGGTATTTTTATGCCTTCAGTATTATTTTTTATTTATTTATGGGTCTTTTTATCAATTACATCTATAAGACGTAGTCAGCTCATTGGGAATATTGCATAGCTCCTTGATACATCTTAACCTGATCTATCATCATCAACTGTTCTTCTTCTATCAAATTATTGAGTTCAAGTGTCTTGCGGAGTGAGAGAGCATACATGATTGCTTCTACTTCGTGCGGGATTTTTAACTCCTCAAGATATTTTTTATTGAATTTTGTAACCACCCCATCCCAAGTCATTACAGTGCCAATTAAATATATTTATTTACCCGTAAAAAAATATAATTATTATTTTGCTATATATATGAGCAATTTTTTTATTTTTTAAAATATCGGCTTATATTTTCCCTAAAAAATTACGTTTATCAAAATTTTACAAATAATTTTCTTTTCCTGGATGAAAGACTTTTTTAAATTCTTGAAATTCCGATTAAACACAACCAAAGGCACTTTTTTCCGAATTAAAATTTAAAGCCAAACAAATTTTATAATTTCGTATCTCAAAAATCATAGAAATCGATTTGTAGATTATTTTTTTTTGATTTGAACAAAAGATTTTATAGATTCTTGAAAAAAAGGAGCCCCATGAATAGAAATGATTATCCGAGTCTTTTTACAAGAAAAGTACAATCACAGCCTATTCAACGTCCAATAGCGAAGAAAGATTTTCAAATACCAACAGCAACACTATACGATGATCTAGAAACCCGCACGAATATTTCAGAAAGAACATCAGATCCAACGGGTTCCAATTGTCTCACAGTTTTTGGATTTTCGTCTGGAAAAACACTTGATAGTGTCAAATATGCGATAAATAAAGAATTGATTAAAAGTGATATTTCATCTTCACAAAATATTGGCAATAATAAAATAAGCAGATTATCTTCAAAGAGTAATTTTAAAAATGAAATGCGTATAACTGATAGTGGACAAAATTGGATTAATATTGAGCTACAAAATGAAGAAAATTATATAAAAATTATTACGCTTTTGAATGGTAAGATTTTTAATAATGAAATGATTGGGGCTATTAGAAGATATGAGAACATTAAAAAAGTTAAAGATGTTGTGATTAAACAACCTGGAATTATTGGTAGATTTTTAATTTATTTATTCGGTGGCAAAAAGAGTGCAAAAAATAAAATTTGATATTCGTGTATACCTTTTTTTTTGAAAAAGTTATATTTGAATAAAACTGATTTTTTTTTTAATAAAAAAGCCTTCTTCTCTACTTTCTTTGATTATTTAACTACCATATTGCGAAAATTAGATTTTGAAGAACGTAGTATTTTAGTATCTATTTTTATTGATCTAAGAAAGCAATACAGTTTAAAACTACTTTATTACTTCTATTCATATAAATTGCAATTGAAAGAAGGTTAAATATATTCTTTTAAGTGAAGTCATCTAAATTTAATCCATGTTGAAAAATAGTAAAAGGTTAAACCAAACCACAAATATAATCAAAATAATTATTTAATGCGCACATAATTTTTAATTCAAAATGATTATTTAATGCACAGTAAATATAGTTGGTCTTTTATGAAGAGCTATTAAAAGATTTACTTGGTTGAAAAGGAGTAAAAGATGTAACTACGCCTTAAATAAAATCTAGATATATTACTTAATAAGAAGACTTTAGAAAGGAGAAGGTAGCCGAAAGTATAAATACTCTGTGCGCACACATGATCAAGCAAGCTGTGCGCGAGAACAAAAACTTTATTACAACTATAAATTTAGCCCATAAATAAAAAATAAACTTATTAGTTATTAACATAGTTACACAATCCTCATAGAAGTATTATCATTAAATTAGAGACAGTAAGCTGAAGTAAAATTTTATCATAAAAAGCGATAAATCCTATATTAAGGGGTTATTAATTTCAACGGAAGCATATGCACAAACAATAGTATTGAGAAAAACAGTTGAATGTATAAGCTTTTAGCGTAAAAGATGTGCTGAGAAAGACTGTAGGGAGGATGCGCTTTAAAATGGTATAAAGCAAACATGTAATATAAAGCAATCTAAAGTATTATGCTGCAATAATGAAATATTAGACCTTAAATGCATAGAATGTCATTTTTGAAAATTTCTGGATTTTTACTATTTAATAAAACAGCTACTCGCTATGCTTATCCCAAAAAATTTGAATATAAGCAATATATAATAATCTAAGTGATAAAAAATAATGGCTTGTAAGCTATAATCTTTCCAAAAAACTTTAGTTAAATGTTTAATTTAATGATGATTTTTATTTATTTATATAGTATATTTTATAAATTTTTCTTAAAGTACTGATTGTGAATAATATCGATAATTTAACAAACAGTCTATTAATTTTATAAAACTTTTATATTTTTTCCAAATTGAAGTCAAAAATTTATCATTAAAAAAGCAATGAAAATCGTTTTATCTTGTGGCAATCTTTAAATACAATAATGTACCCATTACTTAAATGGATTTATCTATCAGATTTTTTTCTACCAATATACTCTTATTACTTCTACTGGTATAAAAACACCAAATTTCCTATGAAATAAATTGCAAAAAAGTAAGATTCTGATTATGTAAAACTAAATTGTTCAGATGAAATCGTCATATTATTTAAAATTTTAGCTGTTGAGACATTTTTCATATCTTTTTTTCAAGAATTAAACAAGTAAAAATGTAAAGACGGATATGTGATTCCTTTAGAATATATGCATAATCTATAACATTTTTCTATGATGATCATTTAGATTCTAGTATTTATTCCACTGAAATAAATTAGCACGAAAAAGAAGCCAATATCAAATTTATAATAACATAATTATTTTTTTGATGTTCTTATTGATTATTTATAATATAAATTGGATAAGAAAATAAATTTTATAATTTTTTATTTATAATTTAGGTTTCTTTTTATATATTTAGACGTGATCAGTCTATTGAGAACATTGATAAACTCCTTGATAAATCTTTTACCACCTTCTTCTAATCTATCTTCATTTGCTGATCTTCTTATTTCAAATTAGATGTGTTCAAGTGTCTTGCGAAGTGTTAGAGCTTGTATTTATGCTTTTACTTTTCGTCCGAGATTTTTATTCCTATATAATAACTTTGTAAACAAGGTATTTATATATATCTATAAAATGCCTTAAAATAAAGTAATATCTTTATTTTATTTTATGTTGATTTTATAATCTTAAAGTTTGATTTTCTTTACATGCATAACGTGATTAATTTTTTATGGGTACATAATACCTTACAGTTGGCTATATCCTTTTCCCTTAAATCTTCTTCGATACCTCTACTCTTATCAATACCTATTAGTTCATAGATTTTGCGCAATAAATAATTGAAAAAGAAATAAATAATTTTATTTTAAACTAAAAATAACGAAAGAAATGTATCTTATATAAATTAATTAAGTTCAACATTTGATCAAATTCAAGATGGACAAGTAATGTGACAATAACTTTAATAAAAAAAATTATCTTAATGAACTATATTATCTTATACCCTTTTCTTTCTGATCACGAGTCTTAATTTGTCATTAACTGGATCAGTAGTCTGTTAATAATTCTTGATGGACCATTTGAAATCCCCTTTTTGTGGCATATATCGCTTTAGCACAATTAATGAACACACTTAAAGCATGTTTAAAACAAATACCAATTTCTTCGGAAAATATGTCTTATTCCATTAAAAAATTTATATTTTGTACAAGTATGTGTATTTAACTTTAGAGTTTCTATTTTTGCTAAGATCTTTAATGTTGATCGCACTCACTGCATTTAACCTGTATTATAATTAAATTTTTATGCATCTAAAATATCATATGATTAATATCTGTTTGCATTATGTGAGAGACTTTTAATATTTCTGCTTGAATTGCAGTCATTGGATTTCAGATGCTTAACAATTTTGTACGAATTTTTGATATTACCTATATTTTTTTTTTGGGGTAAATATATAATCAATCAAAAATTAGCGCTTAAAAACAATAAAAATTTAAAAAACAACATTTTTGGCATAATATAAAGTTTAAGAATACAGTAAAGTTCCTTTCTACATATTAAGAGACTTATTTTGGAAATTTTATTAGCCTAAGACTGCAAAAAAATAAAATTCACAAATTTATGAAAGAAATATCCGCGTTCCAGCTATTTTTAATAGTAGTTGCGGCGTTAAATATAATTTGAAATCTTAAAATTAGTATAATATATATAATTTTATTTTTTTATTCATATTTATTCTATATATAAAGAATTAAAAAAAAATTACATATTTTTTTATGTTTTAATCATATGATGTTCTGAAATATTAAATGTGTTCAATCAGCTCATCGAAAAAATATAAATAAAAGCAAATTAAATTGTGTTTTCCAAAAATATGTAATAAAAGCAAATTTAGTTGTGATTCCCAATGAATACATCTTATAATTTTTTTTGCATAGTAATATTCTTCAAGAATAGAAATATTACAAAAAATAATATTTTCCATTTAGTTTTAAAATAATATAATGAGCACACTTTTAAAGATAAAAAATTTTGATATTTTAAAAATCCGATTTTATCAATTGACTTAATTTGTCTTCATAAATGGTGCTTTTATCTTATATTTTATTGTGCAACTTTTTTTAACTTCATGTGCTCTTCTCTTAGGACCCATTTTCCCCCTTCCTAACCCACGCCATATTTTTTTTACCTTCACAAGTTTGCAGAATGATATAATTAATTATTTGCTGTCAGTATAAGTAAATATTTGTGTGTATTATTAGACGGTAATTCAGAAAAAAAATATATACAAACTTAATATGCGAAGAATAAGGAGTTGATGTGATGTACAGTGGTGTGTTTATACCACATATAATCAACTGGTTTCATTCAAGGTGTATTATTATAGATAAATAATTAATACTATGATTCAAATAATCGTTATCTAATTAACATGTTCCAGCATATAATGAAATATTGATTCTGATTTTTCTGTCGTTTGTGTATCCTCCAGTATAATATCAATCATTATCACTCCCATATCGAGCGAGCATCAAAAAAATTAGCGATTTGGCTATTTTAATTGATTACATACAAAACTTATGTGAATTTTAATTCTTAAATCATTATACCAAGGGTTTAGTTATTCTACAAATTAAAAAAATTCGAGCCATAAAATATTTTTTGATATTATTTATATTAAAAAAAAATTATATCATGTCAGTTATGTTACAAAAGCCTTAGAATACGAAGCTGTCAAATTTTTCCCCTTTTAAGATTAATTCCTTTCTTTTGGTGTTATAGATGATAGTTAGTGTCGAAAAAAGCTGATTTTATTTTCTATTTTTTTTTTGAATTTTTATTACTATTCGGGTGTAAATAGCATAATTAGATAAAATTATATTCAACAAATTTTTATATAAATTATTTTTCATCCATCCAAATAGCTATAAACATCGAAAAATTACTCTTTTATTATTTTTAATTAAATTTATACATCCATCATATCATATTAAATTGGGACTTGGTTCTTTTATTTTAAAATCTAATATTTATCTTATATGTGTATTTATTTCGTTTTCTTCTTATAAAAAATATTATTTGAAAATACGATTAATGCGCTCTTATTTCATATTCTAATGCTTTTCTTATATGTATATTTATTTGATTTCCCCCTTAAAATAAAATCGTATTTTCAAGTACGATTAATGCGCTCTTATTTCATATTCTAATACCTTTCTTATATGTGTATTTATTAAATTTCCCCCTTAAAATAAAATCGTATTCTAAAATACGATTAAGGGCATTTACTGCTATAATAATATAAAAATGTACATAAAAAAATAAATGATGATTTATTAGTCTAGCACATATTAGTTCAGCACATTTTAAGTTTCATTTGATCTTAAAAAAAGACGTTCCATCAATAAGTTAGTTAAGATTAGGATAAGTTAGTTGAGGTATTTGCCAAAAAAATATATCTTGCTAATATTTTTATTTAATTTAATTTTAGATAGAAAAGACTCAATAGATCCTAATATAATTAGAAAAATACAAAATAAAACACATTAAGATTTATTTTTATAAAGGTTTTTTTGTATGAAAAGAACCCTTTTTAGTTACAAATGAAAAAAATGTATTTTACTTAATGGTTATTATGGTCATAATTGTCGGATCTATGTTATTTTTGTGTTTGATGTCTAAATATAATAGGGTAAAGTATCAAGTTTCGTGCTTATTTCTGATATATTTTTATGCTGGGTTTTTTGTTCAAAAACTCGATATCAGAGACTTATTTTATGAAATATTAATCTTATATCAAAATTTTAAGATCGTAAAAGCAAAAAATTAAACTTATTTTTTATTTTAAAATAGATTAAAACACTCCAATCCCATTTTTTTTTGCTTTATCTACAAAATAATAAAATTATCGATGAAAATTTATTAATATGAAAAATATCAATTTTATGAGGCCAGAGTAAAAAATTACTGAATAAAAGATGAGTGAATTTAAGTTGTTAAAAAAGAGCACTAAGATGGAAATAATACAGAGTAAAAAAATGAGTGGATTTATGATGCTGAAAAATAGCACATAGATGGAAATAATACAGAGAAAAAATGAGTTATTTAATTATTTGAAAAAGAGCACTAAGATAGAAATAATACAATAAAAGAGGGTAAAAATGAGTTATTTAATTATTTGAAAAAGAGCACTAAGATAGAAATAATACAATAAAAGAGGGTAAAAATGAGTGAATTTATATTGCTGAAAAATAGCACTAATATAGAAATAATACAGGGTAAAAAATGAGTTAATTTATTATTTGAAAATGAGCACTAAGATAGAAATAATACAATAATTAAGGGTAAAAATGAGTGAATTTTATATGTTTAAAAATAGCACTAAGATGGAAATAATACAATAAAAGAGGGTAAAAATGAGTGAATTTAAGATGTTGAAAAAGAGCACTAAGATAAAAATAATACAGTGTAAAAAATGAGTGAATTTATATTGCTGAAAAATAGCACTAATATAGAAATAATACAGGGTAAAGATTGGCGAATTTATTATTTGAAAAAGAGCACTAAGATAGAAATAATACAAAAAAGCTGAGTAAAAAATGAGTGAATTTGAAATGTTAAAAAAGTGCAGTAAAAAATAAATAATACAGTGTAGAAAATGAGTGAATTTATGATGCTGAAAAAGAGCACTAAGATGGAAATAATACAGGGAAAAAATGAGTTAATTTAAGATGTTGAAAAAGATCACTAAGATATAAATAATACAATAAAAGAGGATAAAAATGAGTTATTTTATTATTTGAAAAAGAGCACTCAGATAGAAATAATACAATAATTAAGGGTAAAAATTAGTGAATTTAAGATGTTGAAAAAGAGCACTAAGATGGAAATAATACAGGGTAAAAATGTGTCGATTTTATATGTTTAAAAATAGCACTAAGATGGAAATAATAGAGGGTAAAGATTGGTGAATTTAAGATGTTGAAAAAGATCACTAAGATATAAATAATACAATAAAAGAGGGTAAAAATGAGTTATTTTATTATTTGAAAAAGAGCACTAAGATAGAAATAATACAATAATTGAGGGTAAAAATGAGTTATTTTATTATTTGAAAAAGAGCACTAAGATAGAAATAATACAATAATTGAGGGTAAAAATGAGTTATTTTATTATTTGAAAAAGAGCACTAAGATAGAAATAATACAATAATTGAGGGTAAAAATGAGTTATTTTATTATTTGAAAAAGAGCACTAAGATAGAAATAATTCAACAATAATTGAGGGTAAAAGTGAGTGAATTTATTTTCGAAAAAGATAGCTAGGACAAACCTATACATAAATAATTTTATTCATAAATGTGTGAATTTATTGTACCCATAGAAAATAAGAATGAGTAACAATCAGGCAGCCCTTCAATCATATATTGCATCACTTACGGCACATACGAAAGCGAGTGTTTCACTTCGAGAGACGCGTGAAGAGTTACGTCGCCTAACAAAAGCATATGATATGAGCGAAGACAATGTGAGAGCTCTTGGACTAGTAGGTCAGATGGTGGCAGAGATACTTCAACAAATAGCGCCAGAGAAGTTTATAGTGAAAGCATCGAATGGGCCCCGTTATGTAGTTGGAATCAAAAAGACTGTGCTTGAAGAACTTCATAAGCTAGAAGAGATTACTTACAACCGACCGACGTATTCTGGAGACAATGATATTGACACAGACGATGTACCGAAGATTTCAATGAAACATTCATCAACTAAATTGCTAACCTCGTGTATAGGATGTCGAGTAACTTTAGATACACTAACCCTGACTATTGTTCGTCTTCTTCCACCAGAAGTCAATCCAACGATTTACAAAATGTCAGCCCAAGATCCAGGCAAAGTTTCATTTTCCGATATTGGTGGGTTATCAACAGAAATAAGAGATTTCCAAGAAGTAATAAAGTTAAGTTTAATGAATCCACAAATATTTGCTAGGGTTGGAATTACTCCTCCTAAAGGTGTTTTGCTTTATGGGCCTCCAGGAACAGGAAAAACTCTATTAGCGAGGGCAATAGCGCAATCCCTCAATGTAAATTTTTTGAGTATAGTTTCTAGTTCCATTATTGAAAAATATATTGGTGAAAGTGCTAGATGCATTCGAGAGATGTTTAGTTATGCAAGAGAAAATCAACCTTGCATAATGTTCATGGATGAGATAGATGCTATTGGCGGCAAAAGAAGCAGTGACAGCAGCTCGTCAGACAGAGAGGTTCAAAGAACATTGATGGAATTATTGGCACAGATGGACGGATTTTCATCAAACGAAGCTGTCAAAATTATTATGGCTACAAACAGACCTGATATTCTCGATGAAGCACTTTTGAGACCCGGAAGACTCGACAGAAAAATCGAAATAGGATTACCGAATGATGCGGGCAGAAAAGAAATTTTGGGAATATATACCAGAAAAATGAAAACTAGTTGTATGGACTTTGATGATGCATTGATGGATCTTATGGTAAGACTTAGTGTTGGATTTAATGGCGCTGATCTGAGAAACGTTTGTACTGAGGCGGGGATGCTTGCTATCAGGGACGAAAGAGATTACGTAGTAAAAGACGATTTTGTTAAGGCTGTAAGGAAAATTGCCGAGACCAAAAAACTTGAATCTAAAATGGAATATAAAAAAAGGTAAATAAAAATAAAAACCGAGCATAATTATTAAAATTTTATGTGGACGTGAATAAAGAATTTATAAGTACATAAATAATATAAATTTGAAAGATAATAAATAAAGGGTCAATTTTTTATAAATATAAATAAAAGATTAATATTACTAAATATGTTCGCAATAGACTTGAACTCATCTCTTTTGAGAGAAATAAAGCAGTTGATGAAGATAGATCAGGGGAAGATACTCCAAGGTGTTTTGCAATATTCCCAATATGAAGACCACGTCTAAATAGATAAAAATAAATTTCACCCATAAATAAATCATAAATTTATAAATCCATAAATAAATCATAAATTTGTAAATATAAATAAAGGATCAATTTTTTATAAATAAAAGATATATTTTGCTATTAATGGATACAAATAGTTTTAATAAAAAAATCCAAATTTTTCTCTGTATAAAATTAAAAAATAGTCAATATAAAAAATGATCAAAGGTGCGAATATAAAAAATGGAAAATATGATATATATAAAATATGGCCAATATAAAAAATGGACAAGATAAATAACTTAGTATAACTAAACACTCAAAGTTTTTATATCTTATTCATTTTTTTGCAAATTATCTTTCTAACCTACAACATGGAAATCCCCCCTTCAAAAAACCATAAAAATACTCCAATACACCAATATTTTGCCTTCTTTTAGATCCACTTTCCCCAAAAATCAGCAAAAGAACACTCTCAACAATCTTCCGACTAATAACAACATTATACTCTAAAACATCCAAGACAAATAGCTCAATCCGATTAAGAGAAACAACACCAACTTTCCATACACGCGCAAAAAAAAGATTCGACGGAACTTTATCATACAAAACTTTCGTAATAATCAAAACAACAGCCGCAAACAACGTATACTGATCTCTAAAACACATCTCCATTACAGAAATCTTTTCTCGATAATTGTCTTGATGAACAATATATTCCATCTCTTTACAAACATTATCGACATGCTTTTTTCTTCTTAATAATGAAAACCGCGACACTGTTTGGGTATAATAGTGTACGGATGCAACAAAAACAACCGTATACGTCTCATTAGACAATACTGTCTGCTCTATTCTTTTTATTACATCACTGTCTGAAAAAATATTCTGGAGATGCTTCGATAAAGTCGGCCAAACACCCGGATTCATATGAAGGGGCTCACTCATTTTGATCATTTTTTTCTTTCTGTTCTGTTTAGGAGTATATATTTGTGTAAAGGAGAACGATCACGGCACACTTATATTTCATTGGTCACTGCTTTTATTTGATATGTTTGATTATCTTCTGTTGAATCAAATGTGAAACTTACTTTTTTTTGAACTGTGATTTGATTGATTCATATCTTTGTGAATAATAAGAACTAAATCTTATTATATAAAGTGTTTTTTTTTAATTTATTTCTTTTCAAACAACTTTTTAATTTTAATTGATTGACTCTAATCTATATGCACAAAATCAAAATCCATATGTACAAAATCAAAATCTATAAGTACAAAATCGAAATCTATGTACACAAAATCAGAATCATATATAAAAAATCAAAATCTTAATAAAAAATCATTTTTTTTGGCATATTTGGAATATTATTAAAACAACTATCTTATTTCGTTAATTTGATTGGTTCTAATCTACATGTATAAGATTGCTTATATTTTTAAAGTGTTCTTGACGTGTCAAATATAGAATTTATTATAAGAAATATATTCAAAATTTATAAATTGATTTTTTTTAAAAAAACGATCGCAAGCCATTAAAACAGCAGATATTTCATTTGATTAGTTTTAAATACTAAAATTCATTTACAAGCACTGATTTTTTTTATTTAATTGATTTTAAATCAGCATATATAACTGTGCTAAATTTTTTTTAAAAATCCGCTTATTTTAATATTGCTGTATAAATTTATTTGAGTATTGTTGAATGTTCGATTTTTTTACAGTTTATTTTGGAAAACAAATTATGTGCAAATAAAATAGTTTAATATTTTTTTATTATTGTGAAATTTATAAATTATTGTTTTTTTATGGTAATATTTATTTGTAAATAAAAGAAGAGATTTTGAACCCTTTTTATTTAAGAATCAAGGTATGCTATTATCCCATTCCGAAGTTATACCACTAAAAAGGTGATTTTTATGCTCTAATCTGTATATTAGTAAATATCTAGGCTAAATCTACAATTAGTAGATGGAAAATAAATGTACAAGAAATTTATCTAGTTTGTGATTTATCATAAGACATATTATCTTTGACACACAAGTGCGAAAGAGATTAAGCAAAATATTATACCATTGAAAATGTTTTAATATTGATATAAATACCTTCAATGCAAGAATTATCCTAAAGAAAGTAAGGTCTATCCGTTTTAATATAAAAAAAATCACTTGCAAGATTTTGGTGATAAAAAACCAAGATAATAACAAATATATTTAAAACTACAAGAAAACAGCGCATAGTAATCATCTATCGTATGCATCCACATGTTTTTTTATTGCAAATTTGGGTCTGAATTACAATCATTTGCATCTATACGCTTAAAAAAATTCCAAATCACTTTATCTAAAAAAAAAATTAAATAGGTTAAAAACACACTCTTGGTAAAAGCTATATGTTCTAATACTATTATTACGCCATATTTCTTTCATAAAACTTCACTCTTATTGACAAAGGAACCGTTGTATTTTTATACTATTATTACGCCATATTTCTTTCATAAAACTTCACTCTTATTGACAAAGGAACCGTTATATTTTAATACTATTATTACGCCATATTTCTTTCATAAAACTTCACTATTACCGACAAAGGAACCGTTATATTTTAATACTATTATTACGCCATATTTCTTTCATAAACCTCAAGTTTTATTAAAGGTTGAGACCCTTATATTTTAATAGTATTAATACATTATAATTCTTTCATGAACCTCAACTTTTATGGAAGATCGGAATACATATGCTTTTACGTAATTTATATTCAAATTCTACAATAATTTGAAAGAAACGTGATGAAAAATAGCAAATTTATCAAAAAATCTAAAATACACAAAAAATATCAGATAAGAAATACAAAATCGGTTATATCTAATCATAAAATCAAAAAAATATTCATCTAAATTTATCTGTTTCACTATATGATATAAATATTGTTTTTCGTTTATATAATTATTCGGATTTGAAATTTTTTAATGCTAATTAAATTCATAAATCAGATTTATTACCTTTTATTGTATTATAGTGTGTTCATTTATAAATAAAATACTTTAAAAATATACCAATCACGTTCAACTCATACAATTTGTATGATCAGAATTATAGGTTGATATTATACTTTTGCATTGTACTTTAAATGATTGAATTTGATATAATAAAATTAACCAAAATACCTGTTTTTTGTTTTCTCGAGATTAATATTTTTTTTATTAACACATGACTTTATAATAATAAAAAAATTGAATGCATTATTTATTTTAAGCATTAATATTTCATAAAAATTTATTTTGAGACATTTATATAAATTACTAAAAACATATGAAATCCATTATGAACAAACATTGCATCATAATAAATGAAAATATTTCTAAAACAAAAATTATATCTATATAATGACTTCTTTATATTAAAAACCTTTAAAATTATAATCTATGACAAAATGAAGATACATAAAGGTAATATAAAGACATATTTTATAGCAGTTTAGATATAATAACAATTTAAATTCATTTTAAAAATGTTCTGATAGCAAAAAGTACTAATTCGATGCATCTTTATGTAAGCACCAATTTTGAAAATATATATGTTGTGCTTTTTTAATTTTTTAGGGGCTATGTAACGTTAAAATTATTCGTAAATTGATTTATATCGTGTTGAAGTAAGATCACATAAAAACCTTTGATAAAAAAAATTGGATGAATGCGTATAAGATTTGAGAAATTGTGTTTTAATATATTTTTTTGACTTTTTTAGTTAAAAAAAAAATTATTTTCGCCTTATAAGCACAATCTAATCTGCTACCACAATTAAAATGAGCTGCAGTGTTCTAAAAATAAACTAAAAAACCTATATAGTATAGATAAATTTATTTTGAAATGATAATGAGATATCAACGTTATTTGCTAGAGATATTTTGTTACAACTTATGACGCAGTATTGTTTTCACATATAAATAATGAAAGAGCTTTAATTCAAAAATTATATGAAAAACATAATATTAAATAGAAAATATCCTTTTTATCAATATATCACAGTTAAAGTATATTAACGCTATTATTTTATTTTTGTTGCTGTCAGCCTAGAGTTTTAGAATTGAATAGCCTTAAATAATTTTTATATATATAAATAAAGGTTCATTGCATTAAATATATTCATAAAAACATAAATCAAGAGATATATCTAATCACAAAGTCAACTCGAAAGAGACACAATAAACTATTTTATGATACAAAAAAAACCCGTGTATCGAAATAAAAAAGATCTTTACAAAATGAATTATAGTTTTTTTCTAAAACTTTTCATTGTTTATAATATAATATTCCACACAGATAAATAAAAATAAATTGGGATAATATTTATAAAGGTTGAGTGTATACACATAAATTTTTTTTCTGTGTGAGAAAAATGTTAAGTTGTTAATATAAAAAAAGATTAGATGATCGAAGAAAAAAATAATGTTGAAAAAAAAGAGAATATTATCATGAGTCAATAAAATCAAAAATAATTCGACACGAAGACATGATTTCTAGCTCCATCTTACTAAGCTTATTATAAAGAATTATATGGTATTCTGCGCATATACCTGTTTCATTATCTAAAATAAAAGAAAAAGTAATATATAAATTCGATTTATATAGAAATATATGTACAATAACACATCTAAAACTTAAAATTCTACGTAGCGATGTTTAGTAATGTAAATATTCGTTCATTAATTTTAAATTTAAATGATGAAGGCATGATATATCTTCAAACAAGGAATTTCATAAATTACATATCTGTAATTAATGCCGCTTTACTGCAGGAATACATCAAACAGTGCCAGGTAGACTAACAGTAAACTTAAGCACTTGTTTTTAAATATACACTTGATTTTTGTGATCAGAAACAACTTGACTTGGTTCTCTACCACAAGTTTAACCAATAAAAGCTAACTTGGTGTATGGTATGTTTCCCCATAACAGTGACCATATTAGCGTAATAATGCCGCTAATCTAATCAAAACTTAATCAATAACACAAATAAATGTTTTGTTATGATATTTATCATTAGGTGGTAAAAAATAATAATTAAACTGATATGAAAAACGTCAATAATACACAAAAATTCAATCTAAAATTATCATTTATAACAACCTTTTCTGTATTTTTTCAATTTTATCTTCAAATAGTCTCAATATATTTAAATTCAGCTAAAATTAATTTTGTGTCGTGATATTTGAGGGGTTCTAGAATAATTTATGCAGGGTAATAAAAATATTAACTTTAAATATTTTCTTATATATCATCTATTTCTAAAATTTTTCTATTATTCACCGTAATCGTATTATAGAATGTGCGTATAAAAATGCCATTCTGGAAATGATTGTAAAATAACCGAACCCAGTGATCCTTTACGCTGTTTTTCTTAGCTTATTGCAGAGTTATTGCATCTTTTGTTTATTTCTGCAATTTAACCGGTATTTATGGCTTATAGAAGAACTAAAATAACAGCCGAGTTGATACAATTATACTTCATAACTTAAAAAATGATTTACATGGTCAAAAATGTGTTTTTATTATAGCCATAATAGTTTAATACTCTATAACTAATTTCATTCTAAAAATATTGAAAAATTAATCCATATAGACGATTATTGATACATACTTCAATGGCCTAACAGATTTCAGCATAATATTGTGCTGTATACTGTTAGATATAATTAATAAATTTATAATTTGAGCTTAATCTGATTTAACATAAATTTTATTATATTAGATCAAATAATTTATCAAATTCAGAAAGACATAAGTTTATGAAAGAATTAAAAAATTTGTTTCAAAAAGCCAAATATTTCTTATTAAAAGTTCATTGCAACGAAAGACTCCAATCCAAAATCCTATGATGCACTATGTTTTTTTTATTTTGCATAAAAAAAAATTCTGGTTAAATTTAACATATATATTTTTTTTTTAAATAATTTGTACCATATGGATATTTTTTTACATCGTACATACTACAAAATAATTAATTTATAATCTATTCGTTTTACCATTGTCTGTTCTTTGTATTTTTTATAAAAATCACCATGTAAATTGAACTATTGTTAAATTTTTCTATGAATAATTTTTTTCTGTGCTGTATTTTTTTGTTAATACTCCAACTTCTGTTTGATTACTAATAATTAGATTATTTTATTTGACTTGAAGAGAAGTGGATATAGCCAAGAGTATATTTATGATGAGTCTGCGTGAAATCAATCAAGCTAAGATTGAAGAAAAAATATAGAATTTCAATTCTAAAATTCACTTACTAAGTAAATTATTTAGAAGATTCTTTTAGTGAACATATTATCCAGGTTATTTAAACTTGACACTAAAAAATTCTTAGGATGTATTATAGAACTAGAATTTACGTAATTTTATTTATGCACAAAATTTTTCTATTAGATATTATAATTTGAATTTAATAGATGCAGCCCATTGAGAGAGCTTTCAAGATATGTCTTAATATATATTTATGCCCTCTTAAAAATGATCGACTTCTCAAAATTAGATCCTAACGAGATACTTCCGGATTCTGGTGAAACATTACAAATAAGTCCACTCGCACTTCTAAAGATGCTTCGCCACGGTCGAGCAGGTGTTCCACTCGAAGTCATGGGCCTCCTTCTTGGAGAACATATTGATGCCTTCACAATCTCAATCAATGATGTTTATGCAATGCCACAAACTGGTACAGGTGTAACTGTAGAGTCGGTCGATCCTGTTTATCAAACAATGATGACAGAAGCACTTCATATAGTAAACAAGCGAGAAGATGTGGTTGGATGGTACCATTCACATCCTGGGTTTGGGTGCTGGTTAAGTAATACTGATATGAGTACGCAAGACACGTTTGAAAAGCTTAATAAAAGAGCTGTGGCTGTTGTTATAGACCCAATACAGAGTGTTAAGGGAATGGTTGTAATGAGCGCCTTTAGACTAATAGGTAATCAGTTTTTAGTAACTGGTGTTGAGCCAAGACAAGTAACTGGAAATTTAGGTTATCAACAAAGACCAGCCGTGGTTTCTATTTTGCATGGACTGGGAAGGAACTATTATGGTCTTAGAATAAAATATCAAAAAGGATTACTAGAAGAAAGAATGTTAGTTAATATGAATAAAAAAACTTGGGCTGATAATCTGAAAATAAAAAATGAAGATAAAGAGGATAAAAAAGAAATCGTTTCGGATGTTTCTGGATTTATTCGAAGCAGCGAACAGGAAAAGAATTTGAGTGCAAAGGAACTTGAAATTCATCGAGTAGGAAAAATTGATTTTAGAAGAAAAGTCATTGATGGATGTGATGAAATCGGAAACTTTAATGTTTTAAATACTTTGCTTATGTCTATTCATTCTCATATTTTCTCTTTCTAATAAACCTCTACTGCTATTCAAATCCACAATATTATTATACTTTAAAATACCGTAATAGTACTCATGTTCAAATAATAATCTACCAATATTCAACTCTATATATTTTCACCTTTCAATTAGCCTATTATTATCACCATAAAATGTTTTGAATACCATGATAGACTATTCTATTTAATAAACATCACCCAATATTAAATATATAATTTTTGTCATAAAAAACCCTTTACAAATATCCACGTTCTTAATATTTTTATACGAAATAATATTTTTGTAAAAAAAACCTTTACAAATATTCAAGTTCTTAATATATTACCGTAAAAACTTTACAAATATTCGCTTTCTAATATTTTGCCGCAAAAAATCTTACAAATATTCACTTTCTTAATATTTTGCCGTAAAAAATCTTACAAATATTCACGTTCTTAATATCTTACCGTAAAAACTTTACAAATATTCACTTTCTTAATATTTTGCCGTAAAAAATCTTACAAATATTCACGTTCTTAATATCTTACCGTAAAAACTTTACAAATATTCACTTTCTTAATTTTGCCGTAAAAAACTTTATAAATATTCAAATTCTTAATATTTTTGCAAAAAAATCTTTACAAATATTCAAGTTTTTAATATTTTAGTATAAAACTTTTACAGATAACCAAGTTCTTAATATTTTTCTATTAAATAATATTTATTAAAAAAACCATTACAAATATTCAAGTTCTTTATATTTTCGTAAAAAAACCTTAAAGATATTTATGTTTTTATTATTTTCTTAAAAACCATTACAAATATTTAAGTTTTTAATATGTTAGTATCATATGATGTCATATTTACATTTTCTATTATCCTCTTTAATAATAAAATGGCTTTTATTACATTTTATCTCTAAAAGGCCTCAACAAAGAAAATCCAGGGAATACTGATACAAGATATATTGGAAATTAGATATGCAGAGATAAAACTCGATACGAGAATATAACGGAAATGAAATTTTCTAGTGATATATTCATACTTTCACATACGAAATAAGAAGAAATGATTACCCTAATATAAACCGGTGCAACCAGGATAGATAATGTAAGTAGATAGAAAGCGAAAAACAGAGAAAATTTCCTTTGCTAACATTCGAGCATCATAAAACAAAGTTTTAGACCAATATTAAAGCATATGTAGCAAAATGAATTGGATTGGTAAAAGATATCCAAATGAAATCATATTTACAAACTAATCGAGTCGTATACTTAAAGTAACTGATTACTAAAAAGTCTAGAACTAGTAGGTTATAAAGGTGACGTAAAGATAAAGGATATATTTAACCATATAGATAAGGATTGTTTTGCCGAAATCAATTATACTATGTATAGGAAAATAAAATGAGAATAACAAAATTATCATACAAATAAAAAGTATTTCTGGGTTCTTAACCATGAAATTATTATAATGACCATTAATGGAGATAAACTTGAGTAATCAGTAACAAAGAACAAAAAAAAGTCGAAAGACATCCCGATTTCAAGAGGGGAAATCAGCGAGATATAAAGGCTTTTTACAGGCTGTAATTCGATACAAAATTTAAAAATAATGGAAGTATAAGAATTCAAATTTTACAGAAAAATCTAAATTTTTAAAAGAAAGCTAAATTTCAAGGACATAAGGAAAGAACACAATGATTTACCAGATAATCAGAAAATATTATATAGGTTTGCTAAAACGTACATAATAAGTTTTTAAAAATGATCATCATATAAGTGATACAATGATGGAAAATATAATAAAATTACAACATTCTTGTGTATAAAGATTTAAGCTTAGGATGCATAAAATATCAAGCACTTTAAATGGCTCAAAACAAAATTCATTGCATTCCAAAAGGCACTAATAATATATAATTAGAGTAAAAAATGCAAATAAAATAAAATTATTTTTATTTTTTTTATAATTTTAACACCAAAGATATCTCATCTATAAAGACAAAAAAATAAAATCACAAGGTTAGAAAATCATACAGGGATGTAAAATAACAAATAGAACATAAAAACTTTAAAGTACGTATAATTGCAACTTTATACGTTGATTAAGAGAGTATAAAGTAGAAAAAAGAATAACACTAAATGTTTTTTAGTAAACAACTAATGTTTTATATTATATTTTTCAAAAAAGTTATTATTGGTCGCGGAATTCCGCGTTAAAACTTAAGATCAGTTACTGTATATTTACATAAAAAATATATTTGTGTTAGATTAAAGTTTTTCTTTACGTATAATGTTAAAACTAGTAAAATACCATTAGGTAATGGGTATAAAAAATACACGTTAGATAATAAAGCATTCAATAACACCTTTCCTTTCCATATAATATAACAAGAATAAAAAGCATCATAATAATCGGCATACAAAGAATTAATAATCTTGAAAAATGAAAATGGAAAAAATAAGATATTATCCGATTATAATTATAAATATTTTGTTTGCTCACTCGACAAAGTCATCTTATATGCACTTTACGCTTATACATAGCATTTTTTAAATAATAGCGGAAACTTACTAGATAAAAAATTGATAATAAAATTATACTAGATTCTGGTCCTAGTACACAGAAAAACCAAAAATGCCACTTTTTACGATACTATGCAATCCTTCACTAAAATTATGTCTTTTTTATTTTTTTATAACTTTTATCGTTTTATTAATTAATTAATTGTAATTTTCTAATATTAGAGTTATTAGAAATTATTATTTTATATTTATAAAGCCAAAATCATAAAAGTTAAACATATGGCAACACTTCTAATTCATACTAAAGCTAATTAGCAGAAAAACTCCCATCAACTTTAAACTATAATTTCTTTTTTATGAAATCTTCATGCACAACCAGATACTTAGAGTAGTAAATTAATCTGATCAATATTAGATAAATCTAAAATAGCAATACATTTTTTGATTATAAATTGAGGGTGCTGCCTTTAATACATATTATTTTTTGAACATCAAGCCTTATAATTTTTTCTGCCAATTCAGAGTTTTTTATTTTTCTAAATAATATGAATTTTTTTAAGTATGAGTTATTTTATCTTTAAATTGTGCAATAACAATATTATTTAATCGCCTTTTCAGTATGTTTTAATAAATTTATACTACTTAATTGAATAAATTTATATTGAATGGACTATTATATTAAAATAATAATAACCACAGAAGCCAAGGATTAGTTAGAATGCAAACCATATTTATTGTAATTTATTCGTGCTGTTAGATATTTAGTGGTCGTTTTTTTATTTATCCATTGCTAAGTATAATCCATAATTTAGATTAATCAATAAACATTGAAAATAAATAAGATTGATTTTTTCATTGGGAATATCGATCTGCCAAGATCCAATAGGACTTTAATTTTTTTTGAAAATAATTCATATATATTACATCTATACCGAAAACGTCGTTCTATAAAAAAAATAATGTTAAATATATTCATTATTCCATTGTTTGTTTAAAATAACGACAGTAAAAGAAAAAATAAGTCTTTTGATAATTTAAACGAACATTGCGGGTTTAGAACAAGTGATATACACCTTTTTAGATATTATAAAATGAACAGATGGTAAAAAATATTATTCAAAATAATTTAGTTCAATGTTTAGATTGTGTTTCACAATTTTTTTTGTTACAAACAGTGTGATTTTGTGATGTTCTAGGCAATTAAACATGCTTAAAATATATAAATCGCATTAAATTTTAAACATTTGTCAAGGTTTTCTCCAAAAATGGCTCATTTGGTGCAGGTTACAATCTTCGGTGCATATATTTTATAATTAAAATGTTTATTAAAAACCAAGAGAATGAAAAACGACAAGAAACATAAGAAAATAACTCTCTTATACCAATAATATTGGTATTTGTGAGGGAAAAAACGCAATATAATCCTTTTTTGGATCATATACATGTATTTGTTGAAATTATAATAGAAAAAACTCAAGATTTACAGAAATATAATAATTAAAATCAGTATACACATACATTTTTAGAAGAATTTAAATCACACGATTTACATTACGGAGAATTTACACAATTTAATATCAATTTGCAGCATAATTGATTTAGAAAACTAACATATATAATAAAATAATACATACAATATATGAGTTGTATTGACATTTACGCGTTGTTCATGGAGGATACTTTTTTTTTCTAAATAATTTATGAATTTTTTCTGGTATTAGAATGATGCACATGGTAAATTATAAGCATCATTAGCCAAGCAATATTAAATCAAAAAGATGAATGTCCATGGTAATATATTAGTCCGAATGTATACTCAATCAGTTTTTAGTAGTTTAATCCAGCTCTACTGATCTATGAACTAATTTAGAACATACAAGTACTTTTTAAATTAAAATATATAATGATTTTTGTAATTTTTAGTAACTATTCAGGTTTTTTACAGTTTCTTTCAAGATTAAATACTATTACTTCTCGCATTTTCGTTTCTACAATATATAACATTGAAATTATCATTTTGATTTTTCATATGGTCAACGAAAGAAATATAATGATAATTTCATTATTTTTCTTCAGATTTTAACAGCGAAAAAATATAAAAGATAAATTTATTATAAAAGTACAGTAAAACAAAAAATGCGATATTTATGGCGCATATTGGGTATTTTGATACGACTGAATAAAAAGAATTTATAAGTAAGTAAATTTCGAAAATTATAATATAATACAAAAAAAATATTGATATATTCGAAATTATTTCTTCACTTTTTTTTCTTTTTTGCAATTAAAAGATGATTAATCGCAAAATCAATACTAAGGGGAAAAATTTGAATGTGTCTTACCACTATAAAATTGCTTATGCTTTAAATGTGTCTATTTCAAGCTAGGTTTGAATTAATGATTAGATCTTGAAGTTTGTATTAAGATGATAACTCTCTGATATCACTAACTACAAATTTTTTAAAAAATCATTATGTAACTAAGATTCAAAATTTATGCAACCATAAAACCCGCTTTTCTATTCCTTCATATTCTTAAAGATACTACAAAGAAAAGAAAAACGATTGAGTCACTTGTAGTTTAAGTGGTTGTTTTTACAACTGATAAACAAGGAAATTTTATAAAATGCGCTCATTATCATTTTAATAATATAATTTACATATTTATGCTTGCTGGGCATTTATTTTTCATCTATATAAATATTTTTTATAATTTTCATCCTAGGCCCCAAATATATATTAAAAACCCGCCTATGTATCTTTTTTTATTGCTTTAGAGCTAATATCATGTATGTATAAACTGTTTAAAAAAATATTTTTTTTTGTTCATTAAAAAGTGTAAAAATCATTAGTTAACTTGATAGTATTTATAAAAAATGCGATAAAAGACCCTTTTTTTAATGAATTATATTATCCTTTTGAAATGTTTGTAATGCCTTCATAATGATTAAATTATTTATGCGGGGGTCTTGTTGCTTCAAACAAAAATAAAAGAAATTTCCATTGAAATATAACAATAGCAAGCTTGATTATTTATCTAAGAAAGAAAACATCATCTAAATATCAAGTTTTTGCCTCAAAATATAAATTCAGTAAAAAAATGCAATAGGCATTTTATATTCACAAATTTAATTTCCAATTATGTTGGACCTTATGGCTTTTATATAGAATATCACCGAATTATTTAGATCCGGAAACAACTATAATTTACTTTCTTCTTTGTACCAATTATCATATAAAAAAACAAATTCTATTTATTTTTGAGCGGCTCTACTTGGGTAATTTATGAGTCCTGGTATTGCGTTTTTTTAAAAATAAATTCTTATTGGTCGAAAATCACAATTAGATCACAAATTAAAAGAAGTGCCTATTATTTTGGGTTATTTTTCTTTTAGTGGAAAAATAAGATTAGAAATTTAATATTTAATAACGTTTATTCCAATATTAGAAAAATTTATTGCAGCCTCGGCATAATTATTTTATTTTCGACCAATAATACAAATTTATCTGAATAAGCAGAATTATAACAGAGAAAGACTTAAAGGCTCGCAAAATCATAAGTTTTAATGATTTTACATCTATTGATGTCTTCTTTTATTTATATTATAAATATCACCCATCGTGATTTAATGCCATATTTTTGCAGATAAAGTTATTTTTTTTTCGATACTTTTCTGTAGATAATGGGGAAAAAAAGTCGGTTTAAGTATTTTATATATCTTTAATTGAAAAATTATAAAAGTGATTTGAAAGTATCAATTAGATATTATGAAATTTACATTTCTAAATATTCTTCACTTATAATATAAGCACAAGTAATACTAAGAATATCGTTATAAATTTGTTTGGACTTAAATATACACGCATCTTATGCTTGCAAAACTTTTAATGAGCAAGCCGTAGTTAAAAGAGTTTGGTTTTTTGACTTTAATTCATATAATATGTTTATAAGGTTATATTCAATTATTATTGTAAATGTGGCTATAATCTAAAAATATATATGATATATGCATTTTAATATTAAGACTCTTAAATTTAATTATTCATGACTTAAAAGCTAAATTTTATGATATAAATGGTTAATTATCTATAGGAATAAAAAAAATCGAAACTCAGTTGAAAATTATTCAAAAAATGCACTTCATTAATTTATTATCAGGAAAAGATTTTCTACATATTTATTTATAAGTAAGACGAAAGGAAATAAAAAAAGCAAATATAATGGGAAAAATATATTGTTTTAATGGCAAGAAAATGCACAAGTCTTTTGAAATTCCTCGCTTTCTTATAGTAGATGCAAGTAGATCTGTAATTAACAATGTATATTTAGAAACTTGGTTTGGCAGATGGTTATTCGCAGAGCATATAAAATATGTTGAGTTTTTGAGTTCTTTATTATAAAAGAGTGAATTATATCGAGTATTGCAAGCAAAAAACTCGGTTATAAAAATAAAGTGTGTATATAGATATGTTGTGCCGAAGAAAATCCCGGGAGGTATTTTTTTCCCGAACAACGTATGTTTTATCCTTACTTGTGCAGTAAATCATGCTTAAATTTAGTATTGTTTATGTTTTAATATGGTATTATTATTGTTAAATTAGTTTACATGTACGAATTATGTAGGTGGGCTAAAAATTCTATTTCGAGAAAAAAAACATTTTTTGTTAAATTGAAAAATACAAAAAAACTAGTAAAAAAATCCAAATAGACGAGTCAATATCAAATCTATAAACAAATAAATATATTTTGTAGCTTCTACTTTAACGTGAAATATAGCATAGATTGTTTTTTTTCAAATTTAATGTCTTTTAAAATTAGTCCTAGAATATGTCATTAGGCACAGTTATCTTAATGATTTTTATGATCAAAATATCGTAAATCGTGAAATAGTCCGTGGTTTTAGTTTAAAAATACAAAAAATCATATATAGATCAAAAAGTCTAATCGCAAATTTGTTATACTATGAGAAAAATGTACCTTTTCTTAATTCTTCTTATAATTCTTTCTAATTATTATTGATGACTAAGAGCAGGATTATTTAAAAATATAAAGAATTAACTTGCGATCTAATTCTAAAAAAAATTGAAGTTTTGGTATTTATTTTAAGAAGAATTTGAATAGAGTAATATCGATTTTTTAAAGACAAATTTAAAAATAAAATACAAAAATACACCGTTTTTAGCTCTTTTTATCGTTCATGATAGAAATCTATTTATTTATGCAGTAACTTTGATATTTCATTGCAAAAGCTTTAGTGCAGAAATCATTTTTAATACAGAAAAAATATGATATTATCTTATTATATCTTGATAACCTACCAGTTATTTTATGTGCTTGAATATTTTTCTTATTTTTATTTTTTTTTGAATATGTTACGCAAATTTAGTTTCATTTTCTTTTTTCGTTTTATTTACCAATTATATTTTAAAAGATTCATACGAGTTTTGCAGCAAGGTGTATTTGTTAAATATGTTCAAAAAAATCGAGAATAAAATTCAAAAGTGATAAAAAAATACATCTTATACATAACAAAATATAACAATATAATTTAAATGTAAGAAATAAAGCAATTTCTAACTGTCGGATTAAAGAAATAAAAAATATAACGTTCATAAAACATCGAAATTTGCTATCCCAAAAGACATCTTAAAACTTGGAATATAATTCTAAGGTAGATAATTTTTAATTTACTAATTACATCTTTTACAGAACTTTGAACGCAATAAAAAAATATTTTCATGTAACGGAAATAATGCCAATATTTTTTTTGAAAAATGTCTCTTTAGAAAAATAATTTACTAATACTAAAAGAATTCATTAACTAGAATATTTAATATTGGTATTTTGGCAAATATTTCTATAATTTCACAATTCTACATGATATTTTGAGCCAATAAATTATAAAAAATATAGTTACTCTATTTTTACCGGATTCTGCTAGTTATTATATACAGCACATTTATATTTCTTTGATAATCGCATTTATGTATTTCTTATATTTTTTACACATTTACTATATGGTTTATCCACTAGCTCGTAGAGAATGATAAAACGGTATTTTCTTTATATAAGGAAAATAATTCACACCTGCTTATAGCTGCGTTATTAAACCTCTTGTTTTTAATTTTATATTTACATTTTGAAAGTTTTTTTATTATTTTTGGAATATTTATTGGATTACAATATCATAAATTTAGAATTTATATTACAATAGTGTTGATAAATCTTAAAACAAATTAATGATAGATACAACAAGTATTTGATCTTAACAAACAAAAAGATAAAAGAAAACTTTAAAATAAATTCTATGTGATAAATGTACATTTATTATAAATAATTTATATTATTTTTAGTTACTGTCTAAAATAATATTAAGTTCACAATAAAACCCCTTTAACTGTCTATATTATCAATAATTTATATTAATTACATCTATAAACGCCTTATAAATATTATTTTTGTTCAATCTTGAAAACATAGCTTTTGATAAAGTTTTAAGGATCGAATACATGGTTATATTGTGTATTTTCCATTTTATTTTACCGTATTGTTTTTCTGATCTTTTCATATTTATTATATATTAAAAACATTAATGTGGTATTTATGCGCAGTCAAAACAACTTTTTTATTTATTTTTTTATAAAAATTTATCGAAAAAAACACGTGATTTTATGCTGTTTCTGCATCAAAACGTGTATTTGGTTATAATTTGATGTATATTTATGATCAGAAATTTAAAAAAACATCAATAAGTTTAATAAAATTTACAATCAAGATAGGTATTTACCGTGTCTGTAGGAATATTTATAGTTTGTCTTATAACCTTCAATACACCAGTATTATATTTTTGCAAAATTATTTTGTGTTTAGGGTCCTTTAATCCTTAAAATCCCAAAATTTTATTATTTTTAATAGACTAAAAATTTCATTGTAATTAAATACATGTATACATTTGATGTATTACAATAATTGAAGTAACATTTTTGTATTTATGAGAATAACACACGAGATATTCTCTTTGATGCTTTATTAATATACAAAAAAAACCAGCAAACAATTCAAATAAATGTTAAAAACAGGGTAGGAGCCTTTTTAAAAAGCATTCGTTCTAAGATTTTGTCAATTAATGAATAAAATAACTATAAAGAAGGGTTCTTACAAACAGATAGTCGATCCTAAAATGCTACATCTGATCACCATATACAGTTAGAAAAAAAATTATACTGTGTATTTTATTGAACCAAAAAACAAGAAAAAAAAACCTTTTTTGTTGTGTGCTATCTTGTGCAAATTAATTTAAAAGATACAAAACATATTAGCAAAAGTAGAAAAATGTATTATAAAAAAATAAGTACTGCAAATCAGATAAGAGACTTTAAGAGCAGCAAAAAACCGTGCGTATAAGAATTAAAAAGCTAGAAAAATAAATTACGTTATAAAATGTGAAGAAGACGTTGCGGTGTGCCTCAGTAGCTATTTTTTTCGAGTAATTTACTTGATTTGTAATTATAATATATAAAGATAATTCATAAAATTTAAAAAAATTTATTGTATTAATATAAAATGATGAAATTGACATTTTACAAAAATACTGGTAATTGAAAAATGGAGTAATTTTAGACATAAAAATTTGTAACACCATACAATACCCAAAATGACACGCATATTTCTGTTTAAACAACGCGTGTATGTCGATAAAATGTTTCGATGATTTAGTTTTTATAAATTTTAGAAAAATCATAGAGTTCGGTTCACTTAAACAAATATTCTTATCGAATCAGAGGTTTTATGAAAAATTATTGCGGCAATAACTAAATATGTTAACTTGACCATTTGAGTATTGTAAATCATATAATTAATGTCTAAAATATGCCAAATATAACGTTATGACATTTTTTAGGTGTCATTGACGCAAACAACAAGTTTGTGGACGCTAGAAAATATTTTATCCTTATATTATTTAAAAATAAATATTTTTAGATTTACGATTTAGATTATAATTTATTGATTTATTGCAAAATTGAAAAAAAATTACTTTTTTATACTTCAAAGTTTTATGATCTATTTTAATGTTAAACTTAGATGATATGATTTTCGGAAGATAATTTTCTATCCTTATGATCTAAACATGCAAAAATTTAGAAAAAGTCACTGAACCATATAATTCGAAACGTGATCACTACAGATATTTTTGCTTTTAGAATGTGAAGACAATTTGAAAAATATTGTCTCATTATTGTAGACTATATGTGATCGAATCCAAAAGAGTAGTCTATTTTTATCCAATAATATTGTCTCCTATCAGACTTTATTCATAAAAAATATTCTTAATTTATAGACCTATAGATTTAGAAATCTTTCATATATCTAGGTTTTGTATATCACAGTCTCTTTTTTATAGATTTTAATTCGCTATAACAGTGCCTTTTTATTTAATTAAATATCTTTTCGAAAATATGATGATTTTTATACACATGAACATATTATTCGCTTCTTTTCGATTGCTTTAGATTTTTTCAGACCCGAAAATGAATTGTAATAAACTTAAAAAAATTTTTACGATTTTAAATCTGCTTAGAAGGCCATAATTATTATCATAATACATTTTCCATGTTATATAGTATCTTTTTGGCAATTAAAATAGTTCTCTTTTGCTTTTTTTGCTTACAAATTGATTACCCAACCTGGCCACTTCATTATGCATAACGCGCGCATATCACAGACATGTTAATACATACGCAACCTTGCATAAGTTGTGTATTTAACAATAACAACATGCTTTCCTGTAATTTTATATAACATTTCGATTCATTTTTGTCACTCTGATTCGTTTTATCGTCTTTCTGGGCGATTATCAGGTGCCCAATACAAAAATAAAGCCAAAAGTTTATAATGATGTTCAATAGAAATAAAAAATCGAACCAATTTATTTTTTTATGCAGTTTTATAAAAATTTAAGCTACATGTGAAATATCAAGAATTGTATGTATGATCGTGGGCTTTTATATTTTAAAGGTTCTTTATCAGAAATAATACTTCAAATCAACTTATTTTCTATCCATATTCGATATACTGCTGTTATATTCACCTTACACTTTGAATGATAAGATGATTTTTTTGAACAAAAAAAATCACATTTCTTTATAACAGTTTTTATGTAATTCCCGTATATACTACGTGCATGAACTACAAAGCTTTAATTCGAAAAAAAGAATAAAAAAACCGTTTATCTATTCTGTAAATACATAATTTGATCATGGCAATATCAATGAGATAAGTTCATGCAACAGAAAATATATCAAAAATAAATTCAAATGGGTATTATTAATTTACATTAATAAACTAAAATAAAATAGCTATGCATATTATTATTTCGTGAAATGATAAGATATTTTATTCACAAGAAGATAGATAGAACAAAAAGGAATATAGCTTGCAGATTGATTGAAGATTACGATCCAAGACTTAAAACCGAAATTTGCATGATTTTTTGTAAAATTATATAATATCACATATTTCAATTTTAAACTATTTCGAGTTAAATCTAAGATTTAATTTTTAGGTTTCTAATTATAAAAAAAATATATTTATTGTATTATTATATATATTAAAAAATAATAAAAAAAAATAAGATTAATCGACGATAATTTATTATTTGAGCGTTTGTATTCCAATTTAGAGTTTACATTTACGTTTTATAATTGTAAAATGACAAAATAACATAATTTATACTAAGATTCCCTTGAATTAATAACTATTTTTGCATAGCCTTACAATAAAATGGCATTCGGCAGAATTTAATTTTATATGAAATCGACAAAAAATAAACCAAAGCCATATTTTAAGATATAAAACAATACTAAATCGCGAAATTAAATCTTCGAACTATCGAAAATTTCCTAGATCTTCCATTTTATAGCTGAAAAGCGCTTATCCGAGTTCAAAAAAATATTAGATTCACTAGCAAAAACTTGAAAAGTATATTTTTCTTGTCAAATAATGTAATTAAGGGTAAAATCTATAGCTTTACATCTTAAACTTATTATTTCGTAAGATTTAACAGTCTTTAATATTACAAGGCTTAATATATTAGTATTTTAATCATTTATGATTAACCACGTACTTAGTTTGCATATTCATAAAAAGCTTGCTGCATATTTTTTTAAAATCTTATCAAACTCCCTCATTAACGTATTTAAGAAAAATCGAACCCCAATAAATTAAGACGATCCGGATTGATTTGGTTCTTGCACATAGTTTGCGTTATAGTTTTGCAATACTGCGTAGATAAATACCTTGATCCAGAAGCGCCATTTATATTTTTATTTTTGGAATATATACTTGCTTAAAACTATTTCAGTTGGATGTATATAATTATAATTTTTTTAAGATGTGGAATTTCCATACAACATCTTAATGGTATTTATACCTGTTTGCGAGCTTAAGAAATCACTTTTATTTTAATAGATCGGGTTAATGGGTTGTTCGCGAATGTACAAAGCATATTATAAAGTTATTGGTTAAGTTTACCAAGAATAACTCACTCTAACATTCCATTTTTAGAAATGAAAGCTTCGCCGAGGTGTAATATCATATAAAATTTTTATGCGTGTAAAAAATCCTATTAATAAAATTCAAACCCAATTTATTATTAAGATTATAGAAACCTTTCCAGTTATTCTATAGCAGTTTTCTCTTTTAATTTGAAAATTAATGTCGATATTCTTTCCGTATGAAAAAACTCCCAAATATTTTTCATTTGCTGTAGTTGATGGTTAAATTCTTTGCCCAAATTTAGTATCGCATCCATACACTTGGTAAGTTCATCTCTATCTATATCTGATCTTTTATCAGAATCTTCAAATATTTTTTCAATTTCCCCAAAAATTGCATCAAGTGACGAATATACCTTATCAAGAGATGTTTTGATAAGTAAATTAACAAATCTTATATCCGTCCATACGGGAATTAAAAAAGGAAAAACTATACATTCACATTCGGTAAGAATATAATCGGCTAGCTGATTTTTAAGGCAAATAGATTGATTAATAAGTAAATCTATGCTTTTAAATAAAAGTTTTGTTTTGGATTTATAGCTTTTGATGCAAATAGTTTGGTTGCAACGTTTGTCACTATTTTTGATGCAGGAGTTCGATGTTATATTGCATTTAATTTTTTCGCATACATAAATATTTTCGTCAGAAATTCCATTTTTAAAATTATTATCGAAATCTATTGAAGTTTGATATAACATATCAGTAAATTTTATAAGCGATGCAAATGGTAAAAATCCACATTCCAAAACTACCGAACTTCTTAAATAAACTATTGCATTTGATAAATAGTTGTTTTCGGGTGGTGTAAGCTCTGTACTTCTTAAAGAAATATTAAATGGTCTTAGAAACGGTGTATCATGAGCTTTCATCATTTCTCCAATAAAAATGGTAAGTTTTGATAAAAAACTGGAAGTAAAAACCGACAATGTTGAAATTTTCGATTCTTTATTGCGCAATATTGAAAAAAAAGCTTCTAGATCTTCAACATCATTTTTTCTGATGATTTCATCTATTTTTTCTTTATGCCCATTTACTTCAGTCTCTATATATTTTTCTAGATCCTGGAACATGTTATTTAGTTCATTAGAGTCGTGTACAGCCAATTCATTCTGTTTATTTCTAAAAAGGTTTCTGATGTTATTTTGTCTAATGGAAGCAGAAAGCCGAATGAAGTTTCGTTTTATGCTCGTTATTGATTTCGGTGAGTCTTTTGATTTGGCAATAAACGTCAATACTTCTTTCATTGCCGAATATTCTGTATTATTTTCTATTTTCACGTGAACATATTGGCAGAGATTATGATAAACAGTGGAAGAATGAAAACTATCTATTTCCTGGATCAAAAGAACACGCGCATTGACTACACTTTCGAATATGTTTTCTTCGCTGTTAGATTCTTGTTCTTCTTTCACTACAAACAGATTAATTCCAAAAATAAATGTTGTAAGTATATAATGAATTATCATGATTACAATTTTGATCGACTTAATAAATATTAAAAATCATTTATTACATTTCCATATTTATTTAATTCGTTTTAAATTATTAAAGACATTTACAGTATACTTAATTATAAATTAATCAACTATTAGGAGGTTCGAAATTGAATTTGTAATCTAAACCTCTACTTCGATGCTATTTTATTTACAAATTAAAGCAATCTTAGTTTTTAAGCAAAAATTCAGAAAAGTAAAATATATTCATAAATGTGAAAATAGCACAGCAGGGCAAGTAAGAATCCTGTAGGTCGTGAAAGATTGATTGTAAAGAATTAATAAATATTTTTTTATGGTAAATGTGACTTATCAGTATTTTTTAAAATACATAATTTCTTTTATTGTTCATTTTCCCAGAAATAATAATTATATTCGATAAAAATAGTAAATTTTGACGTTTGTTAATTATCCTTATGACGGATTCCACAAAAATATTAAGTTGAACTTGAATTATTCAGTTTTAAGCGAAGATGATATAAAATTGATCAAATAGAAAGACCTACCGGTTAAATATATTATAATTGGTAATATAAAGTTCTGCTTGAACAATCATAAGTAGCTTAAATTTCAATAAACTACAAAAAAATTAAGTTAATGGCTAATACCCGCTAAATATAATTTTGGCTATGCTATAACTAGGTTCAACATTATGATTTTTATCACTTTGATTCTTATATATGTATCTTTTTACATATAATTACCAAATAGGTGATTTTTTTATAATTTTTATAAGCATTTATATTTTTTTTGCAGTCATGAAGTTCAAAAATAGATTAAAAATCGTAACTTTCTTTTTAAAATATATTATACTGCTCTGTATTTTTAGTTTTTCAACTGATAGGAGGTGCCAGTAAAAAATACAAAAATAGATTATTTCATAATTGAAATATTTTAAAAATAATTTGTTCTAGTTTTATTGCAAAATTTAACTTATTTTTATTACAAAAATGATTTAATCGCCTTTCGTGTACATATATAAAGTGTTTTTAATATAATAAACTAAAAAAAGTTGTAAGATACCGCAAATCAACAGTATGGCGTGAAAAAAACGTTGTGGATAAAATTGTTCACACTAGGTGCCGGAAAATAATAAGATGAAGTCTAAAATTAAATTATTTAATATATAATTTAAGAAGCGGGGGTGAATGGAAAGAGGTTTTATATAAACCACATCAATAGTTTTTATTGCACTTTAATGACAAAATATATAAATTAAATAGTCTAAAATATGTTGAAGTATAGAACAACGAAAAAATTATGTGCAAACAATTAGAAAAAATTACAAAATTTCATGTTCATTAAATTTGAACTTTACTTTATTGGTTTAAAAAAATAGTCGTCATGGATTTGTGTGAAATTATCTAAAAAATATAATCTACGGCCATGTTTTAAATTTCTAATGATGATATAATGCAAATAATTTGATGAAATGTAAATGTTGTATGGTTTTAAAATTATTCAATATTTTCCCATTATTTTAATTAGACACTATACATTTTAACCCTCTTAAATTTACTTATAATATTTTATGATTTATTATTCTTACAATAGATTTTTTCTCTTCTTTCATTGATAAAACTACCAACAATATAGTCTGGTTTATTATAGGTAATTTATTACTCAAAATTACTACAGGTGTATCACCCTAATTTAAAATCTATATTTTTTATTATAATTATATTTATAGTTTCTGAGCTTTAACAGGAGGTTTACATATTTTTATTAAAATATGCGAAAATTATCAATATTTTTTTTCTATGAAAATGGTATAAACATAAATATCATTAAAATTCTATAGAATTATATATGTCAAAATTGTATATCTTTATTACTCTATAAAAATTCACTAAGTATGAAAAGATCATTGATAGAAATATAAGTGACAAACATGAAAATAATAAATAAAACGGATTCCATTGATCAAAATGATTATTTCTTATTTGTTTATTAAATTAAAAAATTTTTAGCTAAAATAACGAATAAAACATAGAGAAAAGACAGCTAAAATTTAGCATTTTTTCTGTTAAACTCAATTTGGCTATTAACATGGTGCATATTATGTTTTAAAAAGGAGGGAAAAAATGGGGGGGATAAGAAAACAAATGAATGAGAACATTAGTGATTCTGCTCACCGAAAATAAAATCGCACGTGCGCGCACCATATGTATTTTCAAAAGTTTACATGATAGATAAAATAAAGAATAATTAGAAATATTCAAAGTAAAAAAACAAATTTACAAAATTTAATAATAAATGCAATATACTAGAATTGAATTAGTACTACTCTGTAATTTAGACCAATAATTGCCATTAAATAAAAATATGAAAAATATTTTTAAAATTACAAGATTAATTTATCACATTTGCCAGTAAAAAAAGCTTTCCAACTAATAAATGACAAAAAACAATTTGAATGATTAAGATGTGTAAACCATCCGCATATATCTTGTATTTATACCTATAAAATGGTTTTTTAAACACACTTCCTTCTAAAATATTTTTTATTCGATTTTCTCCAAAAAATATCATCATAAAAAGCCAAAAAACGATTACGTTCTACACGAAACAAACGTAAGTTTGATGAGAAAATATGAAAACCTAATAGCCTCACTATATTGTTTTCGAAATTTAAATTTTGATAATACTTTTAAAGTAATTTATGTTGGATATCGTATTTTGAGTTTTTAGTAAACAAAAAACATCTTTTTATATGAAAAAATAACATGAAACTATATAAGTCTGACATTTTTCGAACTTAAAACAAGATTGCGTATGAATAAAAAATAAATTGGTTGCTTATATTTCTTTTTATTTTTAATTTAAAATTAAAATTTTTGTCAGCAAACTAAAAAATGTGGATTATTATGAAAAGGAAATTTCAATCATATATCAAATAATATTGATATATCGCCGTGTAAATAAAGAGAAAAACTAGCCATTTTGGATTCTGTAAATGTATTTTTAGAATACGAGTTGATCAAAACCAAAAGATAGTATATTATGATATATTGTATATGAAAACAAGCTAAACTAGGAGGAATTTTGACTTAAATAGAATACAGTATATTTAATATCATTTTAACAGTAGTAAGTTGATTTTTAATATAAATTAATTAATTCTAAAACACTTTTAAACAATCAAATTGTGCCAATTATATTCTAGGACTATTAATATTTACATTTCATTCAGGGGAGAATATATTTAATTTTTCGAAAATTTTTTTTCTTTCATTGATGAGATATGTGTCTTGAGGACAAATAAAAGTTAAAATACATTTAAATCCGTTTTAAGTAGTTTAATTCTACTGTTCTGATTCAAACGCGAAAGTAGAATTTACAAACACTTTTAAAATTCTATTCGCCTATTTTTCTAAATCAACTTATGTCTGAGTTATTTTTTTCTGCGTATTTCTTGATTATATATTTCCTTCTTATTTTCTCGAGCAATTAAATTTGAATTTTTTAAATAGTTTTTTAATTCTACAACTGATATTTTAAGTAAATAATTTTATATATTCTGGTATTTTATTTATATATTTTGAGATCTATTGCCACTCATAAAATTCCCACAGGCCGTCAAATCCCGTAAAATGCTACATAGTTCCTAGTAATTGGCTTTTAAATTTTTCTTTTTTATAATCTTCGAAATATTTGTTCTTATCATATCTCTATCCATATTTTTTTCTCCAATGGTTACCATTTACTTTTGATTGTTTCTTTACTTATTTAAATATTTTTTTCTTTTTTCCTTCTACTGCTTTATCAGCATTGAATCGGCTTTTTGGATATTATACTGTTTTCCTCGTTGCTATATTCTGTATATAGTGTACACGTATTGATGTGTATAAAGCGTAATCTTAGCATTGATCATATATTTCAGCTTTTATTCTTGATTAGACTGTGTTTTCCACATAATTCATTTTTTTTTAATTTTTCTCTAAATCCTTCCATTAATCTGGAGGGGGGTTACCCTATTCGATGATTATAAATCCCCTTTTATATGTAAAAAAATATAAATAATGAACAATAAAATTTTTATCAGTATTTCTAAAATCTGTATTGCGCACCACAAGCCTTTTTTCTGAATTAATCTCATTTTTTTTTATAATTAAATACAATAGGAAATGCATTTTATATTATATATCGATTCAAAAAAGTATGTATTTTCCCTTTTAATTGAAAATTAAATATGAATTTTAAACTTAATTTTTCATTATATTTTTCAACATACTGCGCAGGTTTCATATTTTTCTATTGCCTACATAGCACCTTTAACATCGCTTTATGGCGCTTTTTACCATTTTTTTGATTTCGGTCCAAAATAGTAACATTTCCAACGTATATATAACATGGCAAATTTTATCTAATCGAAATTTGAATAAATTGTTCGCCCTATTCCTTCTTTACTTATTTAGGGGTTTTTTCGCTTCATTTAATGTATTAATACCCTTTTTTATATATAGTTTAATTCGTTTTTGTGATTTATCTATATGTAATTTTATTTTAATTTGATATAAAATTCTGATTCTTGATTTTTCTTTATGTTCTACGCAATGCACTCGCCTCTTGTAATTTAACTGGCTTATTATATTCTGTAATATAATAATATTCTTTAATTCACTCAATTTTCTCATCTAGTTTCTGTGAATAAATTTAGTCACTTTTTACAGTCTCTAATCCTTTAAGATCTGTTAGTAAGTTCATTCTTCTTTTTTTATCTTTGTACAAACTTACTAATTACACAAAAACCAAAAAAATTCCCAGATGTGATGTTATATCATGTCTTTGAAGGTTTTGGCGATTTATTAAATGCTCGATGTTACTTTATACCATTAAAACAAGTCTGTAAAACTGCATTGATTTCAGTGTTAGATGCATCTGTTTTAGCAAAAAAAGCTTTAACACAATCATCTAAGTATAACCGTTATATGTCTGCAATTTCTAAATTATGTTTGAATGCACATCCTTTATTTATTTATTCCATCCATTTAATGTTTTTTACGCTTCTTATTACTTTTATGAGTGCATTTTTTATATTAAAAATTTGCAATAAATGCATAGAATTATATTGCAAGTCCCATATACAGCCTTTTATGTATTATGAATTTTGTGTTGCATATTTTACATTTCTTCGTTTTCTTCTTGTGATTTAATTTCCTTTCCGTGTATTTTTACACTTAGAAGCTTTATTCAGTTTGCGCTCTAGAAATCTATATTTCATTAACATTAATTTTATATATTTCTTATTATTCCGAGCTCTAAATATTATAAAGTTTATGCTCTTCTATTGTTTTTGAATAAAAAATGATATCATTCATTTTATCCTGAAGGATTTCCCTTTAATTATTTCAAAACCGCAGACGTATCTCTTTGTAAGATCCCTGGGAATTTCACAAACCTAGTTTCAAAGTGATTTCACATTTATTTCATGTGCATCGAATATAAAATTTGCTTATTTTTATATGCAATTAAAGGCTTCTAAAATCTAAACTTTAAATATTTAAATATTTGTGTTTTCATGATAATTCGTGCTATAGTCTTTAATAAATATGCGACTTTATCGATAAGATCATTAGGTAAGACAAATTACTTCCAAGTTATATCACTAATTTTGTTTTTCAATGGATCTAATTAGATTTTTGCTTCTATTCATAGTTCTTCTTGTCATCCTCAAGCTTATTTTTCGAGATGAATTCTTTTTTGCGTTCACACATTGATAAAATATAAAACGAAATTTTCTATTCACAGCTATGCTTTTTTCTGGATGAATTTTACATTTTTAAGTCTAAAAAATTTAACTCAGATCTTTCCACCCAATAAATTATATATTAAATGTTCTCAGATTGCAAATTATAAATTGTCATGCATAGAATTAACTTCTATCATATGGTGTTACATGTCTATTTTTAAATTTTTTTTTTTTGAAATATTAGAGTCCTGTTTCATTTTTTTGACAACAAAAAATCTTGCAATTTAGCGAATTTTTACATCAATAAAACATTTTTATAAACCTCTTCAGATTTTCTTGTCTTCATCTTGACTAAGTTCTCCAATAGATCTTTCAACTTATAAGATGTTTAAGAGAGTGCTTCTTACCCCTTATTTTCTAACATGATCCCCCTACCATGCGATCTAAAATTTCCTCTTTGCTTAACCTCATTTACCTACTAAATTCGCAAATAATTTCTTCAACACATTCGCCGCTATTCTCTTACACACCTGATATAAATCACACACTTTAATTGCTCCCGTTTTTTGTCTATCCAACTAATTTTTCTTCTTAAAATAGTTTTTAAGCACTTACACGTACGTTATTCTCTCTTTCAGCTTATTCTTGCTGTCGCGATGTGAGACTAAATTACCAGAGTGTTTAGTGCATTGTCATATATAAGATCAATTACCTTTTCTGATTTATTATACAGAAGTATTAAAGCACTTATTTCTTTTTAAAAATACCGTAATCAAAAAAGCAAATTTACTATCGTATACTGTATGGTTTTATATTATTAAACGAAAAAATAAAAAATAATCAATTTAGTATTTAATATGCATATATGGTTTATTTAAATAAGCAAATGTAATTTTTAGCATTAAATTCATTATTTTAAGTAAATTTTTCCTTATTTTTATTTTTGAAAGGGTAGTTAGAAGAGGTACTACACAACAGATTTTAACAAAAAAATTTTGAAAAATTCGCAAATTCTGTAAAAACGAAGGGAAAGTTTTGTTCTTATCCTTTATAGTTCATTTAATTCATAATATGCCGATTTTCCTATTGTTTATAATAATTTTTTTTTAACTTAAACCATTATTGTTAATTCTCTCATCAGATTGGTTACAATTAAATTCAAAATAGTCATCTAACCATGTTTTAATATTCATAGCCTAATACAATGTATTCTTTCTATTCCTGCACTAGTTTTAATGCCCAAAAAATTCAATTGAATATAAAAATATATGTTTAAATATTGCATCAAAATTATTTTATGTGAGACGATTATTTTTCGATGTATTTACTTTTTAATAATAATCTTTATCCCTGCGTATAAATTTTTCTTAAAAAACTCATGCTCCTTTTTTATTGCTTTATAGCTAATATTATATAATCCTACATATATAAAAAAATTGTACATTATTTTCGATGAAAAGTTTACAAATAAATATGGTTTATATGTTTAAAATCTTTAAAGGATATTTATCTTATGCCGTTCATTCTTTATTCGTTTAACGTTTCTATATCATTACTAAAATAAAATTTAATAGAAATATGACCTGTTGCTTGCCGCTAAAATAGGAATGAACAAAGAATTTCTCTGAGATACAACAAGAATGAACAAAATTATGATCCTTACATAGAAAAGCGCTATAAGCATACAATGTCATGAAAAATAGATATGAAATTTTATCCGAACAGATTTATATATCGTCAAAGTATTATTTTTTTATCTTAATACCTTTGACATAGTTTAGTGTGCAATAGAAAATCACTAAAATTTGTACATATAAAAGCAATTTACAAGTAATTTCTCTGAGATTTTAATATATTTTTTATTTTCAAATCAGAAAATGATCCATTATTTTCTGTCCTCTATGTAATTTTTTTAAACTATATATAATTTAGGTATTTACTAGAGATTTTAGTAAATTTATAGGAATACTTTGATGTTATATTAAAAAAAACGTACACATTGAAATTATTTTTTAATTACAATTTCTCGCACCAAATAAGATATAAAGTTTAATAATTTACGACTTTTTTACAATAATATATTGTAGTCTCTGAATAATTATAAAGTTAAGAATACGCAAAGAAATTCTATGTTTTATGATAAAAGTTACCTGAATTTAAGTAAAAGTCGCAGAAAAAAATGGGTTTCATTGCCTTTATATGTGTTAGGAGATATGAATTTTGAGTAATAAATTCTGAACATCGTGTTAATAGGCAAATATAGCCGAAGTAAACATATTTTTAATCTTTTCATTTTGAATAATGGGAAAAAAAGCAATTAGAAAAAGTCCTGTGGCTAAATCTCTGCAATATAATATATATTTTAAAAATATAAGATATCGATTAATATTGTAAAATTCACAATGATTTCGTACAAAATATTTAATTTTTATCTGAAGCTCACCAAGTGGAAAATTTACGGTTAATAATTCTATTTACTTGAATAAAACTTACGACACAATTATCAAGAAAAATTCATCAATATATAGCTAAAAGGATTTGTGAAATGAATTTTCTTAAATTTTTTTATGTATATTTTCTATTTTAACGTCTTAAAGTTTCAATATCAAGAACAAAAAATTGTTTTTATCAAAGGCTAGTGTTTAAAATGCAGATTTATTATAAATCGAACAGTTACAGCTATGATCAGCACAATAAATACGAATCTTTATATCTTAGTAATAGATTTCCATTCTAGATTCTAAAAAGAACATAATTTTTTTAGTTTTTTACAAAAAAATTAGGGTTTTCTGCATATTAGGTATGAATTAGTTATATTGTTTAAGCAATATTTTAAAACGATTTTTGTGAAAACGCAATAAATGCCAAGGAAAAAATAGAAAATATATTACCTCTCTGCCATAAAGTTTCACTAAGAATGTAAAATGTTGTTTTAATTGTAAAATGCTGGCTATGAAAACGTATGGCTGATAACTTTTTGACAAGAAAATGCTGTTAATAATTACCACGAAGAAAAAAATATATTTAAAAGTTGTAATAAGATATTATAACGACGCATATTTATAAAAATCAAGCAATTCTTAACTCTGTTGAAAGAAAAATGCAGTTTTATATCTATAAAATGTAAAAAACATGTCGCTTTATAGATTTTACAGCTATAATTATCTTTTGGATCTTTCTTCTTTAATTTTTGAAGTTAAGATTTTATTGATACAGAAATAGATACTTCGAATTATACTTTATTTCTAAATGATACGTATTAATATACCAGAGAAACCTGAATAATTAATCAAAGATGCAAAATTCACAAAAAAATAATTTACAAAATATTATTCGAAATTTTATTTAAAGTGATTTTAGTAATAAAGTAATTGATTTTATATTTTTTAATTACTTCAAAAAATTCATACTTGTAAATGTACTAAGACATAAATATCATATCTATTTTTAAAAATCACAAACTTGTATATGCAAAGTAACTGTAGGCACTTTTATGTATAGATAGACAAAGCGTGCTTTTAGTTAATATTTTACTTTCTCTATATCATATAATATTGAACTAAAAATTTTAAAAAAAATAATGTGCTGTGTGAACATAATCCGCCATTCGATTTATAAATCTCTTTTATTTTAAATTGCATATAATTACTAAATAATCAAGTGATTAATTCCTTAAAATAAAAAGATGTTTCGATTTATATGTAGTTAAAAAAAGATACAAGTCTTTTTTTCTTTTATAAATATGTATACAGTAAAATTTATGAAATCATTAGAAAAACATAAAATGGTAAAATCAAATTGTATAATTTGGATTCTTTAACATTTTATATTTATGTAAGTAATAAATTATATATTAGAAATAACTTTAGTAAGGGTTGATTAAGCTATCTTGAAACAAAAGTATAAATTAATAAACATTTATAATACTTTCATTTCCAAACTATCAACCATAAATGTTTATGATATGTTTTGATACATGCTTTTGTACCTTTTAAATGCTTAAATTTTATTTTATCATTCATTTCACATCAATTTTGTGTTTGCAAGAGTAGATTTATCTTGATATCTAGTTTTTATTTATAATTTATATACAGTTCCTATATTGTCACGAATAAAAAAAAAATTTTTTTATGATCTATTATTAATAAACAAGTTTTATCTGTAGAAATTTAAGAAATGAAACATTAAATCACATTCTAAACATAAAATCTCTATCAAGGTTGTATTAGCTTGATTTTTTTTTATAATTTTGCAAAACTTTCTCAAACTATGAATCAGACTAAAAAGCTGCATCTTAAGGTAGTAGAAAAATATCGAAAATATTTTTTTTAATAAAAAAGCCTTTTCCGGAGGTAATTAACCATTGAAATAAGAACGTATTAATTTGAGTGTTTTAAATAACCGACGTATTGAATTGTTCTTTGATATAACTACATATTATTTATAAAAAAAATATACATATTCATAGCATTAAAATTATACCAGTTGCTTCTTGATATCAATACTTAAAAATACCTTTTTTTTTGATTATGCAAATATAAGTTACAGCTTAAGGTTCTATCTACTAGCTTGCAGTAATAATTTTTTGTAATAATTTAAATATATGCGCATTAATTTAGAATTTTTTTAGTTGAGTATTCCACAAAATTTTAAAGATTTTTAAATGTAATTATTAAATGTATGCACTGAAAAATATCTTTCCTTTTGAAGTTATAACATCAAGCATAAAAAGTATGAATTCCGAATGAAAAAATGTTGCGTAATTGCATAAATCTATCGATAATTTAACCAATAAATATTATAAAAAAATCAAAAATTTATATAAAAAACTATAGATTGATGTATACGAAAAAAACACATTAACATATTTATTATGTGGCTTTTTTTCTATTTTATAATTAAATATTAATTGAGTGCAAAAAAACACCACATTAATAGTCCAACTTTTCATTATTTTATGTTCTCTTTTTTAAACGTCTTTGAACTATATGTTCTTGTAAAAAATGTAATAAAAGAGCTTTTATCAAGTCTTAATATTTAGATCCACTGTAATGCTGTGCATGTTTCGGCAAGTTTATTATTTTTAATTTTTATGGTATTAATATTATAAGACTGTCTCTTTCGTGTATATTTTTTTAAAATATAAATCAGTATAATGTTTCATAAACAGGTTTGAATGTATATGTGGGATATGATTACATTTTCAATATAAATTATCCAGCATATATTAAAATAAATGCATTTCATTTGTTCCATACCGACAGATAACATAATTAAAATCCGTATAATCGTATCAGAAGATGTTTCAGCCAAAATTTGTCAGATAAAAAAGCAAAAATGTCTCTCGACTATTATAAAATTATATAATTTAAGATCACGAAGATATTTACTTTTTATTTTATAAAAAAAGGCCTAAAGAAAATAAACAGACCGATTATAAAAAGGTTTTAGTGAATTCAATCTGCAATTTTATTTCTTAATTGGATATATATTCATCATTTCACAAAAATATTGCTTGTATAAGTATCGAATCTTTTGCTACACAAACATTGGTTTTACATTATATAAGGAGACTGTAAATCTACTGTTTCAATTTGAGATTTAACGCTGGCTTTTGTGTCAAAAAAAATATTTGAAACAATCTCACATTAGCTGCTTAATAAACAGTTATAAAATCAAACTTAAATATAAAGTAAATAAAAGAAAAGCAAGTTTTACCGATATATTTCATAGGGGTTTCGAGTGCATCCTATTTTGAGATCCTTCCGTCTTTGGGAATAGCCTTATTATCTTCAATCATTTTTTTTCCGTCAAATTTTTTTCAAGTCGTAATGCCGTTTTCTCAGTAGTTTGTATCTTCATTTTTCACTAAATATGTATCGCCTCCATATTTTTCTGCAATCTTTGCCTTTCTAAAAACCATTCTTTTACGCCTTTTTCTACATTATTTTTTTAAATTTTCTCGTTTGGCTATATAAACGCTGTTCTGCTCGTTAAAATTCAATCTGTATCGTGCTTTAGACCTTCTCGCGTATGAGGGGTATTTACTATTTTGATTTATTCAGTTCTTGTCTATTTCTTTCGATCTTACATCCCCTGACGCGGACTTAATTGCAATATGTAACAGTTTTTATAACCTGATATCACCTTCCTTAGTCTTTGTTCCTGGTCACCTATTTTATATTTCGCTAATCTCTCTCTTATTGTCCTGATTATTCTTTCAACTCTTCCATTACTCCAGTGTGATTCTACTGTTTTACTATGTCTTTCATTGAATGTTCTGCAAAAATCCTTTAACTCTTCGTTTAAAATCTACGCCAATATCAATTCAACCGGAACGTTCTTAATACTTACGCTTCTAGAACTCTCACAATTTCCGACACAGATTTTGTCTTAATTATCTCAGCGAATCTAGTACTCGTAAAGTAAATAAAGCTATTCATGATATAAATTCCTTCTTCTCTTATCTGAATGAATTCCACTGCGGATTTTTTCATAACCCATTTAGATTCGACGTAATCACATATACCTGTGAGCTTCCTATTATAAACTATACACTTTTGACACAATTGTAGTGTATTTTTCTATAAATTATTTTATTCCTGGCCAATAATATCTTCGTTGGATTTCGTATGAGGTTGGTACTAATCTATTTTGAACAACCATTTTATGAGCTAAGAACACCTTCTCTTTCCTTCCTTTTAACTCCGGTATTTCTTTACTCTTACCGTTATACTTCATCTAAGATATTTTGCCAAATTCTTCGACTGTATTCTTCTCAACTTTGACTTGGATTTTTTTTATATATTTCTCTACTTTTTATGTGTTCTCCGCGTTTTCATTTTTGTAAATTCAGCTAAATGCATCAGCCCCTGTAATCTCTTCTGGTTTCCTATATATTACTGATAGTCTTAATGTTGAATTCTTTCAATCCACCTATTTATTCTAACTTTATATATTACACTTTTATCCTAATATTTTCTAAAGCCTTGTGGTCTGCGTGTATTTCAAATGAACTACCTTTAAGCTCGTATTATAATTTCGAAATTCTACAGAAAACTGCTAGTATATATTTTTCGCCTTTTCAGTATCTTTTCTCCGCCGTTGTAAGTTTTTTTACTTGCATGATCATATGTCACAAGCTTACCATTCATTTCCTGCACAAGGACAGCACTCAGTTCTGTATCACTCGCGTCTGTTTTTATAAATAAACCTTTTACTATCATCTGGTATATTATGTCGGACATTTTTATAGTTTTTTGTATATTAATAATGTATCAGTCCATATTCATTTCTTTTTGCCACCATGCATAGAATCCGTTAATCTACTTACCGCGTCTATTAACCCTGGAATAAAGCTTCTAAATCATTTAGCTATACCAAAAAACCTTCTAGTATCTTTCTCTTCGTCGGTTTTAGGTATTCAATTGCTTCGCTGCGTTTTAAATCTGAAGGCTTTTGTGTTTCTCAATTTATTTTTACGCCCAGTAATTCTACTTCTCTTTTCCTAAATTGCAATTTCCTACTATTTTCTTTCATTAGACTTTTTTCAAGCTTGTCAGCGCTGATCTACAGGAAAGTCATGTTTTCCAAGTGTTTCTGCATATATCAACACATCTTTCATGTAGCTTTCACCTCCGACCCCTTTCAACTCTTCTTTTCTTTTAGTAGTAACATATGTAATATTTGTGTCATGTTCTTCAAGCCCACGGCATTGAATTCCATCTGTATATGCGCCAGAAAAATTAGAATTCACTATTTTTTGTCATTTTCTTCCACCTCTATAAAGTAGAAAGATTCTTTATAATTTCCTATGATCCATTTGTTGCTCCTATCACGTCCCTTTATATTTTCGACACGTACACACCTTGATTTACTTAATCATTTAGACTGTTCTAATATCATACAAACCTTATGCCGCAGTCCAGTTTTTCTATACTTCTCACTAGACTCTTCACACTGAATTTTATCGTCTTATTACTCCTATTTCTTCCAAAGTGTTCAAGTGAATCTCCATCGCATTTTTCAACGCCTGAGGAATCACTTGTCTTTTGATTCTTTAAATTTTGCATCTTGGCGTATTTTTATCAACTTTTCTAGATTACATATTCAATTTTTCGTCCTCTTTTGCAAAAACAGACAGATTCCGTTCCACTGACCATAAGCCTCAATTACGTGTTTTAGTTACTTCTATTCCGGTTATCTTCACTATATTCTTATTTATCTAAAACCTTTTTATCTTATAATTTAAAAATTAAAGCAAAAATAAAACAAACAATTTTTTTTATTCACTCTCATCGGACAAAATCAATCGATATGGCCCATGTGCCCACATGCATAACACTCCTTATCTCTTGAATTCCATAATCTTTTCTTCTCACTATAATTTCTCTTTTCCCATTCTTCCACTAAAATATTCTTCAGCTCGATCAACTTTTTCTTCACTTCACCTTTGTGGTTCTCTACTCCTCAAACTCGGCTTACTAATTCTCCTTCTTTAGCAGTTCAACTATTTCGGAACTCTCCCTATTCAAAATTTTTCTTTCCCCAAAAAATTCCATTATTTGCTTAGACGCTGTGTTCCATAAAAACAGCTGCTTTTCCTCCACTTCGATCTTCTTCATGTCGATGTCACAATTAATGACTCAAATCACATTCAATAGGGTTAGGGCGCTTGGTTACGGTGACTCTCTTTGCCGCCTTTCTCTAAGGCAGACCCATGTTACCGTTCAATTTCATAATGGTTCCGAGGTCATCACCTTTTAACAAATGCTACTTTAAATAGTTTTTATTTCCAATGTTTTTTTAATGAAATAATACAGCACTTATTAATAAAAGACTAAATAATATAATTTAGAAATTTAATGTAAATAAATAAAAATAAACATTTAGAAATGTAAATTACCATTTGTGTAAAGGGTCGAGATAAAAAAACAATATATTTTTTTTGGTGTCATCATGTATAATGCAATGTGCAAAAGAGATCTTACAGTATATATACTGTAAAAAAAAAATCTATTTTGGACAAATGTAAGTTTTTAAATCGGCGCAAAATCATGCACGATTAATTAAAAGGTTAATGAGACATCCGTACAGGGTTGCAATTCAAATAAAATGTTAGTCAGTGTAACCGCGAACGTTTAAATTTAGTTTCTATCATATTCTGCTATATAGATGATTACAGTGTCAACCCAGTAAAAATATTTAATATTATGGCTGATGTTCTTTAAGTTATAATAATAGCTATAATAATACTTTAGGGGCAAAAAGTATAGATCTAGATATATGTTTTCAATATTTAAAGCTTATATCTTATTTTAAACCTATATTTAAACGTATATTTTGTCCGAACATGGGTAAATATGATGAATATTTTAAAATATTTAAATTGGTTTGTGGTTTTTAATTTATTTTATTGGATGTATTTTTACAGAGATTACTATCTTAATTGAGCAGTAGATGAAATTTATTGTGGGAATAAAAAAATTTTACTCGCACCATTTATATACAGATATATAATTTAGATCATCTAGGTATATAATATATTACATACATAGAATAAATGAAAATGAAATTCATGGACTAAAAAAAAATTGTTTTTAAATATGAGAATATTTTTTTCGTCTTTTTTTAAAAGAAGTGATTCGATTTTGCAATATTATTTTCTGTTCAAAATGAATTAAAATGTTATTGGTTTCAGCTTATGCTTAATTTTATTTATGTTATGTGTAAGCGTTATAGAAACATGTAACTAGAATAATATATTACTGTCCTATAAAAAAAAACTTAAAAACTTGTAATAACACAAAAATACATACAAAATATAATAGAGTTCACAAAAACCTATAAATTTTAAGCAAGTTAACACAAACAGAAACCACATTTATCTAGGGATTATATCTGATAAATTCAAAAAATATGACTTTTTTGTGAGTTTGTTCCTATATTTATCTGATCTGTCTGAAAAAAATTATAAATACAAACTTATGTTATAGTATAGGACACTATCATATATTGGAGTGGTAAATAGCATCCTTTAAATCGAAATATAGATAATCTTCAAAATATTCTTGTTATAAATTCATGAGAAATATGAAGATCATTTTATATATGCAATTCCATTCTCTTCACACAAAAAAACCTTTCTATAACTAAAAATCCCTTAACTGAAATACAATATATCTATAATGAAAATTATTAAATATAAAAAATCAAACTTCAATTCTCATACTATAAGTATTACGAATTTATTTTTTTTATTTTAAATATTTAGGAAACAAAATCAGTTAAAACTTACATTGTATGCTTTATTTCAGATTAATTGTCTGCAAAAATACCAAAAAGTACATATATTTTGCTAAATGTTCCTGATTAAATTCAAGCAGTATACTCGCTGACCTAAGCCTGACCAATTAGTTTTAATTCAACGGAACGCAGTTCTCACTTTTAAACATAATAATTGTATTTATTTTAGAAATTATAATGGTTTATTCAACTTTCTGTGCCGAAAGCAGGTGCACATAAAAAAAACTACAATGTTCTGCTATATTTAAAATTAAAAATTGACACATAAGAAGTTATGATGCCAAATATATATTAATACTTGTAGATTGTTAGTCAAATACGAAGTAATATTGAAAACTGAAGACATTGCAGATTCTTTAAGCGCCCAGTTCATTCAAAATTTTCATATCATTATTTCAATATACGGAAAATTTATAAAATAAAAAAGCAGTGTTTGTGTTAAACAGCATTGAATTATCTATTTTACTGGGTGTTGAAAATAATTTTATTGCACAAAGTAAATACCAATCCAGATTATTTTACGTGTGTATATTTTGAAATCTATTTCATAACATATAAATGGCTTTTATTTATCAATAGCAGCATAAAAGAATACCTTAATTTATATACTGATGATCCAACATAAAAAAAAGACGAAAGCGATATAAATTTACTTCAATGTGTGATCCTATGTGTTAAAGTCACTATAGTTTTTTTTGATAAGATGAATTACTGCATGTTTACTTTATAAATTAGCATAAAATGGCAAACTTAATTTGGTTTTGTGAGCTAAGAAACATATTATGCTAAAAATATATAAACTATACAAGAAAGAAAGCACATTTTATTCCTTGTAAAAATTCGATTAGTTATAGTATCTAGACTTAAAAGCTAGCATTTTCATTTCACTTAGTGTAGAAATAAAAATTCATGACATTTTAGTATTAAACTAACGCCGGTGAATTTAAAATTTACTTTCTAGGTTTTATATTATATATGATATTCAAGATTTTATTACAGCATGTGCCAGAATTAATTGTGAAAATTATCATCAACATTTTTTTAGCATCGATTTTCGTTTTCTATGTGAGTGATTCGTAAATAAATTTAAAAGAGGTGACTATAAGTTTTGCGAGTCTAAATGTGCTGATGATAAAATTTCCATTGAGTTTGATAGTTCAATAACGTAAAATTTTATTCTACGCGATATTTGTGCGCATATAATTGATAATAACATATTAAACTGAAAAAACATCAAGTAAGGTATATTTGAAGATTTTAACACCAAATTCAAAGTTATATCTACGCGATATTTGTGCGCATATAATTGATAATAACATATTAAACTGAAAAAACACCAAATAAGGTATATTTGAAGATTTTAACACGAAATTTAAAGTTATATCTACGCGATATTTGTGCGCATTAAATTTATATTAATAAAATAAACTTGAAAAACATCAAATAAGGTATATTTGAAGATTTTAACACCAAATTCAAAGTTATATCTACGCGATATTTGTGCGCATATAATTGATAATAACATATTAAACTTAAAAAACATCAAATAAGGTATATTTGAAGATTTTAACACCAAATTCAAAGTTATATCTACGCGATATTTGTGCGCATATAATTGATAATAACATATTAAACTGAAAAAACATCAAATAAGGTATATTGGAATATTTTAGCAATAAAATGCATATCTTTAAATAATAAAAGAAATTTTAAATTTAAAGTTTTCAGTATCAGAAAAAAAATACGCGAGAAACACATATACATCATGAAAGTAATATTAACAATACCACATGATGCCTTATTGATAAAATTGACAGTTTTAAAATGATAAATTCGATAATTATTATGGTAGAAAAGTGTATGAGGACTTTAAATCTTTAAATATTGTATAAAACCCAAAATATTTTTTTTACCAGGTAGTAGTCGTAAAGCCTTCTTACGTCATTACATATCTTATAAAATTGCTGCAAATGAATTTTAAACTTCTGACAATCGTCTCATCTAGAAAATTTATTTATTTTTAGCACCCGTGGAAAATAACATCAGCAACTTCAATCTGATTTCTGTTATTTTTGTATTTTTTTTAGATACTAATTACATCAATTATTTGATTTGCACTTTTATATAATACCTTTTTGGATTTCGGTAAGCTTAAACCTCTTGCAATCTAGACACATGTAGTTTAAATTAGAAAAAAACTAAAAATAACCGTACTCAATATTTAAAATAATAGAAGTTTGGCAAATTTTTTTTATTTGTGCTTGGGGAGAATGTTTACAGCACATTAACAAGATAAGAAGAATTATTTTTCAGGCGGAAATCAAAAAAATTATTCTTATATTAAAAATTAATCGTGTGTTTGCTGATTCCAGTAAATTTAATTCATTTTGATGTAGCGAAAGATAATTTAGAATAAAGAAGCTAATAAAATTTTTAAAGAAAGTTCTAATTGTTTATTTTTTTAATTCTCTTTTCCTGTCAGTCTCTAGTTGTTTTTCTTTAATTTTAATAAATCGCCGATTCTCACGGCAAGAAAGTATTCCCAAATATTTATTATTTGATGCAGTTGACGACAATAAAGCTTACTTATTTTATTTTTCTTATCTAAAAGCATAGAAGGTTCATTACATTCTTTATTCGATCTTTTATCGTCATCAACTGATGATATTTCGATTTCCGGCAAAATCAATTCAGGTGATGAAGTTAACCTCTTAGCCATAACTTCGATTAGTAAACTCACAACTTCTATATCATCCATGGCATTTTTAAATTCGGAATTTACTGATAATTTTTTGATTTCCGGCAAAATCAATTCAGGCATATTAAGAATCAGAGATATATCTTTGATTAGTGCAATAACCTCTTGTATATCATTCCACACATTTTTAAAATCGAAAGTTACCGATGATTTTTCGATTTCCGGCAAAATCATATCAGGTATTGAAGTTAGCCTCTTAGATAAAGCGTTGATTAGTGAAATAACCTTTTGTATATCATCCATTAAATTTTTAAATGTGGAATTTACTGATGATTTTTCGATTTCCGGCATAATTAATTCAGTAATTGAAGTGAGCCTCTTATATATTACTTCGATTAGTAAGGCAACCACCCGTATATGATTCAACTCATTTTTAAGATCGGAATTTACTGATGATTTTTTAATTTCCGGCAAAATCATATCAGATATTGAAGTTAGCCTCTTTTTCATTGCTTCGATTAATAAGCTTACCACCTGTATATCATCCTGTTTATTTTTTAAATCGGAATCAACTGAAGATTTTTCTATTTCCCGCAAAATCATTTCAGGTGATGAAGTTAGCCTCTTAAATATTACTTCGATTAGAAAGCCAATCACTTTTATATCATCCATGACATTTTTAAATTCGGAATCAACTGATGATTTTTCTATTTCCGGCAAAATCATATCAGGTGATGAAGTTAACGTCTTAGCCATTGTTTCGATTAGTAAGGCCACTAATTGTATATCATCCATGACATTTTTACAAAAAGATAGTTTTATACATTCACATGTAGTTTTAGGTAATTTGAGTAGTTGTACACGAAGAGAAGTGGATTCTAGTACGAGTAAACACGTGTTGTGTAATATTGAGTTTGTAAACTTTTCAAGACTTTCAATGCAAAAATTTTGTTCCGAACTTTTATCTTTGTTTTTCATAGTGTCATTCGGCTCTGTATCACATTCAGGTTTTTCACATGGAGTAATCTTTTTGTTTGTCGATTCATTTTTAAAAGGACCATAGAAATCATAAATTTGATATAAGAAATCGGTAAATTTTAAAAGAGATTCAAATGGAATACATTCGCATTTAAAAATACCAGAACTTCTTAAATGAACTATTGCATTTGATAAATAATTATTTCTAGGTGGTGTAGGCTCCGTACTTCTTAGAGAGATATCAAATGGATTTAGAAACGATGTATTATTATCTTTCATTATTTTTCCAATAAAATAGGTAAGTTCTGACAAAAATCCATAGGTATGGCAGATTATTACCTTGATTTTTGGTTCTTTATTTCGTATTCCCCAAAAAAATTCTTTCATATCATTTATATCATTTTTACTTAAAATATTTTCAATTCTTTCTCGATGATGATTGATTTCAGCCTCTATATATTTATCCATACTGACAAACAAATTATTTATTATATGAGAATCATGTGCAGTTAAATCTTTCTGTTCATCTTTAAAATTATGTTTAATGTTTTGTTTTCGAATGGTCTCAGAAAGTTGGATAAATTTTCGTACTATGCTATTTTTTTGTGGTGGAGGGGCATGTAATTTGGAAATTAACAACAATTTACGCTTCATTTTTTTGTTATTTTTTATCTTTGTGCGGAAATCCTGGCAAAGATTATGATACAACGTGGAAATATAATAAATTCCAATATCATGTATCAAAAGACCCCGAGCATTTACTATACTGTGAAATATATTTTCATCTGTATTAGATTCCGTATTATATTTTACAGCAGACTGATTTATACCAAAAATAAACGCTGTAAGTATGTATTTAATTTTCATATTTACGATTATGAAGCATCTTAAATATATGTGAATATTTTTTTTTTAATTAACGTATTTGTCCATTCATCATATTTGCTAATGACAAATATGGTAAATGTTCTGTAAATTTTCATAGTTACAATTTTGAAGCACCCCAAATATATATACGAATAATTTTTTATTCATTTCCATATTAGTTCATTCATCTAATTTGCTAACGACAAATATGGTAAATGTTCTGTAAATTTTCATAGTTAATATTTTAAGCTTCTTGTATAATTATGAATAATTGTTAATTAATTTCCACATTTTTTTCATTCATGTAAACTACCAACGACAAATTCAGCAAATGTTTTATGAATTCTTTTACTTCGGTTTTGATCAATCTTATGGATGAGAATGATCATTTACATAATTTCTATTGAAAAAGACGCTTGAACTGATAAGTATTGAGAGAAGAAAGGCATCCCTTGGGATATAGCCGAGGATGATAATGTATAAAGTAGTGATAAAGTTTGCTCTAAGGAATGCATCAGACTATCTGTTTGAGAAACTAGAAAAGTCAAATCTAAAATTAACCCTTAAATAAAATAAATAATATACGTAATTCTCATATTTATTTTATTCGTCTTTAATTATTAAAGACATTTATAGTATACTTAATTATCAATTAATCAACTATTAGGAGGCATATGAAAATTGAATTTCCAATCTATATGTCTACTTCGATACAATTTTTCATTAAATTTAGAACAATCACAGTTTTTATACAAAAATTAGAGAAAAGCGCGTTTTTTCCCCAAATGTATAAATTGCACATTAGGATGAGTAAGATTTGTAAAGGTTACGATAGCTTGATGGTAAAGAATCAATAAATAATTTTTTTGCGGTCAATGTGGCTTTACAGTGGTTTTTTAAATCCAGAATTTTATTTTCCGCTTTTCCTATAAAAACACAATTATATTTGATAAAAATGGTGAATTCTGACGTTTATATATTATTTTTTATAGCTAATTTCATGATAGAATTGTAGGTGAACTTGAATTATTTAGTTTATAAGAGAAGACTATTGTAAAATTAATCAGGTGGAAGAACTATAAATTAAATATATTCTAATTAGAAATGTAAATTTCTGCTTCAAAGATATAAAACGCTTATAATTCAATTCACCCACGCATAAAATTAAGTATATGGCTAAATATAATTTTATCTAGTCTATAAATAGGTTCTACTATACGCTATTTATCACTAAAAGTTTCTTGCATGTATTTTTATGCATATAACTACCAGATAGGCGATTTTTTACATCATTTTCCAAAGCATGTATATTTTCCTTCTAGCCACGAAGCTCAAAAAGGATATGGTAATCATAACTATCAATTATATTATATTTTGCTAGCCTGTATTCTTAGAAATTAAACTGTCAGAAAGTGCCGGAAAAATACCAAAATTGATGTTTTTGGTTAAAAACATCTTGTATACATTTTATTTCTATATTAAACTTTTTTTATTACGAAAAAACGATTTATTTCATCTATTATATATATAGTATTTTCCAATATAATATATCGTAAAATTATCAAATATATGAGCTACCAGTATAGCGTGAAAAAATCTGTTGTGTGATATATTTTAGAAATTCGGTGCCGGAAAATAAAAAGATTAATCTAAAATTATATCATATGAATAAAAAAAAGAAGTGGGACATGGTTGAAGAAAGTTGTAAAAAAAATTCATCAATGCCTATTTCCTGGGTTTTTATGAAATATTTTTAAAGCAAAGCATCTAAAATATTCTGAAAATATTGAACTATAAAAATTCATATGCAAATAATCATAGAACATAAAGAAATTTCATGGTAGTTTTATTGGCTATAAAAATCGAATCCGCCTGCGTTTTGTGCAATTATGTAAATTATTTAAATAATAGAATCATCTGCCACGTTTCTAATTTCTAATATGATATTTTACAAATGATTTTATGATAATAATAAATAATAAAATCTTGTATGTTTGTAAATCGATTTAATATTTTTCTATATTTAGATTGAACACTGAACATTTTGACCTTCTTAAATTTTCATATAATTTTTTATGATTTATTATTCTTAACAAAAATGTTTTCATTTTATAAAGGGGTTTCAGTGGTCCAGTTGATTTAGAAAATCTTTATATAGGAGCCTGTGCTTCAACCGCAGCGCAATACCCGAATGCATATGAATTTACTCAAAAGAGAAATACCCGCAAGTAGGTGGTCTGTCATAACTAGAAGAAAAGCCATAACAAGACTGACAAGAATAATTTTTTGATGGTTGCTCTGTAAGAACCTGAAACTTGCCCCGAAAATCGAACGAACCCTGTATGTTTGGCAAATATATGGGTAAGTGCTTCTTGGTGATATTAGCATAAGTAACTAGCGACGGAATATAGATAGAATCACATCTCCACTTCATATCGACTATCCCGTGGCAAAACGGCCTAATATATGCAGTGCAAGATGTTAGAGGAAATGTGAATAATCAAGCCTGGGACAGCATCAGATATGCAAATTTTCCTAATAGCCATGGGCGAACTTTCTAATAAGAACAATATGCGAGTAGATATATAAGACATTCGTCTAGAATTTCTTTACTCTTCACAAATTTAAAGAATCTGCAAATGATAAAGTTTAGTGTCTATTCGTCTACTAAATTTTATTTTTATGATTATGAGCGACTTAAATCATCAAATTTTCTTTTAATTACATAAACCACAAATTTTAAAAGATGGAATAATTTTAATAAAACGTTATCATTCAAACAAAATATTCTGTTGAATAATTGGTTTATCACGTGCCATAATATTTTCATATTACAAGATCAGTTTTATTTTTTTATTTAAGCCAGAACTTTAAATTAAATTCCACGATGAAATACAGTTGTAAATGGCAAATGCTTTACCAAGTAGAGATGCATTATTTTTTATAGTAAATAGCATCGTTTATAATGTATGATATATTATATTTATTAAATTCGTGTCTTCTAATAGAAATTTTATCAATAAAACAAGATGAAATATGTTGTCGATTAAATTAATTCGTTTATTTACCAGTTTTTAATTTTCCTTCAAACATTTGTATCAATGTTTTTACATTCGGATTAAGATCCAAAAAAACCTTACTCGAATTATTAAAAGTACGTGGAGACCGTGGTAAACTTTCAAATAAACTTTTAAGGGTTTTAACCTTTGGAGAAGAATCGAAATTCTTGCAGAGGCATGGTCCTTTATCAAAATGAAGATAACATAATGGCCCTAGGAAAGAAAAGGTGGTGTTGAACTGTGAGAAGAATGTTGCATTCTTATAATATTGCTCATTCAATATTATTTTCTGTGCGGAAGGCTCTTTACCAGTACGTTCATCAGCGTTTTTAAATGGTTTATAACGCCTTAGTTCGGAAATTTCACTCGAAATTTCTAACTTGCTCTCTGATCCATCTGTATCTAAATCAACAGACATACAATTAAGACTTGGTATTTTAATTGTTTTTGGTGTATCCCTATTTTTGCGCTTCTTTGATGTAAAAAATAACATAAATACGAGTTTTTTTATTGGAATTCCAAAACATATATTTTACATACATTGCAGGTTATTGGTAAATATAATATTGAGAGAAATTATGAATCGTACGATAAAAGTAGGTAGCTTAATTGGTTTGTCAATTAATCAATAAAATCACATTTATTTCCATATCATATAAATAGATCGACTGATAACAGACATCACAAAATCATATTTATCGGTATAATTATTGTAATTAATAAAGGAGGCCAGATAACTTTTTTTTTGTTCTTGAGTAGTTTGTAAGTATATTGTATTTTTTTTATTTCTTTTTAATAATTTGAGCGACACTATGCAGCAAGAAAAATAATTATTTATGTATAATTTACATAAAAGAAAATAAAAAGAAAAGTAGACTAAAAGAATTAATATACAAATGTGTATAAAGTACCTGTTATAACCTGTGTTGAGTCACCCAACTTCAATGGCTGGTCGCCTGTCATCAAAAATTTTAGTGAAACGGCGGAAGATAACTTTCTTAACGAAGAAAAACAAGATAAAGTGTAAAAGAAATCACTTTCATCAATAAATGAATAAAATTAAACATTATTGCAGAAAACAACCAAAAAAATTATAAAAAAATAACATCGACAACATTGTGAATTATATAATAAATAAAAAATATTGTGTATCGACCATGATTTTTTTTAAATAGACCAAAGCATTTTTTTCGACACATAATTAAATATTTTTCAATCTTGTATGGTAATTTAAATTTTTTATGGTTAAATCTTAAATATTATCTATTTAAATTCCTATTTATTGAAAATTAACTGTAATATATATGAAATAAGAATAGTGTTCAAAACTACAAAATTACGATATTTTTGTTAAGTTTCTTATTATTTTAAAAATTATTATGCATAAAAGTCAAAATGTTTGAGCGAAATTTAATGTGATTTCCAACTTAAACACATATTATTTATAATAATTAGCGTTCAGTTGGCATAAAACATACAAACATCTTATTTATAGACGCTGATTACCAATGTCATTATTTAATTATTATAGCCAAAAGATAGTACTATTAAGTAGTTTCCAATATTACATTTTAAATATCTAAAATTAAGATTAAGATTCACTCGGTATATATTACCACGAATACTTTTCACCCTATTACAGGATATTTGTACCATTGAAGTATTTTAATTCTATTATTACTTGTTCTAAAAGCCCTGTCATACAAACTCGGAAATTAGCTTGATAATAATATAAAAATCTGGGCAAGAATTTTTGAATTACAAATATATCAACAGAAAAATTCAAAAACCGATAAAAAAAATTTAATATCGTGTTAATCGTAGTATTTTATACCTAATCATTTGGGTTTCACATATTTCTATCAATTTGTGATTTTTTTGTTAAAGATCAAAAACATAATTACTTGCTAGCTACTAGAATTCAGGTTTTAAAAGCACTAACTACTGATAATAAAATCGTCTAAAAAATCTATAAAATAATATTTATTGGCTTACGAGCTCACACATATTTAAAAATGCGGAGCAAGAACAATAAAACATGAAATGGCGTAGCATTTAAACATTATAAGCTGCATATATATAATTTTATTTATGGGCCATATTTAATTTCGTAATTTTAGTTTTTGTTCTCAGGCCAGCTAGCTCGATACTCTTAACGCACAGCGTATTTATACATTCGGCTATCTTCTCCTCTCCAAAGTCTTCTTCAATACCCCACCTTCTTTCGAGACTTATATATTCAAGGATTTTTCTTAATCCCAAGGTGCGAATATATGCTTCCTCCTGGTCTGTGATATCTAGTTCCTTAAAAACTGCATATTAAAAATTATTTAATCTCAACGGAAACAGAATCATGTACAAAACTATTGGGTTGAGATAAAAAACTTAGATTCAAAACGCTTGAACAGATAAAATTCAAAAGAAAGATTGCAAATTTTTATTTATTTATATTAATTATTTTTATAATCAGCTCTTTAAGCGAACTATAGGTTTTTACTAACAAAATTTAGCATTCAACAAAGAAGCGCACCCATAATAAACAATTTGTGTGATTAAGATTAAATTTAAAATATAAAAAAAAGTATATAATTAAAGTACATAAAATTTTCATGGTTATTCGTAAAATTTTATTCTATCATACTTTGAATTTGTTAGATAATTTTAGAATTTCCTAAAATTATTAATTTTTAAGGCATCAAAAAATACACAAATGAAATCTAGAATTGTGAAATTATCCAATAATTATTATAATTTTTAATTTAAGTTTATATATGTATAAATACTTTTAGATAACAGGAAACTGTTCACTTATATTAAATATTATTTTAGCGATATTTTTTGATTTATATTTTGAGAAATGGTCATTTAGCCTAGTGATTGGTAAAAATTCATACGCGTTTATATTAATAAAAATTTTATAGAAAATTCAAACTATGATTTTTTACATATATTTATTGTGTGATTAATATAAATATAACAAACAAATACTATAATTGTTTCATTGTTTAATCATTTTTTTTGGCTCGTATTTACTTAATTCAAAAAACCATGAATAAAAAAATAAATTTATTTTCGATTGTTTAATTTTATTTTAAAAGTTACTTCAAAAAATGCAAATAGTCTTTCGTGACGCAGCAATTTTATTTACTAAGCCATTTAGTTTTATAGTTATGATCAGTGTTATTTTAACTGATATTTAAATATAATTTAGGATTAATTTCGAGCATTATATGAAGATACTTTGTGTATTTACCATGATTGCCTTGAAAAATGACGCTAACCTACGTTCATTTATCAATTTTTTTTCTTGAGTTTCTGGAAAATTAGCATATTTGCATTAGTTGTTTTCAGAAAACATGCACTGAATAAATTATATCTTACGATGAATTGATTCAAATTCCACAATGTTTCTAATTCCTCCTTTTAAACATATGAGACTTCTTTAAAGGTCATTCAATAATCTTAATACAAAATTAGACATTTGAAAACCACTAGAAAGTCCGAATTCTAAGGTATCAATCAAATTAATAGTATATATGTGCGAATAAAATCGGTAAATATACACTTAAACGTTTTTAGAATAAAAAATATGATCAAATTAATCTCCTAATTCTAAAATACAAAAACCAATGAACTGGATTATGAATACATTTAATCCATGCACAGATCGCATATTTATTAAAAAAAATTGATTGAATTTATTTCGATCTCTGATCACGCATTTTTATGATAACGAGAGCCCTAAAGTCAAAGTATTTAGGATAGTATTATTTTTTGTATACATTAAATATATATGAAACACAATCAAAGAAATTAAAAACAATGGTATTTTAAAAAAAATATGCATCGAAGGAATCTTAAATCTTATATCAATAATAAATAATACATTTTTATAGTACAATTGATTTATACACATGGTATTAAGTGCATCAGTTTATTCAGATGACCGATTTTCACGCATAAAAAAAACCATTAATGTACAAATATAAATATAATAAAACACAATAAAAAAAAGTCAAATACTGTAAAATCTATGTTTTATGACAATCTTCTTGAATTTGTCAATTTAATATCCTTGATAAAATTAATAATCAATTTCACAATAAAAATCCAATAAAAGCCGGTGCAAAACGAAATAAAATCTATATTTATTGCTGTATTCCAATGAAAAAAGGTGAAAAATAATATTTTGAAGATCCGGGTGATTTATAGGCTGTACTGTGAATTTTCTTATCATTTTACTACTTTATTATTATAATGGTTTTGATATGCAGATTGATTATTGATAGCAAATTTTTGGACAGGAGAAATTGACAGCATCTTCCATGGCTAAAATTTTAATCCGCCTAAAATGCATTTTGCCTTTTTTTCATCCACTGAGATAATAATTATAGTATGAAGAGTATCATTCACGCTGTCTGTATATGTGATAAGAAATTAAAGGATAAATATATTTAAATTATTACTATAAAAATACACACCGTTTAAGCAGCCAAAAAAATATTATCGTTAGTTCCAAGGATTTTTTTGAATTTCGAAAATCTAGACTCCAATTCGGTTTTCCTTTACTATCTAAAAAACACAAGAATAATACTAGATAATATTTTAACCTTATAAGTTAGTATTTGGCAAGAGTTATATATAAAATTATTTTAATATAAGAATCAAAGACATATATATAACACAGGTCGTCGCATTTGAATTAAATTGAATTTTTAATAAAAAACGTAAGGTCATATATTTCTAAAAAAAATCAATTTATGATAGAAATTTTTATATGTTTTACAATATTTTACACACTTTATTTTTTTATGAAGTATACGAAGTTGATGGTTTTATTCAGAAGAAAATATGGGGGCTTTTAAACAAAGTTGAATGTAAAAGATATTGAATATAAATTATTTGAGTTTTCTATATATTATTATTGATTCAAAAATAAAACTGGTACATATATTTTTGTTTGAATTCTTATTCACATTTTATTTATTATTTTTAGTGCATTATCAAATTTGTTGCTAATAAAATACCATTTTAATGTTATCATTATATTTTTGATAATTTGACAGTGTAAATTTAAATTAATTTTGTGGAGAATCGACATTCGTTTTTAAATTTTCACTAAAAAAAGAACGATTTTTAATTTCTTACACCCCATAATATAAATTCTTTGAATTAAAATTTTTTATTTACCGAGAAAGTTCAACAAACAGTTTATATGCATATTTTTCGACACTTCGAAACAGTTTATAGATAGCAAATTTAAATTTATTAGAATAATCACAATGATCCACTAACTTTAAGCCTAAAAAACCAAATATGATACTAAAATTAATTTCCTTTTATTTCGTCACATTAAAATCATTTATGTGTCTTTCATTGGTTGAAGATCTTGAATTAATAGTTTACAGGAGAATCAATAGAATATTAAGAATTTATATAGAGATAAAAAGATATATTATGCATAGTATTTAAATCATGATGCATTTGGAAATATTATAAAAATTAAATTAGCGACAAAAAAAACAATTATGCCTAAAAAATCATTTTCTTTAATATTGATTGATAATTTAGATAAATAATGCATGAAAAGTAATAATATATTCGCATAATAAATTTATCGTATGGTTACATATGCTAAAAATACAAATGTGACCTATCGTTTGATATTCCGTCCCATTTACTCACGGTGGTTATAAATAATGTTACTTTGCAATTTGATGGAAATAATTCCAAAACAGACTCAAATGAAATTAATTTAGAAGATTTTAGGCACTTAAAACACAACTAGTGTTTTAAATTCAAGTTTTTAAAAGGTTAAAGTTTTAAATAAAAATCTATTTACCAGAAAGAAATTAACATGATGTCTAGATATTTTATGGTATAGTATATAAATCTTTCTAATATTCTATTTATAAAAATATTACTTTTTCACTAAAACTAAAAGATTCAGATGAATACGTATGATTAAAGCGAATTGTTAAGCATAAATAGATTATTCCATGCAATAAAATATTGTTAAGGCATTTAATTATAAAAATAGTGGTAAATTATTGTTATTTTGCTATTTAACAATATTAGATCAACCAAAACACATAATTCATTAGGTTTAAAATATAATATCACGAAAACCGTGATGATACGTTGGCCAATTGTAAAACATAAAAAATTTATTCCAATATAAAGGTATATGACAAATATAAAATTATTTATGGTATGTCTTTTTAATTAAATTATAATACTTTCCGGTAATTTTTCATCATAAGGATGAATTTATAAGTTTTTGTCATAATTTTGTATTTCATATCAATGATATAAGATTTCATCATATAATTGTCGTATTCAGTTTTAAATACGTGATTGCATATTTGTAGAAGATGTGTATGAATTTAGCTAAAATTTATTCATTATAATACATATCTCTTTGTTTGTACTAGCCCTGGTCGATTTTTTTATGTATTTTTAAAAGTGATATATAATTCTAAAATAATGACAAGCATATATCATAAAATAATTAATATGAAACCATGTATTCAAAAGAAGAGAAATTATGATATATGTTTCAATTTGATATAAATAAAAAAAAGGGACCAAATAGGCAGAAAAATATACAATGCCATCAATGCAAATTTTATTAATACTACTCATTGCAGCAGAAAGTCCACATGCAATTGGTGAAAAGATACAAGAAGAAACTATGGACAAAGAGAAAATTATAGACGCATCGAATGAGAAATTACAAGACTACAGTGATTATTGCCAGAGCTCATATAAAAGGTTCGATCAAAAAAACAAAAACATGAAATTAAAAAAACTTGTTGTGGTTCATAGGCACGGAGATAGATCACCTTTGATAATGAAAGAAAGTAAATGGAAGGATGAAGACTGCATGTCGTGTAAAACCGACGACAACAAAATTTCAGAATGCTATCCTGTCAAATGCAATGAAGGTGATTTATCGATGAAAGGTTTTAAGCAAATGATAACACTAGGAAATTTTATAAAAAAAAATTATGATGAGCTAAATTTTTCAAAAGTTGGATTACGATGCACTGAAGTGAAGCGAACACAGGTTAGTCTTCTTGGTGTGGTTAAGGGGCTTCTAAACAAAGAAATACTTGAGAATGTTCTCATACCCCCTGCAAATGAAGATTCGTTACTTGTTCCTAAGAACTGTATGTTTGTTAATAATCTAATGGAAAGATCCGGGAATGATATTTTTAAATCTGTTATAGAAAAAGATAAATATTTAGAGAACCTGAAAGATTTACCCCCTCAAAGAATTGCCGATACATACCTCACACATTTTTGCAATAAAATTCCGTTAAACTGTGAAATATTAGATTGCACTGATGAGCTAATATTAGAATACATAGTAACCTCTTTTGAATTATGGAAATATCAATCGACAAATCTTCTTCGCACCGATAATGTTTTAGAAATCGTATTCGGAAGATTCGCAAATGATCTACTTGCAATTTTTGTGAACGATAATAATATCGATATAATAAGTGTTCATGATTCTTCATTAGCCATTATTTTGGCTGGATTGGGGACTAAAATTACTCGACATCCACCATACGCAAGTGCGATATTTATAGAAATTTGGGAAGATACTGATTCGGAAGAGCCCCAAGCAATAAATAAAAATTCGGATCCATATAAAAATAAATATGCAAGAATTATCTTTAATGATCAAATGTGCGAAACAACAATACATAAAGACGCAGATATACCATTGAAAAAACTAATTGACTATTTCAAAATTTTAATTATATCAAATGAAGATATGAAAGATAAGTGTAATATGAAAGAATACAGTAAAGTACATGTAGAAAATTCCCTTAAAGTAAAGGATGTCAGTGCACTTAAATTTTCAGATGTTGTGAAAATGTAGAAATAAATTTCAATATTTATTCAATTGCGACTGGAAAATTAAAAGATTATATAAAAAAACTTATTCGACTAAATGTTATTTATTATTATAGGTGATCAGAGACACTAAAACATCTGTATGGATACATTTTAAATAAGTTTTAAAAATTCATAAATATAGAATTTTAAAATAGAATTTATAAAATCTTAAATGGTTTATTTTCATCTCATTGCACGCTTTTCTTCTTCAACCATTAAAAACTATAGATTAATCTATGATTTAGGTTATATTTATGCTTATTTAATCCTATTCTATCTCGAATAAAATTATTTTTCAAAATTTTATTTTTAAACTTCATAATTTCTACATTTTATCTATCCCGCAAAGATATGGGGTTATCGAATTTTATTTTAGGCTAGTGCAAAGTCGATTAAAAAATTAGTATTAGAATGACGCAAACTAGACTTTTAAAAGCTTATCCTGCCATTCAAAGCCCATTTTTTATAGGATGATACTACAAGGCGCGTATATTGTATATTATGGATCTTGAGTTATCCTCATAGAATTTATATTTAAATTGAGATAGTAGCTATGTTGGATTTCAATTTATATGCTTCAAAAACAAAAACTTAAAGATTATTCAAAAATTGTTTATATTTTGCATGTTCTATAGCATTAGCAAAATAACGAAGGTAAATTTTATATAGCATAGGATTATAAAAAGTCTATTTTTATTTTTTTAAAAACACGTAAAAATTGTATAAAAATATTTCCTTCGTCATTAATCGCATACATAGTTATATATATAATTTTTTACGAAACCTCTGAGTTCGAACTAATAGTTTGAATTTTACAGGTATTTCCATATGATAAATATAAAAATTCGTATTTTTTCTAAAAATCTTACAATGATATTGCAGATCATCTATAAAATACTCATGGTTTTAAGCACATAAATTTGGTTTTGTGATTTTTAAAACTTAAAATCATATAAATTACACTTATTATTAATTGAATATATATAGAGACCAATATTAAACGATATCGAGTCATAAATGAAAAGAATATGATTGAGAAAGACTCTTGAACTGATAAGTCTTGAGTGAAGAAGGGGTATCGATGAGGATATACCAGAGGAAGATGTAATAAAAAAACATTGATAAAGTTTGCTACTCGAATTATATGATACAATCCATGGAAAATATAAATGTAAAATCTAAAATTAACCCATAAACAAAATAAATTATATAGAGACCCATACACAATGTATTATTATTTTTTTTATACATCGAATCACGAACTTCAGAATTTCGCTGAAATCTTTTACAAATTTATCTATTTTCTCAATAGTTTAGTAAATTTTATGAATTATTTATTTGTATAATAAGTGAAGAGTGAGAAAATTATATGTGTTTGATCTGATTGGAAGCTAATAAAATACACTTTCACATCGTGAATTTTAATTATTTTTAAAAAAAAGTTTTCAATAATTTTTGCACATTAATTATTATGAAAGCTTTTCAAGAATGTATATAAAGCTCCAAAGCAGACTATTAATAGAAAAAACAGATATATATTGTTACTTCACTATGATGCCAATATATAGTGGCAATAAAAGGGCTACAGAATAATATACCCTTTAAAATATAGGTTTAAATAATTAGTAATACATCATTAAAGATACATTCTATCGGGAGAAGCATATGAAATTTTTTAAAACTTCGCAGATTATAAAGATTTTCAGTATCTACATAATTATAATTAGAGAGAAGGAATGTTAGTATTGGCTATATATGTGAGAAAATACTAACATCACAGTAGACTTTTAAGATATAAAAAAGTCATTATTTGCCTGATATATTCTTAAAACCAAGCCAAAATGTTTTTATTTGAATTATTGATAAGTCCTATGCACCTTTGGTAAAAATAAGCATGTTTTTCATAGAGGAAACCTTTTATTAAACCTTTGATATAGTTCGTAGACGTTTTTCTGTATAAAAATTTGAATAGGATAAGTTTCTTTTTATTAATTCCATCTATTTAGACGTAGTCAGCACATTGGGAATAATAAGAAACTTCTTGATGCATCTTTATATTTCTTCCCCAGATCCATCTTCATCAACTGCTCTTCTTCTCATAAATGAGATGAGTTCAAGAAGCTTGTTTTCATATAAAATAAAAATCAAAATTTTTAAAAGAAGAGTGATACAAATTTTTTATGGCTACCAAAATACCACAAAAAAAAGAATTGTAATTCAATTTTTTTCAGTGTAATAAAATGATTCTATATAAATTAATATATACTTACCCATTTAAAATTCCAATCTTATAGGTGAATTTATCATATAATTAATTATTAGCATATATAATTGAATCATTTTAAGCCCCTTTTTATAAAATATATTGTGGTGTGTATTTGATTGTAAAAATTTAAATACAAATTTTTTATAATAATTTATATTTGTGCAAAAACTATTAATTTATCATATTGCTCAAATTTATTATTTTATTGTCTTGGCTCTAAAAAAAAATATAGACCAAAAGAATAACTTTAATTTTTTCTATTTATTTTATATAAATTGCACATAAAAGAATATATGGATTGATATTAATCATCGTAGTCTATAACCGAATAAATGCTCATAACTATTAAAGAAAATAATATGCGTATCAATTTATGTCTGATATGATCATTAAGACATGAAACTTTGTATTGATAATTTGATAAGTTTCGTCTTTACTTGGTCACATATTTGTTTTATCATCCGAAAAAAGAAGAAGTAATCTATTAGAGGGTGATTTATAGATATTTATAGATATAAAACAATGAGGATCTCGAGATTTACAAACTTTATATATTTCGGATTTCTATTTTTTGGCTTTATTCGAAATTTCCTTAACGAAGGTTTTGTTGATTACAAAGGTCAGGATACAATAAAAGATAACGAAGAGCATAGCACAAGAAAAATAAAAAGTGATCCAGACTATAGAAAAAAGTTCTTTATTGATCGAACCAATAAAATTGATAATTTATATGATAAAAATGATAAATCTGGCGGTGATGTGTCCATAGATATACATGGCCCCGGTCATTATCACAGTCGTGTTCCAGTTGAAAACGGAAACACCAAACGCCTTATAGATGAATTTGAAAACATGGGATATAATCACCCGAACAAACCACGTACATATAAAAGAAAAAATAATGATAATTTTACAGAAAACAACGGACAAAAATTAGATCCATCAGTAAATGAACCAGAAAATATGCGCGAAAGAAGGCCAACAGAACGATTGGATGTGGAAAGTAGTGGTGAACCTAATATATATGCTTCGACTCCAGTAGATTTAGAACCCAAACCAAACAAAGATAGAAATATTGAGCTATCAGATCAAGAAACTGGAAATGGTAATTACCAAGTTCGACCTTATAGTAAAGAAGAGCCGATAGATCCGCCTGTCGAAAAAAGTAGACCAAGAGATTCTGATATACAAGATGTAGATCATTGGGACGATCCGCCTATAATTTCGAATGCAGACCAACCACCAGAGGCCACTAGTTTACCAAATAATCGAATTTATACAGAAGATCCCGTCCATAATGATGTTCATATTTCTGTTAACTCAGGGCCGGAAAAAGAAATGGCCACATATCAACCAGATGAAAATATTAGACGAAATGATCAAAAAGAAATAATAAGGCCTGAAAATTCTGAAGAGCCTATAAAAGAGACAAAGGAGGACAAATTGAAGGATTCATCAGTAAACAATTATAAAGAAGAAGAAGAACGTATCATAGAAAAAGAACAATTTACACAGAAAATATATTCCAATGATAACCAAGACACCGATCATATTCCTCCTAATAGTAGAGATAACGAGCACAGTGAACCCGCAGTTAAAATTAAGGTGGATACAGATCCAGTTTTAAAGCGCCCTAAAGAGGCTAAAGAAACAAAAAAAGCGCCTGTTGAAATGACAGAACAACAAGTGACTTATCCGAAAACTAATATGAGCCCACAGGAACATGTAAAGAACGAGGAATCATTAAACAATGCAGATAGAGGCCCGGAGAAAACACATAAAAACAATATACCACCGATTGTAAATCAGCATGCTCAAGAAAGACCTCCAAGTTTTAATGATAATAAATTACCCACTAGTGTAATTAACAAGCCAAAAGTAACCGTAAATGAAAAACCAATATCAATTCCTGAGGATCCTATTGAAGTTGCCAATGATAATCAACCAAAAGAAGAAGAAAGCATATGTATAAAACGAAAACAGCTAGATGACACAGATTCTCTTGAAAATATAAAAGAAAAAATCGAATCTGAAAATATACCATCTATACAAAATAAACCACCGGTCTCACCGCACAAAACACCAGATGATCTTAGAGATCGGAATCTACCCGAGCCAGAAAAAAAGGATCCAGATAAAAAAATAATCCCTAAAGAAGACCCTAAATTTAAAGAAGCATCTGAATATTGTAATGAAGAATATGAATCAGTACCGCAAAAAGACAACATGATTCTAAAAAAAGCCATCGTAATATTTAGAAATGGAGACAGAACCCCTTTCAAGATAGACAAAACAGATTGGAATAACGAAACTTGTAAAACATGCAAGGAGAATAAAGGTGAAATTTCACAATGCACTGACAAAAAATGTAGCGAAGGCGATCTTACCCTAAAAGGATACAAACAAATGGTGGATCTTGGTGCATACATTGCACAACAATACGATGAACTAGATAAAGAAAGATTAAAAACTCGTTCAACAGAAGTCTTACGCACTAAAGTAAGCTTACATGGTGTTCTTCATTCCATATTAAAAGGCGACAAATTTAAGAATGTAAAAATTGTTGAAGAAAAAATTGATTCCCTTGCTGTTCCAAACGATTGTACGTTTTACATTAACAACATGGGTGAACCCTTGGCAATTAAGTATAAAGACGTTTCCAAAATGGATGAAGAAGATTTTAAGAAAGAACCGCATTATGGTGGCAAATACATGGCTGACATTTATTTAACTAATATGTGCAATGGTCTACATGTATACTGTGACGCATATAATTGTAATGACGATATCATTCAAGAATATCTCAAAACGTCTTTTTCTGCCTGGGAAGAAAAGATGCGTGCTGCGGTAAGGAATACAGACATTATAAAACTAATATTTGGTAGATTTGCTGCTGATCTGCAAGAAATTCTGAAAGATAAATCAACCATATACCTTATAAGTGCACACGACTTATCTGTTTCAATGGTTTTAAATGGTCTTGGGGCAGAAGAATTCAAACGCCCCTCATATGGAGCAGCAATATTTTTTGAAATATGGGAAACAAAAAATCCAAAGGTTTTAGATGAAGATAGAGGTAATTTTGGGGTTGGTGAAGGTGAAATTAATGTACATGATAAAAATATCCATGATAATCTGTATGTCCGTATGATTTACCACAAAAAAGTTATTCGATTTGGTCACTTTGGGGAAGAAAATGTCCCCCTTAAAGATGTTTTGAAATATCTCAAAAGTCTTGAATTGACTGAGAAGCAATTTAGAGAACGTTGTGAGCCAACAAAAAATTAAAAAAATAGATTAGGTCACTTAAATAAAATTTTAGATTTGTACTTTTTTAATATTTGAATTTCAATATAAGCTAGTATAATGATATAAAACAGCCCATTTCAAAAAAATAATTAGTTCAGTAATATATATTCTGTCTTTTTAACAATAATGCATATAATATATAGAATAGCATGATTAAAATAGTGTATTTCATAACATGTATAATTTCTCATAACCATTTAGTAAAATTTGTTTTCCGTGTATATTTTATATGCTAATTTAAAATGTGATCAATGTTTCAGGAAGAACGAAATTTTTATCTATATAACTTATCATTAGATTAAATTATATTTATATTTGCATATAAAATTGATGATCGTATTAGTCTATGGTTTTTCAGATGGGGCTAATATTTTCATAAAAAAATATAGAAATTTTATTTGAAATATATATTTTACATGTTATTTCAGATATAATTCTATATTTAGTGCTAAAAACGAAACGGAAAGACTTTTTTAAAATACTCATCAAATATGTAGTTTACATGGTGTATAAATCATCATATTTAAAACCCGAAAATAAAGAGAGGCTATTTTCTACGAGAAAAGCTGTCCAATATTTTATTTTTATCAGAAAAAATGCTTTACCGGTTTAATAAGATTCTTATCTGTGATACAGGAGTTTCACAAGAAAAGGCAGATATTAAATGGAAGAGAAAAACCTTTCCTGCTTATAAGAAAAGACGAATATCTAAGAACGAAATATCATCTAGAAAATATATGACTAGAATCATTGAGTAAAGATGAAAAGAAAGTTTAATGTGCAAGATAAAAGATAAACAGCTTTATCAAAAACCTTTCAGCGTACACAACAACCCAATAGTTGACACAGCGATCTTTAAAAAAGTTTATAATCAGAAAATAACAATTCAAAAGTAAGAGCAAAATATTGTTTCATGGGGCATGGAAATAAATTCGTTAGGCAAAAATGAAACCGTCAACATCGCATTTAAGCATAAAAACAGTAGATAATCTAGCAACTATGTTTAAATAATTCTTGACCATGTCACACAGGAGACGTAACAAAGCGGCAAGATGTATACACTTTATGCTCGTGAAAAAAATTAATTTCTAAAAGGCAAAGAATATTAGAAATCATAAAGTCAAGAATTAAAAGAAAACGAACCGGTAAAGCTAAAAATGTATAATAAAATAAAAACGGATATAAAATAATCTATGATCGACTAAATAACTTTGTCTAAGATAAAAATAAATTGATCGCATTCATAGAAATAAGGGTAACAATTACCGATTGTCCTGCTAATGCTGGAAATTGGAACTTAAGAAAAAATTAACATCAGCAAATGAAACATCTCTTATCTAAGAAATACCAATATTTCATTTATAACGAGTTAGGAATGCTAACAGAAGCAGAAGTATACGCGAAAACAATAAAATTGAGCAAGACACCTAAACTAATGAATCGGAAAAGACCATGATGATTGAAAAAATATTGTAAATATTATGAGGTATAAAAGTATCAGATAAGTCGTTAAAAATAGCGCACAGAATTTTTGCCTGAACCTTAAAAAAATAAGTATAATTTAAATTATCCCATAAATAAATAAAAATTTATGGTTTTATTGCGTAATTTATCGTGACTTTAATTATTCTAGATCTATGAAATTTTTTTCTTAATAATTGGATTTTTTTAATATATCATGTCAGTGTCTCAAACTGTTTTTCTTTCCAGTTCAGCGACTAAGAGACCTAGTAATAGAAAAACTTGTATGAATAATATAAAAAATGTTTATTTATCATAATATAACGCGTAACAATACTATGTACAAGAATAGTACCAATTTTTAATCCTAAACACAGACAAATTATCTATTAACCATACATATTCTATATATAATATCTTGTTACCAAAAAAAACTAGCATATTTAATTTTTAAATTGTGATATCATCATTGAATATTCTATACTAGGGCACCAAATAAAACACAAATAGGATTAGTTTGATGGATTGAAGTATAACAGCCTTTATATGTTACTTTGACATGTATGTTTATATTGTAAAGAAATACGCTGAAAAATCATTATTCATTGATAGAAATAACTTTATTACATATGCTTCACCAAAATTGCGAAGTGTTGAAACACAGATTGAAAATATCATTTTTTAAGATTAATAATTTAAATGAAATATATAAAAAAGAAAATAAAACACGAAGAAGAGCTAAAATTATTATTTAAAAGTATAAATTTGATCTAATATAATCAGGAAAGTATCTATGGGTCAATCAAAATGAATCGAAAAATATAACCCACTAAATGATTTTAACATCCGGTATTTTGATTTAATATAGTCAATATGTAAATTCGGTACATTATTTTTATATTATTGCGGCAAAAAATTAGCGAAATTTTGAAAAAATACGTTTAAAAATCAACCTTTCTTCAACAGTCGATATATCTGTTTTAAAATAAATCGCTGGTAAAGTGAAAAAAATTATAAAACAATATTCTAGACTCTAAAAATGTACAAATGCTTGAAATAATGAAAATCCACAATAGAAAAATTAAAAATATGCATGCATTAAAAATCGTGAGCCATAAAAATAATGCGTCAGTGGGAAAAAGGTGGTCTTAAATAGAAAGACGATACATTAAATTTACAAGAAGGAACTTTTTTTTCGAAAAGATCAAATATTTTCATTCTAATGCAATATATATTTATGGAGGTTATCATATTTAATTATCATTACATCAAATAGCGCTTTCCTACTGATAGCATCTAATTTGAGCTGTTAAAAAGTATATGACTATAATGTCTAACGTTACACATTATGGTACTATTAAGCGTGGCGAAAAAAAAAATGATGACGTAATGAGATCAAATAGCAAAAAATATACTATTACGTCAATAAAAAATAAATTCATTAAAAATTTCGATAATTTGATCCTTGACTTGGAGCAAAAAATATGAGAACCAAGAACTACTGGGTTATTTACATTTTCAAGTAAAACCTTGTTATTTTGTGGATAAAATGACACATTCACACAAAACAAATTTGATAGCTTTTCAACTGAAATAAATGATAAAACCGATATAAATGCACCATTTTAAAAGAAGTATTCGGGTTATGATGCGTTTGCACTCGTGATAATTTCAATGTATCCATATATAGGGGAAATGAAAATAAGGATTTTAACAATTTTTTCTTTGTATTTTTAATACCATTCTCTGAAAATGATCTACGAAGAGGTGTTGAATGGGATTTTTTATTAATGATTGTATTATTCCATGATTCTGTGGGGTATTTTTGGCATTGATATAATCTTTATTATTGTACTGTGTATTTTTAAAATATTTTAAGAGGTAATCTAACTGTCAAATATAAACGTTTTCTCTTCTATTCTCATATAATCAAACTTATTCTATATCATATAGATTTTATTTTATTCTTATTTTAGGAATTAAAGATAAAAAATAAGGATGTGATGTAATTAATAAGAATCTTATTCTAATAAATTTAATTTAGAAATTGCTGATGTTTCAAAACAACAATTTAAAATAAAATATCTATAAGTTAAGAAGAACAGCAACGGTGTATCTTAAAAAAGTTGTATCATGGAGAAATAAGTGTTATATAGTATAAAATTACATTTAAAATTCGAATAAACGGATAAACACAGGAAATTACTTTTCTTTAATGTTTATCTTATTTAATTTAATAGCAAATCTTATAATTTTTCGTCAAAGTTATCTAAGAATTTTGTTTAATAAAAATTAACGCCATAAAGTCCTTTTAATTTACTCTTTAACATCCAAAATGTTCCTCTACCCTTCTTGCAAGCACAGAGGGGATACGGTAGGACTATTATTACAGTTATCAATATATATAGGATATAGTTGCCTTCTTATTTTCTGCAAATATCGGTATTTATATTATTGAAATAATATATATAATCTAAAATATTATTAGAAAGCACTTTAAATGATCAAATCCAACGTATCGTATAAATATTTTTAAAATCTCACATATATCATAGCTTCTGGTAATGGTACATACTGCATAGTAATAATAATTATACAAAAAAGTTAAATTTCCATTAAAAGCGCATTTTATACCTTATATTTATGGGTTATTTTGAGTTTTATCAGACTTAAAATCGTAACAGGGTTTTCACCGATCAAATACACTAAATTTACAAGGATGCATGATGGAAACACCAGCAATAACGTTAATGAAGATATATGAAAATATGGTGCCTCAAAAAGGTATATATTATAAGTAAAAATATAGTTCTTAGATATAAATTGTACCGCTACCTGAAATATGAAAAAAACTAAAAAATTTGGCAATATTTCAATCATGATTATTTCATAGATTTGCATTTTTAATTAGAGAAACTTATACACACGAAAGATATTCCTTACATAAATATGATTTTTCTTTGGGAAGTTTGATCCGCTGTATGGTGGGTGGCGTAAGTATTATAATAATTTGACAAGGTGATGCAGCAGCAGGCAAACGTGCCTACATCAAATGACGGCGAATATATAATACAAAAAAATAAAAAAAACTTGCTATTTTAGCATCATTAAACAGACTTGTGCAATTAAAAGACATTAAAATGGATATAATAAGATATTCTCTATACAAAAACCGGGAATGGGTGGACACAAGCAACTTTTTTATGGATGAAACTTAAAATAAAAATATAACAAAGTTGTAATGAATCATAAAAGCTTTCTAAAAATACTTGATTTAAAGAGTGATGAGAGAAATATTTGGTGGTTCTTTATTTATTTACGATATGATGAAAATAGAAAACTCATATTAAAAAAAAATTAAACTTATCCTTTTGAACAGTAGAATTTATTGATCTTACTTTTCCGGTAGGCGAATGAACAGAACCCATATTTTTGAACGTTTAAATAGACTAACGAATTCTAAGTTAATAAATTTTCTATATATTCCAGGTATTTTAATGAATTTTCTAAAATAAAAAAAGCATAGAGATAGTGCGTTAAAGCGATTAAAAAATTTTTACTCAAATAAAAGAGATTTACATGCTCATCTCATTCAAAATTGATAAGTATTTTAAAAAGATGTGAATTCAAGGTAGTTTTCTGTCATAATATTCATTGAAAAAATTAAAGATAAAATAATAGAGCGTAAACTCAGGGTTTGGCTTTAAAAATTGAACATCTTGTATGTTATGATATCAAAATTGTGGAATTAACTCTTTGAGGGTATATTACATAATTTTTACCTTAGAAATATGACAAATTTACTACGGATTTTTATTATTTAATTAAACTTCATACATCATAATATAATTTATTTTTTTGACGTATCTGTTTTCAATATTCATTCATCAAATTTATGATTACTTTTAATCATGATGGCATGTAAAGACTTAAATAAATAATATTTATCATGATTAATTTTTTATCAAATTTTTTTTTTATTATGTATTTTTTATTAAATATAGCCAGCTCAAAAAGTAAATTGGATCGTTTATGTTTTTTAATGTGTTTTTAATAAGTAAAATGATTAATGCTTATCTATTTGCTAATCTAATGTATATTTTTCATCTCGAAAGTAACTATTTCGTAGCATTTAAAACATCTAAGATTTATTTTAAACATAAAAGAAAAATTAAGATGCAACAAAAAATTTTGGGAATAATATTAAGTGACTGTTTTTTATAATTTATACTAACGATCTGATGAGTGCAAAAAAACGAAAAAGTAAAAATACACATAAAAAAAATATACTTAAATACTTATTAATGATTATATCACTAAATTACGGTTTTATACATAATTAAAACAGTTTAATTATTATTTTTTTGGTCGTAAATAGCCTTGATTTCTTATAATGAATATTAAAAACTTTAGTATATGTATGGATAAAAAAATAAGCAAACCAAAAGATATATATGAGCACTAATAAATTATAAATTTGAGATTTTCAAGTTATCTAAACAAGATAATACAAAAAAACATTTACAATATACAATTAATCATGATAAATTATATTTTGGAAATATAAAATTAGGATAGATTTGTTTGAAGCTTTCATCAACCCGACATATTTTATTGCGTAAATTATTGGAATTATATAATAAAATGGGTAATTAATGCAGTTCAGTTGCAATGAATGCAACAGAAACTGTTTTATAGACCAACTGTATTGATTAAAATCTGGACTTTTAACATTTTTATTAATGTGATGCTAAAAAATTTCTCTATTCGTGAATCCATGGAAACATTTGAATCCATTATTGGTATGATGGGATTTTCAACTTAGAATTAAAATGCTTATTTTGGTTAAACTTTATCCTATTGGCTTTTTTATATGATTTAAGGACATTTAAAATACAAAATTTTGCACCCTGAATATATTTTATGCTGTTCTATGTCTTGTTTTTGATCCTTATATTATGAAACAACTATGTATGCCCAATTTATTAGTATATATTGAAAATTTCATATGAAATAATCTTAAACTGTTACTTAAACTAATTTAATTATACGCACATCTTTATGAAAATATATTTATTTCAGTGTAAGGGGCATGGTTTATAAATAAAATGCAAGTCTTTTAGTCATTTCATAATATTATGATCTATTCATATATATATAACAGAAAAACAACCAATAAATGTCGGATCTAAAATAATATAAAAACCATAAGTACATTTTCATAAATTAAAATGCCTTTTAAATCAACAAATCGTTAATATGAGCCATAAATGGCAGATTCTTGCTTTATTAATGCAATATAATTTTTTTAGACAATGGTATTTGTTCACATAAAAACCAATAATGTCTTAGTATGCACAACGTCATAATTTTTTTATGTTATATAATGACTGAATGTTAGGAGATATAACTTCATGTAAAAATCTCTACAATAAGTATTTTAATCATAATATTCTTAGAATTAAAATTGATCTCTACCTTTATGCTTCTTAAATAAGCTACAAATCATCTTTGATTATCTTCGATCACGTTCTTCATAATTTTTCATGACAGTTTCTTGATGCAAAATTAATTAAATATTAATAGACTATGAATGAATATACAAATCAAAAGTTTAATGAACTAAACGCGTATTTTTAGCTTAAAAATAAATTTTATTGATATAATTAAGTTTTGTGATTTTATTCTTTAAATTATTATGATTTAGCAAAAAAAAACCATAGAAACTTTATAAAAAGAAGATCTATATCACAAAAATCAGAATATCCGAATTAATAAGTTATAGTAAATACCTTTAAATTAAAAAATAGCATATGATAGATGCTTAGAATATTTTTAAGAGTCATGATAATTTTTATGGTTACATGCAAGAAATTATAGTAAAACTGGTGCAGTTTTGATTTGGTATAAAACTATGATATGCATTCATGTATATAAAACAACCGAATTTTAGTCTAATTTATTTCTTTATTGTACTATTCATGCATTTTCATGCTATTAGCTACCCTAAAACTTCTAGTGAGAGAAATATTATTCGCTTAAGATAAACTAATAAAAAACTAAAATGCGTAAAAATATTTACAACTACCTCCGATTTCGTAATGAAAAAAATTTAGAAATTATAAAAACTGTTTAAATTATATTTAAATCAAAAATCAGCATAATTTTAGTAATTAAAAAGCTAGATTCAATATTTCAAGCGCAATTTATTCGTATTATTTAAAAACAGCTTATATTTTTTTAAAAAAAAGAACACGAAATAATTGATTTCGCATGTTTAGCACAAAAAAGTATGGAATATTAAATCAAAAACTTCAAATATTACATTTATTTATAAAATATTCGGTAATAATCATAATGAAAAGTAAAGAAGTCTAAATTTACGGATCAATAATTAACACGAAATATTAGATTATTAGTTAGATGGACCAAAGGGACATTCTTATCTTCGAATAAATAAAATTTGAATTGATCCATGTATACTTATTCTTGCATAATGAATTTTGTATTACAGTTTAAAATTGTAAAAAATACGATTTTAGAATAATTTAACTGTTTCTAAAACCTTTTTTTTACAGAGTGTGTCTGCAAGATGAACGCGGGTTCTGTTTTATGAAAATATATAGAATATGCCGATACTGTAAAATATTACCATGAAGAATTTTCTCTCAATATTTTTCAATGAATTTATTTCTTAAAAAAAATATACAACATACAGCGGAAATTTAAAGTCAAATTGATTTTAAATTATAAATAATATAATCCCTTAAGGAACTTATACTGACATATTTGAAATAAGCAGAGCAAGTGAAAGAGATGGAACCGAATATAGTTTAAAAAAAAGCATTAAGGTGAATGAAATATTATTAATGGGCTGTCTTCATCAAAAAAAATCGAAATTGTAATAAGAAGAAACTTAAACAAATATAAAAACAGAAAAAACGATGAATTATAAAAAAAAATTATGATTTAATGTATCTGTAACTATTTAAAAGTCAGCAGAAAAATCTGTCTATATTTATAATATAATTATAACCTAGAAAAAATCAGTATTCTTATTTATAATAGATAGTAGTGATACCTAAATCATTCCTTTTTCGTCTAATATAAAATATAATTTTATCTTTTTAAGAATTTATTACCCGTATTTATTGCTGCGCTTATTCTAAATTTGTAATATCTATATTTTTGTTGCTAATGGAATGTAAAATTTGTGATAGATGACAGAATACTGAAATGAAACAATAAAATCGAACGTATTTATGTGAATTCCTAAAGTGTATAAATATAAGGAATCTCGGGATAAAAACTTGTAAATAGCAAAATTGAAATATAAAAGCGTTATTCTACTAAATAAATGTTATAAATATCATAAATTTCCCGAGTGCACCTCGATAAATAATTTATACATGAAATAACTGCAATCCTAGACAAAAATGAATCTACAATACTTTAGTGTGTTTTTAATTATTTAAAGTTGAAAAGATGCATCTTTAAGTGACTGTATATGACAATAAACACCATAAGTAAAATTTTTTTTTTATAAAAAGTTTTCGCCTAAAAAAATTTGGCTTATTTAATACGCACATGATAACGCGAATAAAAAATTTGATCGACTGCTAAACTGCATTAGAAACTAAAAATATATTTTAAAAATTATCATATTTCTGTTTTTATGCATAAAAAATATCATAGATAGGTTCTGAAATTATTCTAGCTTATAGATGGTATAATATCAATCATAAGCATGTTTTTGGTTTTTGAAATTAATTTTGTTAACCTTATTATATAAGTTTGCAGCAAATATTTCTGTGATTTTTAATTCATTTGTTTTATATAAATTGCTTCATTAATTTTTAAATTATATTTGATCCCCTTAAATATTTTTATATTTTACAAAATCGGATAGTTTAAACCCATGTATTTAATATTCATTTTGAACTTGAAATCTTTTCACTATCTGAATTTCCTTGCTTTGTATCTATTGTCAGATTTAGTTTTTATTTTGAAATTAGATTTTTATGATTTTTTTCTTTAAAAAATATGTTTTGATTTATTTATATTATAAAATTTAAACAAACGACTAGACTCTTGATCGTATTTTCAGTGATTAAATAATTTAAAAGAGTATTTATACTAATTTATTTGCAGTTTTTTTGCCATTTCAGAATATCACAACATAATGTTAATATGATAGAATTATTTATTATTCAAAAACAAAATTAAGCTTTTATATGCATTTATAGAAAATAGAATCCTCAAAATAGTCCTAAAATAGAAATAATTATAAATTACATACTAAAAAAAGTTGTAAAAATATTTGGTTATTATTAATATATCTTAATGCACAATTCAGAAGCAATTATACATCCCAAAACTAATAAATAAGCTTTTTTAGCTTTTAAATTACAGATTAATAAGATCGGCTGAAGATTTTTATTATTTCATTTGCTTTCAAATAATAAATTTATTATGAAAATTTTCTTTTAAATTCGACTTTCGATCATTAATTCTATAAAAACTAATTTTTTACGTCGAGTTGTTTTAAAGCTTCATCGCGTCTATATTCCCTTAAAATAAAAAACAAACGACAAATAGAAGTAATATTAATGGTATATTTACATAAAATTCTATTCATCTTTATTTCCCTATATTTATATTTTTAGAATTAATAAAAAATTGTTTTCGGGGTAATCTCGAAATTATAATTTAATTAGCCATATCTGCATTTATATATTATAAATGTCTTTTTTGATCAGTATATTTTTCCATTTTTGAAGATTTTATTTTTAAGTAGAATTATAAATTTCGAAGCTCAAAATATTCATAAAATAATACACTTATTTAATAAAAATAATTGAAAGCTCTTTTGTCGCAAAATACCTTTTTTTAGCTTCTAAAATATATTTCTAACAATTTAATTTTTAATGATCTTTTAAAATTAAGATATGTAATTTAGTATCTAAGTTTTAGACACTGTCACAGAAAACATATTTTAAAATAAAAACCATATATTCTTTGTTTTAATTTCCAATTAGGTATTACTCGAACATTAAAATGGCAAAAAACCAGAAATGGTACATTATCTAAATTATCTTTATATGTTAAATGTTATTGTGGTACTAACTTACCTTTCCACACTTATTTTATTGAGTCTTGAATATGAAAGAATTAATGATCATACTATTTATTATAACGGCAAATACATTGCTTCCATCGGAAAACTCATTTGATCCAAATGATAATATAATAATCCACGAAAATGCATTTGTATCTATTTACAAGATAAGACGTGAGTTTTCACATGAAATGCTTCTCTATTCTGCTCGAAAATCGCACCATAACATGTGCACTTATGTTTTAACAAAAATTAAAACCGATCCTGGGTATCTAACAGTAAAGGAAGTCATTTTTGATTTAATAAATGAAGTCGCTAAACCACGGGATAAAAAATGGATAAAAGCAGATTTTATTGAAAAATTAATGGATTTTACACAAAAATACTTATTCGATCATTTCCAAATAAAAAGCGATGTGCTAATTGAAAATAGTTCCGAGAATATTGATGAAATTTTTATATATATTGAAGAAAATTTGAAACAAGAGGATCTAGTGAATATTGAATCCTTAGACAAGATTATTTCTGATAGAACTTTCAATGATTTAGTGCCATTTTTTGAGTCTTTAAGCAATCGATTATCTCAAAACTATATAATACTGCTTTATACTTCGCGTTTTTTATCCGATCTTACTTTATTCGCAACAGAAACCATGCAAGAATATAATACATCATTTATAGATCCCTTCGATCTATCAGTTGGTTCTATTAGGCATAATTCAAAGGAGAATAATTATTTGGCTAATGCTTTGGAACATCTGGAAGGAATAAACGATATTAGATATAGTGAGATACCATTTCATTTACTTAAAAACTTTGCAAATGTTTTGTATGAGATAAGTGAGACATTTGATAAAGCTATTCAAAATAAAACAATGTTCAATTGCCAATTTACTTATGATTCATCAACGAATATATGTGTGGAAATATATAAAACTGCCTATTCTACCGATTCACTTTGCATAAGATGTTTTGAAAATGAAACAAAACGTTTTTTGGATAAGATAGAATTACTTATAGAACAATCGCATAATTTACATGCACAATTCATAGAAATTAAACAAAAAGGGTCTGATTTTATAAATTCTTTCTTTATTATTCCAATTCTAAGTGACATTGGATTTATGATAAATTTTATGGAGATTACTTTCGAAAAAACCTGGCACCAGTTTGAAAAGAATTTAGAGGAAGTTCGCGAAGAAATATTTACAACATATGAGAAACTTATAAACATGGACCGAAGTTTAGACAGCTGTTCAACCAAAAATCTAATATTCTTGATAAGATACATAAATTGCCGACTATATCAAAACAAAAATTTATGGGAGTTTTTACATATAACAAGGATTTATAAATTAATTAAAAACCTTTGAAGGTACTTAAATCGATAAAATTACATTCTTAAATTCAAATTAATTTATTGACACTGTAAGAGTATTTTCAATATATTGGTTTTCTTTTTTTCTGATTTATAGATCTGAATAAATTAAATCACCCACTTTTAGCCAAAAAAATTAAAAAGTTGAATTGAAAAAAGATAAATTTTATCTTAGCCACGATATTGGTCGGATAAAAATTTGCTCAAATATAACAAAATTCGTGGTTTATAATAATTAAGATACAATGTATTCATGAAAAATTAAATTGTTTTCATATTAAAGATGTGATCAATAGTTTAGGTTTTTTATTTGCTTTTTCTTTCTTTGTTCTATTTTATATATACTTCATTGCAAAACCCTAGATACATTAGGCTATAAAAAATTTCCACTATAATAGACTGTTATTATATGGTTTTTTATTTTTTTATTATGTTTTATATAAATACCATTACAAAACTTGAGATTCTCCTGACCATAAAAGGTTTAAACTACAATGGACGTGGTTTTTTTATATTTGTTAGTATTCAAAGATATTTCTAATTCACTAAAAGCAAATTTTGTATGAATTAACATTTTCATATCATACTAAAGAAGCGAAATCATTCCTTTGCTATTTTTAACAAAATCTAACCATTAAAGAATCATTATTTTTTTTCACGGTAAAAAAACCGGTCAAGCTAAGATTTTGAGATCATATATATTTTATATATATAGTTCTAAATTTTATATACGGTTAAAAATTCATATTATCATGTAATGAATAAACGACTGAAGTTTTTTAGAATATCACTGCCCACTTTACATTCAACGATTCAAAACTAAGAAAAATTCAGAATAACAGATCAATCAGGAACTTTTCTGTTCTTAGTATAACACAGAGGGTATTTCTTGTTCAAATTGTTGTCAGTAAATTAAGCTTATTTAAACAAATTAAAAGTTAAAATATATTTAAAAAACAAATATTTTGGTAAAAACTATCGCAGCTGAAGTAAATAACAAAGATAATGGTAAAATGTTTATTGAAAATTTAAATAACAAATACATGTTAGATATAATAACATAAAAAGAAATATACACTCTAGTCATAAATTTTTCAGTATAAGCATTATTTCAAATAGTTATAAATTTAAGACAGCTAAATAAATATATCATTGTGATTAATTTATTTTTAAAGCATAGGAATCCATGCATATTGGAGAACGCATTCGGTAAAATTTATTGGATCAATTCAAATTATAGAATAAGAATATAAGATTGCTTTCTAGTCAAAAATCTAATTGTGCATGAATCATATTGTCTTTTTATGGAAAAAACGCAATTTATATTTCTACTAGCCATGTTAATGAACTTAAGAATACAAAATTACAAAATAGTATTTATTATAAATTATATTTCGAAATTTGATGCTCATAATCGGAATTCAAGTATATTTTGTATATAAATCATATTGGAATAATATAAAACATAATGAGCATACTTTGAAGCATTTATATCTTTCGATGATTAAACTCTTTCTATTTAGTCGATGATTTTATATGTAGATACTATTGTCCTTGATATAAAAAAAGATGGGAGCGAAGAAAAATATCATTTAATAGACTTTAAAAAGTAAAATATAATTTATTGACTATATTTTTGTGTTAAATATAAGATTTTTCCTTTTTCAAGAAGACTTGCTGATAATACCGTAAGCACATTCAATCGATATTTTTAACCTTCTATTCTTCTATTCTAACTCTTATATACCCCTCTTCTACATAGACGGTTAATTCAAGTGTTTTTTTCCTTTCTATAGTTTTAATGTTGGCCTCATTTGATGTTAAACCAGATGCTCTTATAGTAACATTTTATGATATGTGTTAAAAAAGCCAAAAATAATTGATGTAACCATATCAAATCATTTTAATGTTAAAATAATTTCAAATTTTTGCAAATCCTGAAAAAAAACTTTTAATAAATATTTATCTATGGACCAGTTTATTATTTTGGAATTAAATTTTTAAAGCAAAACTTTTGATTGATCTATGAATAGATTTTCTCATAAATGCATAAACTTTATATTTTTACAAACTTTACTTCAACGGTTTATTAATTAAGATTTTTTCACAATATTACTATTTTTGCATATGCTTCATCTGTGAATTGAAAGTATATGTGTTTTTGTATTCTGTGATCATTTTGTAACATTTTATAAGTACTTTAGATTCATGTTCTGCATTTATCAATTGGGTGAGTTACTGCTCAGTGAAATACACTTTCCTAGCCTTTTTTTATAAAGTTACGCGATTTACCTTCCATGTTTTTTCTAATTACATGTGTGTTCATAAGTTTTTCTTTTTATTATAGAAAAAAAATATGATCGATCATGCAATATATAAAAATGTTTTTATTTTAATATCCGCCTTTATCTCTACTAATTCGTTTTTAAAACTTTATTGAACAGCATGACCTATAATTTTATTTTATCATATTAAGTTGAAGTTTCTTTAGAGCATAAATACATATCTTACTACTTTTCAGTGCGTATTTGTATATCCATTGCAAAATATTTAAAGAAATCATATTTCTAGTTGAAATACATTTTATATACCTCTTGACAATGCGGACTGTGAAAATTCTCAAAAAACATGTTTCGATTCCCATAAAACACAATTTTGTATCTTCTTTTGAAATTTATGTGAAATATTACTTATCATCGTGGCAATTCAACAATTTTATTTATAAAGACTTTGTGAATGCTATATGCTTTTTTAAGTTAGTTTGCAATTTTGTTATTGCATTTTCTTATTCTATTTAATGCATAGTTCTGCAAATTACACATTGAAAAAATTAAAGTGTTACTAGGCCTTATATTGATCATACCCTGTTAAGACGTTTTTTTTATCAGACCGATCATATAATTTATGGATTTTTAATTTTAGGGTTAAATACCTCGTGTTAATTTTAGTTTTTGTTCTCAAGCACAACCTTCCTGATCTTCGTGCACTCAGCGTATTAATACTTTAGGCAATTTTATTCTCTCTAAAGTCTTCTTCTGCATCTCTCCTGCGTTAAAGACACATTAATTCAAGGGTTTTCTCAATATCAAGGTTCGTATATATGCCTCAATCTGGTTTGTTACTTAGAGTTTTTTAAATCCTTTTCATTATATTTTGTTACCACATCATCCCAAGTTATAACATATAAGATAATTTTGTATTTGACTTGTATATTTATGACAGCTCACATGCTAGCAGATCATACTTTCAGAATTTTTCGCATTCAACTGTGTTCTGTTAGTAATACTAGTCACATCAATTTCTATGTGAATAATAAAGTTCTTCTTTTTATATATATAATGATATAAGGTCGTCGTTTGTAAGTTTTACAGGGATTTTATTCTTGTATCTTATGTTATTTCCGCGAATAAATTTCCCATTATTTATTGTTCTGTGTGTGTACGGATTTTTTTTTATATTGGGCTTAAAAATAATTAATTTGTCAAAATGCGTTATATCATTAGCTTTAATAAACATAAGATTTTCCCGACATTACACATCATGTTTTTTATTTTATAAATATAAATTTCTGAAATACGCTTATAAAGACAACGACTATATTTTGTAGTAATATGCAGTTTCTAGAATGTTGAAACTTTTTTATCGCTATTATGCGCAAAAAAAATTTGATCCTAAAAAACAGCATAATAAAATATTTTTAATATGAAACTAATGGAATTTGAATAGTTTAGATAACATTTAGTCTAAATTTAAAACTAAAAATGCATACTTTTTCCTTTAATATTCGAATTAGTCTTTTGGAATTTACAGTGAAACTTTAGATTGAACATATAAAATCAGTGATGCAAAAATAAGATATAAAATTCCGTGAATTTAGACTCTAATAAAAAAAAATGTAAATACACTAGCTTTATAAAATAAAATTTAACCTAGTTTTTAATATATTTCTTGTAATAAAAATACAATGATTTGAATTTTAGTGGGCTTTTATAACCATTTAGAAAATTTCATAATATTTTGAAAGTCAAATTTCCATTAAATCCTTTATAATATAGAAAATGAAGATTTTATCATATATAATATAGAAAATGAAGGTTAGATCATATATAATATAGAAAGTGAGGATTTTATCATATATAATATAGAAAGTGATGATTTTATAATATATAATATAATTGATTTCCTACTGGCGCGTCTTAAAAAATAATTGTGATAGGAAAAGACTAGGCTACCAAAAAGCCTTTTTTTCATAAGAAAACTATAATTTTGGTGGTTTTTCTATAAAATATTATAAAGCAGCCGCAATCTTTGAATTAAAAAATGCAGATCTCCAAATAAATTTTATTATAAATATGGAATTATAAATGTCATCATTTTTATTACCAAACAGGTAAATTGTTCGAATTTACCAAATTAATGCTCTAACATATAAAACAACAACATTTTGTACTTATTTGTGTCTATTCTTTTATGAAGATGTATTTATCGGCATTATAAAATTTGACCTAATTTATAGAAAAGTGTAGAGCAATTCTAAAATTACCTAGATAAAAAAATAATTTTCTAGGATTGATTAATGTAAAATATTTGTAGTTTTATCAAGAATTCGATACTATATTTTTTTATAGAAATATTGAAATGGTATATGCGTCATTTTTAGAGAATGAGCCTAAAAAACTCTAGAACTAAAAAAATATACAGACTATCGTGTTTTTTTTTTAAATAAGATCTTCTAATATATATTTTTATTTCTTATCAAAAAATATTTACATTAATATAAGATTCGATAATTTTATTTTAATGTTTTTTGCTGAAAAAATACTGTTTAATATATTTTGTATATTAATATCAAATAGAATTCGATATAAACGATGAATATATAAATTCCCGAAACACAAAAATTCTGGCGATAAAATACTCTATAATTCATCATAACGTTTTGTAGATCTTTGATGCAAGCAAGCATATCTATACATAAAGGAGTTGTGTTAGCAAAATATAATTTTTGCACTGAAAAGAAAACAGTGGATATTCTATGAAATTTATTTATTCATCTTGTAGCTTTAATACGCTTTAAAAATAAAAAAAAGAAAAATGCATAAAAGAAACAATTTGATTAAGATTACAATTACTGTACCGATCTAAAGAAAATAAAACCTTTATTCTATAAAAAATTTTAAACTTTGAAGAGAATTCGTATTTTATCATGATGAACGATAAATATTCGAATATTTTATATATTCTTTGCTTAGAGTAATTACAGAACAAGTAAACTTTATAGGAATCTAAAATAAAAAGCTTACGGACACATGTTTTTTATTGAACTTTTGAAGTCTATGAGAATTAAAGTATCTGTAGGGTATAGTTTTATTCTGTATTCTAGCTATTACAAGAAGTATAGATTATATTTTATGTGTATTTATGCAAGAATCGGTCATAGAAAAGCCTGTTTATACCACTATTTTATAAACAACTCTTTTTTTCAAAGCCAGTATATTTTTAGGTATTTTTTACCCAAGTAAAACATGTATTCAAATCCAATACACATACAGAACCAGATTAGAAATACTTAAGTGTTTGTATCTGCTTATATTGATTCGTATAAGAATAAAATAAACTGGAATTTGCTAATACACCTTTTAAAGTTTTTTCTTACTTTTTTTGCAAATACTGGTATTATTATTATAATAAAAAAATAAATAGATATCATATGTTTTTATAATTTGCCGAATTTGTTGGATAATTGGTTTATCATTAATAATATATCTGTATATACATGGTAAAATTCCAAGAAACGTCATACAATGATCCGTTTCAAAAGGTGATAGTAAAGAATGCATTGGCAAAATTGATATCTTGAATATATCGATTTATTCTATATTAATTAGAAGTAGTCTAACTTCTTTTTATCTCCACAAAAGTGCATTATAGAATGGTTCGATGGTATATCATTGATAATGCGATATAATAATAACCAGTTCTTCCATGGATTAACTGTTTTTGCGCGTTATCATCTTTCAAATAGGCTTTTCATACACTAAATTATATGTTATAATATTTGGTACGCTGCAAAGAATCGGCATAGAAATAAGTTAAATGACTCAATATTAAACAATTTTACATTTAGACTTAAACAAAAAATCCAGGAAATTAAAATTAACGATTTAAAAGAATGTCATTTATTATTACATTCAATACATTTGACTTTAAAATCCAACTCTAGTAGAATCACTATAGAATAGAGACTTATATCTTTAAGGATAGGCTTTAAACTTAATATTTTTTTATTAAATCATATTATTATTGTTATTTATGTTTTAGTTGGTATTTCTAAGCCGTTCAATTAATGGCTCCTGCACTTTTTGTATTCGGACCAGCAGGAACAGGAAAAAGTACATTTACACGAAATTTACACGAACATGGACAGCTTTCAAACAGAAATTTTACTCGTGTTAATTTGGACCCAGCACAAAAAACAAATTACGAGATCGATATCACCGAATACATAACTGTCGCAGAGGTGATGGAAGAACTTGACTACGGCCCGAACGGAGGTCTGGTATATGCCTTGAGAGAATTTATTGATAATATAGAAGAGGTTGAGGAGCTACAAAATGTAATACACACAGATTCATATTTGATTATCGATTGTCCTGGCCAAATAGAATTATTTACACATAGCGATGAAATGTTAGAAATAATTAACTATTTTCAGCGTTACTTCAAATGTGCTATTATTTATCTGATAGAGGCTCAATTTATAATGGACACAGCAAAGTATATTTCCGGGTGTTTAACAGGCATGCTCAGTATGATGCGATTCAATATTCCACATGTAAATGTTATTACGAAATTGGATTTACTTAGTGAAGAAGATCAGATAACCGATGATGAGTTTTCCAAGAATAGTATCTTTTTGTTTCCTGATAGTAGACTATCGAGTTTTTTAAGAGATAATAACAATAAGTATAAACTTTTTAATGAAAAGATAATTCAGTTGCTTGAAGATAATAACCTTGTTTCATTCTTAGCGTTGAATTGGAATAAAGAAGATGCTATTGATGATATTTTATATGCTATTGATAATGCTGTAGAATATTTTGAAGATATTGAAACTAAAGCAAATTTTGATTCATAATTAATTTTAATATTAAAATTATATTTATAATATAGCTCTTATATCTACACCTTTCGATTCTTAATCGACCTCGTCAATATAATTTTTATATCCTTAGAGCATAAAAAAATACGCCAGATAATTTATTTAAAGCATACTTTTTTATATAAAAATCTATTTACAATTTTACTGAATCAAAATATGTTTATATATCCAAATTTCGCTTATATAGGATTTCATTGTAATTTATAAACGATTTAAAAATTAATTTCATAAATACTCTTCTATTTATGAATAGGATTTTTTTATTTTTTAACTATTTTTAATAAGAAAAGCCATAAAAGTTCAAACAGAACATACAATCCTATAAATTCATGCTAGTTTAAATTTTATTTTATATTAATACATTTTCTCGGCCAATATAAGCGTATAATAGCCAGCTGAATCTTCTCATTCATGTTTATTTGTGTATCTCTATAATATACCCACCTTTATATCAAATCAATATATTGTGAAAAAGTTAAGTTAGTTCAAATTTTTGTGTTAATACGTAGTTATAAAACCATTTTATTGATCGATCGAAGGCTAGTTTTTTGAAATTTGGTAAGTTGTCATAATATCTAAATTAAATCATTTTTTTACGGATGAAAAAATATGATGGGTATGGTTTAGAATATATTGAATTACCTCTTTTTCTTTAAAGAACCTGTATATTAGCTATTCATAAGAATGTAAAAAATATCACTATTTTTTAATATTTTTTGTAGAAATTTATAGATCGCTATTTCATTAAAAGTAATTTTGAATTCTTACATCAAATTTCTAATTAATCTGCTTTCTAAGCCTTTTGTCTTTCAAATTATCATATTGAAATTGTTTTATATAGCCCTTATTTCTTTGAATGCTCAGGAACTTTGTTTATCTTTATTAAATTATTTTTGGTGGAAATTATGGTTTTCGTGTATATCATATCACGCTCATATCTTAAACAGATAAACTTTGATTGAATCAGTAATTTATCATCATATTTTTTTTCTAAATATTTAATTTTCATATTTAATCGTTAAAAGTTTCGTCGAAAAAGCAAAACTCTATCTATGTTGTGATTAAAATTATAAAAAGGGTTTTTAGCTTTTCTATTTTGCTTTTTAGCCATTGATAATCTTCGCAAATGTAAAAAATAAATAAATTTTTTATTGAACTCCAATAGCATTTCATAGAAAATGCACGCAATAATTCTTGATTTTTAATTCTGGATATTAGATGAATTATCCTTTTGCAAATTATAAACGAGAAGATCTTGTAAGAATAAAAATCCACAACAATGGAGCAAGTCTTTCAATATATTTTAACTACTGGATATAAAATATAACGGTTGATTAGTTGTACGAGCGTTGTTTTTGATTTTATATATAAAAAGACACTTTTTAAAGAAGAGAAACTATGATAAAACACCAAAAAATCAAACAATTATAAATTATTTCGAAGTATTGGTTCCCCTATTAGTCACTTAAAAAACACAAAATAAGGATCAATACATATCAAAAATCAAGACTTTATTGGTTAATTCTCAAAGGTATTTTTTAGAAATTTAGCGATTTTGTTTTAATACTGTCATAGTAGCACTTAAGGAACATAATATTTAAGTTTCTTCCGAAAATTAAGTAAAAATTAGAAATGGATTTTAGGTGTGTAATTAAGCCATAGTTATATAGTATTTGGTATGTATTTTTATTGCTTATTAACACCTTTCTGAAAAATAAGCTTTTATATTATTATATTTAAACCAGAAAGCTTAGCAAAATAATTTCTTTTTGTAGTAAAAATGAAATAGGATAGTAATTTTTGTGCATAAATGCAGTGATTTATGTAAAATTAGAACATTATATTATAATTGTCTAATTATTTTGTAAAATAAACTTTGGTAATTTGGCTAGGCCATCAGAGTCTAAATAGTTTGTGTATGCCGAATTTTAAAATATTTAATATCTGATACGAGAACTTATTTTATTAGTTTATCGATTCTAGAAGTTAAACATTAAATTTTAAAATTAATAATTTGTATAGTTTTGCAATTTCTAGCTATGGTTTTTATACAAAAAAGTATGTAAAAAAATAGAGTGTTTTTTTATGTGTTATACTTAAAATTTTATTTATTTTCATTCCGCGAGTTTCCGTTTTTTATGATAAAATCTACATTCTATTTTTTGCGGTTTTTGTGATATTTAGGGTATACAAATTCACCAAAATTGAACTTTGAAAATTGCATTGTTGATCAGCATCTTTTTACAGATAACAGTAACTTAATTTATCTACACACCAGAAATAAAACTATATGGTTTTAGAATTATAAAAATATATTGTAAACATGTCTTTTTAGATAAAAAATAAAAACACGTTCGTACAAAAAAACATAGATAAATATTGTACAATCGAACTTTAAGATTAAAATAATTTACATTCTTACTGTCTAAAATATATTTATATGTTTTTATTTTTTTTAAATCAGTCATATAGCGAAAATTAAAATATAGACGAGATTTAAATTACATAAATAGATTTCTTTTATATACCTGTACTGCATAATCCAATGTTTTAAATAATGTTAATAAATTACTATGTTAGTTTATACTGATATATGCTTTTAGTATAACTATTTTACTCTATGCCCCGAATTTGATTGGTTTACTCACATACACTCTTTATATGGTCTTTATAGCATGCCAGCTTAAAAGCTATGCAGGAATTGATTTAAAAATCTAAAATGACAATTTACCACAATAATTAATATGCATAATTCGTACTTTTTTGTTGTAATTTTGCTGATCTGATTAGTGCCTTATCTTCTCATGTTAGTTTCCTTTTTACTAACCCCGAAAAAAAAAACATTCAAACAGATTCAAATAAACTTAAGAAAAATTTTCAGCTTCTCTTATAACTAAAATACAGAAATAAATGCAAAAATAGAAAATTTAATGTTAGAATAAGTTTTATTTAAAATAACTTATAATAATAGATGTATTTGAAGCATTCAGATCAGATAATATATTTAAGTTTGCTTTTTTAAATTTAGTTGCCAGATATATATAGCATATTAATATAAATTTACTATCTATGTATATTTAAACTAATCGTAAACTCGTGTTATGAATATGGTGTAAAAAATCAAAATATAGTATAAGGATTAAGTAACAGCGTCTAAATACAATTATATTATATTGATGCGCAATCATACAATTTCATTATATCAAAAAAGTAAGGCATAATCTTAAAAATTTGAAACAAGCAAATTTGTTATAACTTATCAATGTCTCTGAGGACTGGGAAATATTTTTTTCATGATAAAATGATATAATGACGTATAATCCACCATGAGATTGTAATTTGAAATAAGTAAATGGTAAAACATATGAATATACATAAATAATGTTTCATAACAATAATAAAAAGTGTCCATACTTTTTTGCGGATTATCAATACATTATATACAAAGTAATTCTTTGGAATTTTAATATGTGGTACACGGTAGAAAATACAGTAGTATTATTATGTAAAATATATATGCTTCTAGTATGTTTAGTTTAAATGTGATACTATATTTCTTTTACGGATAAAATTCATTCAGAAAATAAAGAATATTGATTAAATTCAATCTTTTTCAAAAAAAAGATTTACTCCTTTTGATTTTTAAAAAACATATAATTGATGAATCAAAAAGAGTTTATTAGAGCATTTAAAATTTATTTTGTCATCCAAATAATTTTATTATGAGTATCAATATTTCGAGCCTAATGTTTTTTATTATCGACTATACTGTTTTTTTTAATATTATTTAAAAATATAATATTAGGATTCATATACACACAAATATTTTCTTAGTCTTTGGGAATACTTTTCCGGGCTGTCAATATTGCTCTGTGTCTTTACTTCCTTGTTTTAAAATGCATTTTCTAATTTTTTCATATTATTTAACTACTATATACTTTTCGCGTTTTATTTGCGATATCCTAAACATTAGAGACATAATCTAAAATTATTTTATCTATTTGATTTTCACCTCTAGGCTGAATCATAGTTATTTAAAGTTTTAATCCTATGGATACTCGATCCCCTGTGAATAATATTCTTTTATTCCTGATATTTTCCTTAAGTTTTTCGCTGCAATGAGTACCTAGTGTACGATTATAACTAAAACTTTGTTTATTAAGATAATACTTTGTCACTAATTCATCATATAAAAAAATATGAAGAATATGTGTATTTAAGGGTCTAAATCTATAAAAATACATGATTTTTATCGTTTTTGCAACCGCTAATAGATTTATTATCTAATAATTAAATAAAAAACAAACATTATACCGCAACTGCTGCATATAATAATAATACTGAAACTGAAATTTTCATACATAATCAAACCTGTGGTCTATGTTATTGGCCATAGATATACACTTCTGCAATGCAAATGGGTTATTTTCTCGTCGTATAATTATTCAAACCATATTTAATTGGTTTTAATTGCTGATTAAAATCTATAATGATATAAAAATACACGTAAATCAGCATAAATAAATATTTCGAAAGTTCATTTTTATTCAAGTGTATAGCGATGATTGTTGTATTTCCACACAATTTATAGCATCACAGAAAAAAATTTAGCTCCAACGGGCTTCATAAGGATTACACATAATTTTCAGGATTATAGTTTTTTCTACTTTAATTACTTAGTTTTATAAACTAATCAACAAATATATATATTCAACAAATTATCATATATTATTCCACAATGTTGTTTGTAATATAAAGATTATTAATAAAAATTAAAGAAGAAAAAACTTTTGGTTAAAAAAATAAATACAAAATTGTGATTTTGGAACTATCATGCATATAAGAATAAAATAATTTCAAGATTTATTATAGTCATGTAATATATAATAAGATAATTTCTATCTATAAAACTTTCTAATAAAGACCCCTGTAGAAGATTTATAATACAGAATTCTACGAGTTTACACATATTTTTTTACAATAGTAGCATGAAAAAAGAGATATATATAAAAATTCTAAAAAGTATTTTATATATATTTCATTCATCATTTTTGATAATATTTTTTTGGTTATTTTTTATTAAAAAATTTTAATATATTTTTTAGACATAATACTATCATATATTTATTTATGAATTAGATTAGATTAATATTTTAGATATTTAAATTTGTTTTGAGCAACTTTGGATTGCTAATTGAAAATGCTTACTCAATAGCTGTGTCAGTCTCATCATTTCAAGAATCTTCCTCGATGTATTTTATTTTTTCGTGACCAATTAATATCGTTTTAAAGAAACAATTGTTTTTTATGCATCAGCTCTGTTTCAGCTGGTATTTCTAACTTTATAATATAAGAGTCATGGAGATTTGTGGCTACACTACCCCCGTTATGACTTATGGAATTATTCGGAATCTGCCTTATAAATTAAATGTATTACTTTGTTAAATATATCATATTTTCTTAGCTTCTTATTTTTAATATATTATCATATATGGGTTATTTTTATACCGTAGGATTGATCAAGAGACTTGAACTGATAAGTCTTGTGAGAAGAAGGGACATCGATGAGGATATGGCAGAGGAATAGATGGTAAAAAGTATCGATGAAGTTTGCACCAAGAATTGTATCACACAATCTGTTTGTGAAAAAATAAAAGTCAAATCAAAAATTAACCCTTAATAAAATAATAGAGGTTAATTTGATTTTTATCTTTTTATAGTTCTTCAAGCAAACCTCTAGTTTGCTAGATAAACATATTTGGCTGATGCATTTTTCAATTAATTGTCTTTACAATCTTCTTCGATGCATCTTCTTCTCTCAAGACTTATTTATTCAAGTGTCTTCCTCAATCCTGTCATTTGTGCGCATGCTCCTACTTCATTTGGCATTACCAACTCCTTAATATATGACTTATGGTATTTTATTACCACCCATTTCAAGTTTTGATGGATGAAAATATAAATTATCGCATAAAAATTATTTAAAATATTTCCTTTTACATCTTGTGATCACATTAACCTTATAATAAAATCAATTTGATCATTCAAGTAAATTCAAATTTTCAGAATTATAAAATTGATCTAAATCCCCTTTGAAATGAAATTTATTTATCTGATACCAATTTATCTTTTTGGGTCATATATGTGGCCAATTGAAAAGGGTTTAACCAGTTCAAATTTATATGGAAGCGAAAATAATCATATATTTATGATTATTAACAACTTAAGGTATAAATTTAATCACGAAGTGGAGCTTTATTGTGTTCAAAAAGCGCATCATAACATATGTGACTATGTTTTAAAGGCGATGAAAGGGTATCCGATAAATCGAACGGTAGAAAAAGAATTGTTTTCAATAATATACCTAAAACCATCACCAAGAGAAAGGAAATCAATAGAGAACGAATTTATTGAGCAATCCATGTTTTTTAGAGATAATTATATGTTTGGTTATTTTAGAGACAGATCAGACGAGCTAGCTCAACACGATATATGGAGTATGAATGAAACTTTTATGCTAATTGAAAATGATTTGATTGAAATACAGAAACTTCATCATAGTGAACTGAAGTTAATAATTTCTAATAAAGATTTCACTGGCTTGAGATTTTTATTGGAAACTTTAAGCAAAAATTTATCACAAAATTATAAGATTTTTCTAAACGCATCTAATTATTTATCCAAGCTAACATCATATATATCGCAAGCCATGCATGTCTATGGAACAACATTTATAAATCCTTTCTGCTTAAAAGTACAAATATCTGATTCTAGGGTGCCAGATAATAATTTTTTGGTAAATTCTCTGCTACACTTGCAAGGAATGAATGATTTAAGATGCAAAAATATTCCAATACAAGCTCTTATCAATTTTGCAAATAATTTATATGGTATTCATGCTTCTATTAGAAAAGTAAAAATCGATAAGTCAATGTTTAAGTGTACATGCGGTTTTTTAAAATTGATAAACTCATGTGGATTTGCAAATCCTAAGGCAGATACGAAGATATTGTTGTGTTCTAGATGTTTTCGATCTTCAATAGACCCGATTTTGAATCGATTAAAGTTCTTAGTTCAGGAATTGCAGAATATCAAAAATCAACTCTCTGATTTAACAGCTTCCGAGCCGAAATTTCTCAAAGTTTTTTTTTTAAATTATATTATAAGCGATATCATGTTCATTTCAAATAATATCGATGTATTATGCATAAAAACAAATATTAGGCTCGAAAAAAAGTTATCAAAAGTAAATAACTTTGAATTTTCTAAGCTTAGAAACTGTGAATCAATTGATATACATAATCATGAAATTCACATAAATGATCTACTTTCTCTAATAAAGGCTATATATGCACTAGTAAGATTAAATAAAAATTTATGGGAATTTTTGCAATGTAATAGAATTTCTAAACTCATTGAAAAGATAATGAAAGGTTAAGAGACTATAATAAATACAAAATATAAAAAGGGTTTTATTAGATTTTTAATAAAGTAACATAAATATCTCTTGTAATACAAACTATGAACACACCTTTTTACATCAGCCAGAAATTAACACAAATGGGCTACTTTTTGCCAGTAAACCAAATTTAAAATTTATATATGATAAACAGGATATAAACACAAAGAAATTCATTTTTTTATTTAAAAGACTTTTTAAGCCGTTCAATCGAAAATTATATTTTATTAATGCCTTATTGCTTAATTGTTATTTTTATCGCGAATTTAAAATAAGAAGATGGAATCTATTTTTTTTATATATTTTTTGTTCAAAAAAAATAACTTTCTGCATAAAACTACGAATTTTACAAATATATTTTACCAAATCATATAATTAACCTTATAAAACCTTTCTATTAGAATTTACACAAGATAAAGTTTATTTTTTTTTTGGATATGCAATTTAAACGAATTTTCAAAGACTTAAATTAAATGGAGTATATTTTAGTTAACTAACACACGATATATGTATTTTAAATTAAATAACCATATGTATTGGATTAAAAATATATAACTAAAATTAAAAAAAATCAGTTAGTATATTTATATGACATTATAGTTGTTTAAAATTTGCATCAACCGAAAAATTCAAACCATAGAAACAATATATGTATAAAATCCAAAATAAAGGTTGTGTAAAATAACAAAATCTTTATTTGCTAGATAGGCTTGTTACTCTACTAATTATTGTAAATTTTAAATCCTAGTAAAGATTTTTTCTAACGCGCCGTAATTTATAGCCCAAATATACCACTTCTTGCTTATTATTATTGATGGAAATTTGATAATCACATTTGAAAGACTTCTTTTTTTGCTATTTTTTTTGAAAAAGCCTATCGGTTTTTAAAAATATCGAGTCAATGTCTTTTTCATAATAAGTTTTAATTCGTTTATCTGTTGATAGTTTAGCATACCAGAGTAAATCAAATAAATGGTTAAATTTGATCACAATTTATAGAAACTAAAATACTTGACCAAAGTCAGAAAACTCCTTGATATCCTTTTTTTATCTAATGAACATACAATTCAATGATATTTTTTTTTTGATTTTTAGACTATTTTCCTATTACAATTTATATATGAATATACTTGGTTTTATTTTTACTAGAATATAATTCATACTTTACAAACTTTACTTAAAATATTTAAATGAAGAATGATTAATTCTATCGAACTGTATTTTTTCTATTTTTCTATTTTCTATTTTTCATGTTCATAATTATTGTATAGGATTTGAAATTATATTAATAAAGGCAATAAATCGTCTAAGATGTTGTTAAATGTCTACTTAGACACAATAAATGTCTTGTAATACTTTTTATACTTTTCACTATCAAAGTTATTCATATCTTATCTCGTATAAAATATTATTGTTTACTAAATATCCCTTCTAAATTAGCCAACTCAATATCATTAAAGTTTAAGTTGTTGCTGTATACATATATCCAATGAAAAAAATGATTTCTTTAATCTGTTATAAAATTAATATGTTTTGTATGTGTTTATTATTTTCACCAATAAGAACAAGCCGATTCACAAAATTCAAAAATTTAAAATTAGAAATTAGTCATAATTCTTATTATAAAATTAAAATATGCCAACTTATTGAAAATAGGTAAGATTTTTTGGATTCAGCAAGAAAATTATCAAAAGACCATTTAAATTCATATAATCCTGTTTAAAATTAACGAATAATTCCTTATGTAATAAAATATACTCCGGAAAAACGAAAAAAAATTGATTCAATTTATTATGATCTTAGACTTTATCGTGCACAATTATGCTAATATGTTGGTTTAGATACCAAGAAGGTCCAATTACGATCTTTATCTAATAAAAAGAATTTATAATACAAATATGCATAGATATACAAGGATTTTGAATACAAAAAAAATCATTCCTAAAGAATTTTATGCAATTAAAAGATTTAAAATATCAATATAAGAGAACAGAAAAAAATTATTTCAAATATGAGTCAAGACGAAAAATCATTAAACCAACAAAATTCACTTGAGTAGAAATAAAAAATTAAAGAACGTTAATTGGCATTTTACGGAGGAAGACTAATCAATTTTTAATTATTACTAAATGATTGAATCACATCTTTGAACCAATGATGATTTACTCATATAGAATCATAAAACCGGCTTTTTGTAAAGCAGAATATTATATTATATTTTGTATTTATTTGCTGCCCGTATAAGTCTTCTTTTTAGGGAATTAGCAATGTACTTTAGAAATTAATGCTCCCCTGCATGTGATCTTTCAAGCTTCTTGTTACTAGTTTTAACTACGTAGATTAGGCGTGTTTTACTAGGCGGTAATTGACATGAGCAGGTGATGAGATTAATTCTACTTTTCACTCGGGTTAATTATGCTATCACCACTCTACATTTACCCATACTGTTTCTTAACGAAGCAGGTCCATTCAACGTTTGTAAACCTTTTTGGCGTCTTATGCAGCAAACATAATTATATATTCGGAATACAAACTTTTTATGGCTTCAGATTCGAGTTTCGACAGCCCGCCCTTGCGGGTAAAGCTCGTTTTGAGTAAACCAAATAAATCCAGAGTACGTTGCTCTTAAAACTTAGGTCACAAGTCTTTGAAATATTTTTTAATTTATGGATAATTTGAATTTTAGCTTTTTATAGTTGTCTGAAAAACTTAGATTGCTCCATAGAACATATTTGACATTATTTCTTCCCACTTATCATCTTTACGATTGTCTAAAATCCACTTTCTTTTCTTAAGACGTTTTTGCTCAAGTATATTCCTCTATCCTATAATATGTGCTATGCTCATGCTTAATTTATTATTCCTTAAACTTTAATATACGACTTATGGTATTTTTTAACTATCAAATCACATTTAAGACGTATTATACGTTCGAGTTATGTATTTTTAAATAAGGGGTTATTCATTTGATAATAGATCATATTTTCCTATCTAACACACATCTTTAAACTATTTTTAAAAATCAGATCGTCCATTGGTTTAATAATTCAAAAAAGTATATGAATTATAAAATATAGTAAGTATACAAAAATATACAGATAAAAACATTCGATCCTTTAATTAATTTCTAATTCATAATTCTTAGAAATCCACATGGTGAGAGATCAATATTATCCACTTGTCTTTAGTATACTAAAAATTAAACACATCATACTTCCTGAAGGATCTTAATAATACGATAATTACCGTATTTATGAATTCGTATATATTTTTGTTTTATTTATATAAAATACATAGCCAATTATATAAAAATTAGCTTAAAACATGATAAATGAATATTAAATAGCGCAGACGTATTATATATGTTTTCCTAATAAATAAAATAGATATCTATATAAATCATAATTTGTTTGATTAGTTTCCAGCTAATATTTTCATAATTCTACAATTTTTTTATTATTATTTTATAAATTTATACCTAAAAAAGCCAAATTTTCGTTTCATGGTTAGGTGACGTTAATAAAATTTTAATTAAATGGATGTAAAAACAAGAATACGAGATATTACAGTTAGATATACTTAACAAAAATCAAAAAGAATGATTTGATGTAATGATTTAGAAGATAAAAGTCCCAATATATAATGTTTATATACTTTTAGAACATATTGCTAAATAAGAGGCTTAGATTTCAAATACCAAATTTAGTTTGTTTGGATTTTAAAGCCAGAGAATAGTTGTTTTTATATTTAAAGTTATACTTTCTCTTCTAGGTCACGACAAAATCTTTACTTTATAAATTGTATGCTTTCAAGGATAAAATTCAAGCATTTTTTATCAAAATTTGAATATTTTGATCACGATTGCTACAGAAGAAAAGATGATTTATTTTATAAAAAAAATTTAAAATGATTTTAGCAATTTATTACTTTTTTAATACACTATTTAAGAAGGGTATTTTAAAAAAATTCACTCTCTAATTAACAAATTTGCTTGTTTTATACTATTAAATTTTTCAATGATTTTCTAGTTTCTTTAGTAATAAGTTAAATGCTTTAGACTTATCTTGACTTTTTTATTTATAAGATGCTTTATAATATTTCAAAATATTATGCCTTGTTCACCCAGTTATTAAAGTTATTTTCTTTCAATGATATTGAATGAATAAATTCCTTATTTTATTTCGATCTTTAAGAATTTGTATTCCATTGTTTATCATTTATTATATTATTGTGCTCAAATTTTAAGTGAAATAGATAGTTTCATAACATATGATCAATCTTATAATATATAAATTTTATATATGATTTAAAATACACCCAAAGAATATTTTAGCAAGAAATGCTAATACTTGATCTTTAATTTTATGTATAAATGCGTAGAGGATAACTAAATATTCGGACTTATGATAAGGTGCACATATAAATAGATTTTTCTTTGGCTCATCAGTTTACTTTTACTGTGAATGAACTAATAAAATAAAAAAAACAAATAAATTTGAACTTATTGACTGTAAATATAAATTTATACGTACTTAGTTTTATTCTTTGCATAAACTATGCTTTTTTATTTTTTTTCCAGACTAACTGGAATGATTTAGCTATTATTTTCATATCTAAAATTCTTTTTTAATGGCTGTAGTAATTTATATTGGGTACTATGCTATGATAGAATTGAACATATTTTATACGAAAAATTAAAAATAAATTAGCAAATTTGTACTTATAAGATATTTTATATTTTGAATTTAATACTTATTAAAAACTTTTATAAAAAATACGTAGATAAAATAATGATAATTACAGAATAAAACTGTAAGATCAATATTCTGTGGCACAAATGCTTATAATTCCATCGTGCAAAAAGGGTTAGATTGTTAAGGATTAATAAAAAAATAGTATTTATAAGGTTTTATGCCATATACAAAAAATATATCATTTAAGAAGAATATTAAATGCATCTATAATTACACAGATATAATAACCAAAAAAAAGGTTAAATTGTAATTTTTTCGATTTCTTGTCAAAGACACAAATAATCAAGAAATTAAAATTAAATCTAAATCGCTTTTGATTCACTAGTCACCCCAAAATCGATTTAGTGCATTTGTATTTTTTGAATCCTTGAAAATGCGTGACTGAAGGATGCCGATAGATGTGGAATCATTAAATGTATTTGAAAAATAAAGAACAAAAGAAACGGGTGATTCAATTATGTGAAAAAGTTGTTCTATCGGATCAAATCATGGAAGGTATTAAAAAGTGCAAATGAACACAATTCAGACACTGTGAAAGTCTGTCGAGAATACAACCTTTTTCGTACTTAATTTATTTTGCAAGATCTTCCTCAAAATTATACGCTTTTGGTTTTATCTGTAAGAAACCCTTCTAGTAGCATGCTTCAAGATATTTGCAAAAACTCCATTGGCAAACGTCCTAATTATACATGTGGTAGTATAGTATTTTTTAATGACTATATTATCTGTTATTTTTTAAGTTTCAGTATTCGTGCAAAACTTACTTGATTTATCGTTCGCACAGTGTATTTATATTTTCGGCTATCTTTTCCTCTCCGAATAATTCTTAAATACATATCCTCATTTCGAGGCGTATGAATTCATTGGTTTTTCGAAATCTCAAGGTTTTTTTCTATTCCTCTATCTGGTTCATGACTTCTGGTTCTTTCGGATATATTTATGATACACTGTTACTATACCATCCTAATTTATAGCATATGAGATAATTCGAGTCTTTCAGTTGTATATTGACGTCAGATGTGATGCTAGCAGATCAAAATTTCTCAATTTCTAAAATCTAAAATATGCTTATACTGTCGATACTAGCCACATCGATAACAATCAGTGTAATAAAGTTCTGTTTTTATCTATGTACTAGCATAAAAGATAGACATTAAAATATTTTAGGGAATTGGTGAATCATTATTTGTTGTAGAAGAGGATGTGACAAAGCTCTCAAAGCGCAAGTATCACAGAAAACATCGTTTAGTTAGTTTTTAAGTTCTTTGAATGGTTAATAAGCGGTGTCGGGATAATGATTCCGCTATATGTGTCATTTGAAAAATAAAGCACTTTAATCAAGATTTTTAAGAAATATGTGCACGAAGATTCCGATATTTGTTACACATTGGATGCGATTTAGTTTGGTTAAAAATAATTTTGCGGAATACACGACCTAAATATATATAATTGCTTTGTTGATTACATAAAAAGGGTATATATATACACTTGAAGGGAACTTGGCCAGAATAAAGCAAGGGGTACTAATACAAAACAACACAAAGAAAATTATTGTCCTATTTTTGATAATATGAATTATAAAACGCAGAGATAATATATAATTAAAAGATTTTTATTAAAATTGTCGTTTTCTTACATATGGTTTCTTTTGCCCGCTCGTTTTAAAAGGGCTAAAAAAATCATATTTGCTATTTACGATTGGGGTGATTACGGATTTATACAAAAACCGAGATATTGAAGAAGTTGAAGCATGTATTAGATATAATTTCCTGTAATTTTTTGTTAGAAATTACACCTTAAACTTTATGCTTGGAATATACACCAATAGCGATTAAACATATCCAATTTAATTATTTATTATCGTTCGTTACATGTTTTAAATATTTGGTTAATATTCTATTATGTAAATGTAATTCAATTAAACATACTTCTAATATAATAGCATATTACGGGACTTTTATTATTATTTTTAATTAAATTGGATCTTTAAGTTTAGTTTGCGATTAATGAATCTTATTTTTTCTTTTATATCTATGCAATTTTGATCTATATCCTATATATTAATTACAGTTATCATGTGATTCACCTGAAATTTTCGGGAAAAAGCAAATTTTTGCGGATGGATACGGCTAAAATTAAATTTTATACTTGCATAGTTTTGAATTTTAGAATTTTTGTTTTTTTACTATGTAAATTACTTTAGATGGAAAATAACAATATTAAACGCATAACTTTCTATTCAGTCATGGTTTGGTAAATGATCAACAAAATACGGATTATAGATGTGTGGTCTAAGAACAAATTGAAAATCTGCTTACGTGTTAAATCCAATAGATACCAGAAATAAATGCTATAAAAAGCTAAATTCAGTAGATAACTGTACATATATAGCTAACTTAAGTTTTATAGATTCTAAAAAAGTAGCAGCAGATTTTTACAAAAAGCCTATGTTTTCTCATAAACAAAAAAGAACATATAAATGCAAAATTATATAAAAAAAATAATTCTGAATAATTAAACTATTCGCTATATTTTGTGTATATTTCCCAGCGCATGAATATTTTAAAAAAGTCAAAGGCTTATTTTTTTACGGTGAAGATTTCTACATGAATCATAAGAAAATAATATTTTTACATTTTTTGGTTTGTTTCTAAAAGTAAGGCAATTATTAAGGTACGTTCTATGGCAGCATTTTCCCAATTTTTTGCATATTGTGTTTTTTAATAAATGATTATTTTCAATTGTATGAAATAAAAATTCATATGTTGGTTTGCGTGTATAAATGTTTTTCTTTTACAACACTTGAACATTTTTTGAACCTTTTTTTTAGGTAAATATGCTTTATTTTATGATAAATTCGTTAATTAAAAAAATAAAGACATCATAATCGTGAGATTTTAGAACGAAAATTTAGATCTACACATCTTGCAAATTTATCACAAACTGCAATATATTTTTACTTTTCTTTTGTTCTAATTTACCCTTTTACTAAAAAAAAATTTTATGCGTCTGCTGAATAGGATTAAAAGTATAATACATTATATCGTATGAATATGATCTTTCTACTATACAAATTTCTAATGGCAATATAAAAAGTCTAAAGAAATTGATAATGAATATTGATACAGACAGAAGTAGTTTATTTTTATGTTTTCTAGAAAAAAAAATTGTTTTTTTTTCGTTATCTATTAAATATATTTTTCTGGTATATATAGGCATTTTATACTGCAAATGATTCATACAAATTTAGCATTATTCACAATAAAATATCGCACTTTTTTTTTGACATGAATAATTTTTTTTTACATTTAAAAAATTTATTTTATCGTATTCCTAAGCAAAAAAATTCAATATATATTAAAACTAAAATTATATAAGAAACAAAATTTATTTATCTCCAAGCATTTTTTATATATATCAAATTTTAATAATGATAAATGATGATTTTTTGTATATTTTTTTTTGCGGAAATAAAGGTAAATGCTTTATGGATTTTGTGAAATTTAATCTCTGATTCATACAATTTTTTTGCTCATCTTGTCAACTTTTGTATATTTTACAACTATTATCAACAGATATACAGTCAAAAATTCTTCTACATTAATTTATAGTTTTTGTGACCCATTATTTTTAAGGTCAAAAATAAATATTTATTCTGTGCAAAATTTTTTAAGAATCAGACAAGTAGCTGATAAATTGGTATATATTTAAAAAAAATATATATATTAAATATAAAAAGATGAATATGTAATATGTCTATTTTATGAAAAATAACAACTCTTAGAATTTCTGATTATGGCGAGGTTTAAGGGTCAGCAATAATATATATTATTTTATGTAGCCGTTTAACTACGGATATTGGAATTATAGACTAAAAACAATTACAAGTTTGATTCACAGGCTTTCTAGTATATTATAATCGTTTGGATTTCCTTTTCTTTGTATACGTTCCAAGAAAATAGTGTTTTAATTAGAAAGAATAGTATATGTGTCTCGAATTGCATGATAAAAAAATATTTTAAATTCAATGTATATGTAAATTTAGGTTCTTTATCAGATAATACTTGTAAAAAACGTAAGTATTATATTGGTTTTCTATATAAATAATAGAGCGTGGTCTAATGTTCTTTGTATATTTAAAAAAAAAATGTTTAGAATGCGCCCGAAACAAAATTTTATGTATGCAAGAAATTTGATAAAAATTCTATAAGCATAAACTAGAATGTGGTCAGAAACATGGATACTAGAAGACTTTAATATATTTTAATCATAAAAAACCAACATTTTATATTTTGAAATTATGAAAATGAATTTAGGATATTGTATTATGTGTTTTATATCTTTAAATTCTTTTAACTACTTTTACTAGACAATGTTATTATAAAGTGATTATATTCATCTGTTGCACAGATCAATATGAACGCAAACACTTAAAATATCTGACATTCTAAACACTACGGAGCAAACAATAGTAGTTCTACCAATCTTCTTTCAACTTATCATGTACATCAAATTGAAAAACATACAAAGTATTGAGGGCATAAGTTTTATGAATTTTCTCTATTTTAATCATAAATCTAAAATAGGTAAGCTGTATCCAAACACAAAAATAAGAGAAAAAAATGGCATATATAAGATTTTCATATTTTTTTTAAGGAAATGTTCTGTTTATATGTTTACATAATGTTCTTGGGTGAAAACACAAATAAAAAATTTAATGATTCATTAAATAAATTTAAAATTAGTTAAAAAACCTACTATACTTGCAATCGCATCAAATCTAACACTCAGAAAAATAGATTTAAGAAAATTATTGTGTTGTGCAAGAGTTTCAAAATGTTATTTACCATCCTATACACACAATAATAATAAATGGTTGTTTTCTAGTTTTATGAAATATTGCAAAATTTTGAGAAACTTGAGATCCATATTATCTCATCAATATATCAACTAATATTTTTCGTTCATTTTTATATGATAAAGAGTAGTATTTTTCAAGTTTCGTTTCTTAGCAACACGAAATGGATTAAGAATAAATCTATTTATTGTTTAATAGAACATATGTGTGTATTAAATTTTAAACATAAATTTATTATTGTGGATTTATATAAATTATTTCCTTTTTATTTTTGTATTTTAAATGCTAAACTTTTTTGTCTTTATTTTTGTCTATCACTTGTTACACCATGCCAAATATTCTTTTTGAAATATTTATTTTATTTTTTATGTTATTCTATGTCAAATTATTCTTATAATTTAAAAACTTAATTTCATTAATTTTGTTAATATGGTCTTTTTTGTTTATTATCGATCAACGATTATGGTTTTTGTTTAAGCTTCTATTTTAATAGTTTAGTTTAGCAAATTTAGAAATTTACAGTATTATAAAATGTAGCAAATATTTTATTACAATATAGGTTATTTGAAATTCAACTAAAGTTAAAACGATTTAAAAACAATCTAGAAATTAATTCCTATAAAATAACATATGTGGAAATTAATATTAAGAATATGATTTTTTGCGATGAAAAACATCCGATGTTAGTAATAATTCAATTATAATAACCAAACTATCCTAAATTAATTTTTTGTGATTTGTTTTTTGTGGATACTAATTTTTTTAAAAATTCCTGCATTAACATATTTTTTTATTATTAATTTAGATAAAAATTTTCCTTTTAAAGAGCTTTATTCTGTTGATTACTTTAAATATCGCTTTTGCTCGTAAATTAGATTAATAATCATAGATCCTTCTTATAATTGAAATTCTCGATCAAAAAAAAATCATAATCAAAATGTCTTTATAATTCTAATATCATATTTAGCTTATTTTGTACACATTAATTTATTATGTATATAACGGCTTTTCATGCAACAAAACAATTTTAATTAGATAAATGAAAATGTGTTTTGAACACCATTAAGAATTATAAATTAGCCAACAGAATTTTTTTTTTTGACAAAAACATTTTTAAACAAGAATAATGTAATATTTTAGAAACTCAAAATAATTTACCTTTTCAGATCGGAATTTTTCATTGGCCAGAATAGTATATTTGTTTATATATTCTATTGTTGATTCAAAAAATATGATGTTCATATTTTTTAACTGTTTGCTTGGCTCTATCAATCTTACACCTAAAAATTTTAACAATAAACTTATAAATGATAATATAAATGTTGACTATAACGAATCAAATTTATCAGATTCAATTGTGAGCAAGCCATTTAATAAAAAAGACCCAATAGATGTCATAAATCATGAATGGTGGCATTTATATGAAGAAAAATTAACAGCTAAAGATAAATCTAAAAACATAATGCGTTCAGAATATTCAAAAATGGATCATTATGTTCCTAGAAGATGGGTTATTGGCCATCGGTCAAAAAGAAGAACGATCCGCGAAGCAAAAAACATAGAAAAAAAATCAAATGTGATATTGACTAGAAAATTGAGGTATAATAGTCTATCGTGGACAAGTGTTTTTGAAAAATTATTCATTGGAACAATTTGCACTTTTTTTGCTTTTGCAATATATACTTTCTTAGTTTTAGATTATTAAATAAAAAAAAATTGATTTATTTGCATTCAACTCTAAATTCTTTTATGTTATGATTGTGTTTTTTAAAAAATTAAAATATGTGCGGTGTATACAATAAAAAAATATTATCTCTAATCCTTGCTTAACATCTAATTATAAATATTTTAACTGGTATTGTAATCATTAAAGAAAATATTTTGCAATATATTGGATTTTTTTATTTATAAATAGAAAATTCTAATATATTACAAAAATCTTGAATTCGATTCTGTTAAAATTTACAATATATTTTTTTAATGGCAAGACTTTGCGCATCAATTTTTAAATAAGAACTGTGTTGACAAATATTTTTTTTACTGTATATATAATTGCAATTAAATGTTAGTTATCACTAATCTGCTAAAGTATAGAGTAACAGACAAAAAACTGATTCTAAAAAATTTATAAATTTTCATGAACTGGTTTATTTTAAATCAAAGTAAAGCATTGCATAAATACCTATAACTTTTTGGCTTGTATTTATTTATTTTTAGTTACTCCTTTATCTTTTTCAAATTTATTCAAGCTTATTTATCATATTGCTTTCAAAATTTTCCATAAATAAGAAAAAACATAAAAATATATATTTTTTGGGCTTCTTATATCACTTTTCATCACATCTAAGTTAAGGCCTTTACCTTTTCATATTCTTTACTCAAGATTCACTTATTCAAGTCCCTCTTCTAACATTATTTTGTTAATACGCCTCATATCTTCTTACGTAAGTATTTAAAAACACTTAATAGACTGATTACGGTGTATTAGGCAGCAGTTCGCCACTTTATTATGCCAAAATAAAATTGTTAAAATAACGATATTTTGTTACATGAAAGAAGTCTTTATATGAATTTAATTCATTCAAAGCTAAATTTTATAAGAATTTACTTATAACAAAATTCGTATCGAGAAACATGCGTTTAACAGATGATGTATATCATTTCGAGATCAATATTTTCATAATTATTTCTAAAAGAATAAACTATTCTCATAAATTTCAACGCAATTAAAAGTAGCTAATATTTCGTGGTTGCGAACAGAAAAATCTTTCTAATGAAACGAGATTTCTTTATTTTTTCTATATTTTTTTGGGGTGAATTATACATATAATTGTACAAATTTATAATTTTTTTTTTAATACGATTTAGAGTCCATAGAATTGTCAAAGATTATTTGAAGCTTTTAGGTTAACTCCAGTTTCTTTTGAAAAAGAATCAAATATTTAATTTAAGCTTCAAAATAATGTATAATTTCTAGGAAAAAAATATGGAACCAGTTTTTACATAATATTTATTTTCCTTGAATAGGTTATGCGTAAACTAATCCTTTTTTACTTCTTTAATTATCTGCACACCTTCATTCTTTATGTATTTTTCGAGTTCTTGAAGCTTAAATAACCCACGATCGAACTTTTCTATTTTTTCTTCGCATACAGTATCATTTTCTCCATCAATTTTTCTGGTATCACCCCATGAGAAGTCATCGAAATGCCAAAAGGCGTATAATGGTAAGATAAGATTCCATATGGGAAGGGATATAATATACACGAGTATCCAGCCGAGATAGCTCATTTCGAATGTAGTCAGGGCAATGAGAATAGCGGGGAGGCCGAGAATTCCGAAAAGCATAATGATAGGAATCCATGCGGGTTCGACGAGGAGAGATACCAAGAGAAGTATAAAAGTAAATAGAATGGCGGCAGGAAGAACGAGTGTTCCCATGAGTTCCATGAGAACGACAAACTGCATTGAGAAACAGAATGTTCCACACAACTTATCTACCAGAATGAGTTCGAATAAATTATGAATAGTAGAGTTTATCCATCTTCTTCTTTGAGAAAGGAGTACGGAGAATTGAGAAGGCACTTGGGTTTTTGATACTGCAGCCGGACAGAATATTAGTTTTCTTTGGGAAAAATTTTTGAGAAGTAAGGTAGTTAGGTATCTATCTTCACCTAGTAGCAATAAGTTTTTTTGATGCAATGACTCGGTTTCGATTGCAGAATACTCTCTTAGTATTGATGGATGCGCGAGTATTGGTAGTGTTTGTATTTTATCGAGCTTGTATTGAAATGCTTGTATTCTATACATGCAGAAACACCCTGGCAGACATGTGACACCCCCAAATACGGATTCAAAGGCTTTACATAGATGGTGACTTATATAGTACTCAAAAACCTGTATCATCGTTACCCATGATTCTGTTCTATTAGATATTTTTGTTTCACCACACATTCCCATAATCATCTGATCATTTTCTAGAACGCGCACCATTTGTTCTAAAGCATCAGACATTACAATTGTATCAGCGTCAACCATCAAAATGGCCTCGAAATGAGAAGGTTCTAGATGTGGCATCAATAGCTTTATTTTACTCCATATCTCGTAGTCTAACTCGAAAAGTCTGTCATCATATAATAGTCTTTGAAAGAACCCCATGAGAATAACTTGACTATCTCTTTTGCCCCTATTACCCGGCTTTGATCCTTTTGATTCGCCTGGATTTCCTGTTTTTATGATCAGTAGTATTTTTGTATCACGGCCACTATATCTATAGGAGCCAGAATATACCGTGGCTTCATTATAACACTTATCGCCATGAGAAAGGGAGACATACTTTTTTGGCTCACTCGGATGCGTTTTGTCTAAAGTAAACATATCAAGTATAATATCAGGTGTTGTTCTTTTATTTTTACTTCCTGTAATTAATCCATCAGCAATCACAACTATTAGCTTGTACTTATCATCATATTCTTGCCCGCATAAACTATCCAACGTGCCCCGCATTCCCTTTTCATCTTCTGAGTAGCATGTAACAAGGAGAATACAAGGCATTATGCATTCTCTTTTTGGTGGTTGCATCAACCTTGCTGATCTAAATCGCATCATCCACGAATATGCGATAGCTAAGACAAATCTTGTGATTATCAATCTAAATATTGCTATTGTCGAGATATACAAAGTAAAATCTGCCAAAATACACCCATAACTTTTGGTCATTAGATCCCCGGCATAAAAAGTATTTTTAAAACAATCCAATTCATCATGTGTCCATTCTTTAATGCTATTACTACCGTCATATCCCATATTCTTGCTGATAAAATCAAAATAAAATTCTTCTACACACAAGCTTGGATCATAAACCTTTCCATCAATTACTACAAATCCCAGATCAGTAACATCAGACCACGAATAATTTATGTGGCTTACCCTTATCATTCCACTATCATCTTTTAGTCTCAAATCTGTTTCGATCATTCTATCAGAAATAACTTTATGTCCAAACCTCGATCGACACGCTCCATCATAATTTGGAAACAGTCCTGTACAGTTTAGATCGCGTAGTTGAGTAAGAACATCAAAATGCTCATGATCTTCACCTATTCTATAAATTGATCCTCGACCAATCAAACTTTCATTGTGAAAATCGGTTCTGTAAAGTTTACTATATGAGTATTTGCTATCTCCACGGCAAACAACACTATTCATACCGTACGTCAAAAACGCAAGCATGAGGCATGAATTTAAAATTAGAACACACAATGTAAATTTCTCTCGCCAAGCATTTTGCATCGACGGGTCCTGTATTCCAAATAATGAAAGAATACAGTTTGGAATCAGACATGTAAAAAATATGTATGTGAATTTCCAGACACTTAGCCGATGACGTACAGGGCCTTTATTTCGTATTTTTCTGTATATTCGTTGTTGAGGCCGACTTATTGTTGCTCTTGTGTATTTACATTCTTTCATTTTTATGTATTTATCTTTTTAAAATGAATTTATTTCATTCCTTAGTCTTTTTATGTATTTCCTTTCTTTAATCTTTTTTGCATTCTCACTCTTTTTATGTATTTATAATTTTAAAAAATATCGACTTCTCAACATATATTTATTTTTACAATAATTAGTTAAATCTTTTTAAAATTGATGAATAAAGACCATTTCTTTTTTTCAATCTAATACTATAAAATATAAGATAATTGTTCCTGTATTTAATAACATCCATTTTTTTTTCAAAAACTTCTAATTGATTAAATTTTCAGCATGATTTCAATTATATTAGCCAAAAAATCTATAGCATATATATCATTTACATTACAAAATTTAGCAGGCATTAAAAAAGGTTAATTATTATTTTTTAATTTACTCAACCTTCCTTGGGATTGAGAAAAACCCTTGAATTAATAGGTCTCGAAAGAAGGAGGGGTATTGAAGAAGACTATGGAGAGGAGAATATAGCCGAAAGTATAAATACGCTGTGTTTACAGAGAATTAAGCAACCTGTGCCTGAGAACAAAAACTAAAATTACGACTATAAATTAGCCCTTAAATAAAAAATACTTTAATTTACTCAATATTACCAGTAACCCATAATTTATAAGAAACCTTTATCAATGCAAACCACAAAATTAACAGATATAAATTTTTTCTTTTTAAATTTTGCATATGAAAAGTTTTTTTTAGAAAAATCAACAAATCTTATGAAAATGTGCTTTTTATGCACTATACAAGTCTTATATTAAAAAATTGGGTGTAAACTAAAGCGAAAGCATATTAACAAACAATAGTATTGAGAAACTTACTTGAATTAATAAGTCTTGAGTAAACTGTAAGGATCATGGGCTTGAAAAGATTAAATAAAAATCCGTAATATAGACCAATCATAAGTTTGCTCGGGCAAACATGATACGTGGAAAAGGATGTGCCTTTAAATAAATATTTAATAGGTATTATACATATAATATTTCCAATATATTTTAAAAAAAAAATTATTTTCAAAGTGACATAATCTTTGTTTCGAGGCTTCAAATACCGTTAATTACAAATAAATATATTCGTTTAGTTTATTTATGGTCTTTGATGCATTAAATTTATATTTGTATAATATCCGCAGTAATAACACGACATTATTAAAAAAAAATATGCTAATTACATTAATCTGAATTAAAACTCGTTTTTTTAAATTTTTAAGTTAAAACGTAATTGATTTATAAAATTAGAAGATATTAAACGATATAAAAGTATAAAAAATCAACTATAACACCACACAGATCGGATTACCGCTACGAGTAAACATACACATCATATCAATTTATCTTTTGTCAATTCCACTTCCGTTCGTGAATCCAGTCAACTTGTTTCAGATCTATAATCAAGTGTGTGATTAGAGTCGGGTGTTATTTAACTGAAGAAGGGATCTATAGTGTTTCCATTTATTTTGCGACTAGGTGTCATAATTACTAGTTTGATAATTTATCGGTGTCCTTGTGTGTAATAGATTCAAACCTTATTATATTAAAATAATAGATTATAGATTTAATATTTAGCCTATCGAACATGGCTACTTATTAGAAAAAGGTTAATTTATTTAATTTAGGGTCTATGTAGCTTATATTCAAACAAAAAATTCGATGAAATTACTGTGCGCCAATTAAATAAATGTATTTTTATATTTCTAAAATTGTAAAATATTGATACAAGTGCAATCACAAATATTATTCACAAAGAATCTTATATTTACCATTTTACGTAGCCTGAATTTATTTGGTATGATTTATTACAGTTCTTAATCACATCTAATATGTGAAGAGATTGGTATATAACAGTTCTGTAGCTTTTACACTGGTTTCATTATGATAAAAATTATCATTGTTATGAAATTGATTATGATAGTACAAAAAGATACAAAAATAACCTAGAACAAGAAACTGTGCATCAAAATACTATTTTTATGAATTTTGCTATATATTTAAGAATCTCACGCGTTCCTTAATTTTTCAATAAATTTATAGCATATATTTAGATACAAGAACATGTTTATGTCCATGACATTCCTAAAATCTTAAAATCTAGGTTTGTGATGTTTTATCAATAATGAATGTATAAATTAAAATCAATAATTGTTTCGATTGTAAAAATACATACTCTTGCGTCAGTACTGAAATAATATCCATTTATAATCAATTAAATCCTGTAATAAAATTACTAACTATAGTATTCAAGTTCAATATCCTGTACAATTACCAACGGTTGGGTTTTTATTAACTAAAATACTTTGATTTGCATTACTTCATATGAATTAAATACAAGTTTTTAATGATCATTGATTTGCTTATATAAGATGATCATTTTTTTAGAATGCAAAATTATTCGAATTTGATTTAACTATATCTTTATAGTATTTAATTTAGAATATTTTATATAACATGGCAATATATTTCTTTATTTTCCTTTTAATGGGATTTAAGCTAGCACCCATCAAAGAATAAATTGCTGCTATTATTTGAATAGGTGCATACGTTTTGTTGCATGTGAGTTTCTAAGCTATATCGAATTTTATTTTTGATTACACAGTACATAAAAAAATATATCTTTACACAATATTTCTTGCGAATCAATAAAAAAATCATAGATCTAGATTCGACATTAAAAATTACCAAATAATTTTTACATTTGTAATAAAATGTCTTATGTAGACAAATATTTATTTATTAAAAAAATCAATTATTTAGTCTCAGCAGATGCTTTTTAGGCACAACCTGCAATGTTTATCATGAATTATTTTTTTGTATTGTACAAACAAATGCTATAAAAAAACTGTTTTTATTTATAAACAATTATTATGAATCATTGTTAATTTTTTTTTGTATCATTATTAAATACTTTGTCTTTCATGGGCTATAGACCGCGATATTATCATAATATCCTTATGCATTACAAAACTTGTGATTTAAAGTGGAAAAATATTCTTTTTAGAAAGCAATAAGCTTTTTTTAATAAGTTACTGGAATTATCTTATTAATTAAGCTAACATAAACTAAAATACATCAGAATATTATATTGCTGCGAATCATAGTAAAATATAAACACAACACATAAAGATTAAAACAGATAATTATAGATTTTAATAATTTGACCAAAGAACATTAAACATAATGGCTGTAATTTCAACCTTTATCAATAAAAAATTTATATTATGCTACTTGGACAAAATTATTCGAAGGTGATTGAATAATATTAAATAGATGGATAAATTTTAGATGATATTAGAAGATTTAAAATCCAAAAATGTGATTTTTATGATTTTGAGGTTATTTTATACTTAACGAATATTATTATTTCACAATAATTGTAATAAATACCAAAAAAAACCTTTGAACTAAACTGGGTTTTTTTTATGATCTTATACATTCACATCCCAATTTATAGATTTAAAGCATTGAATATCCGGGAAAAAGACTTTAGATAATCTAATTAGGAATTAGATTAAACTCAACTATATTTTTAAATATCTTTTCTCGACATTTCAATATTTGTCAGAAAACAATAAATATATTCAAAATTAAAATAGTTCAAAAATTTTTAATAAAAACAGTGTTTATGACGTGATGAGCATATTTTGAAAAGGTTGGAAATATAAATAATCTTGGTTGCACCTTCCTCAATCTGCATAGTACAAAATAAAATTATTTATGATTTTTCACAGAAAAAAAGCCTTAATTATTGAAGAATAAATAAAATCTCGATAAAAAAGGTTGTATATGATGATTAACTTTACTATTATTAAATTTATTTTCTATGTGTGGATTATTTTTTGGGAAAATCGCAATACTTTTATATAAGCAATTAACTAACAGTGGTATTTTATTTTTTATTTGAAGAATTTACAGGTACAAAATTAATCTACATAACGTAATTATTACACTATTCTAATATAAACAAATGAAAAAACACTTTTCTTATGTAATTGAGAGAAATCTTTAATTAATCAGAAAACAAACCAAAGCACATAAATATATTAGATTATTGAAGCACTCACACCAGTAGATATCTAAATATAAATTGAATGTGATTACAATTTTTTTGATGCGCGAGAACTAATAAATTGGTTTTGCAGAGTAATATATAATTATTTGGTCTTCTGTGGTAGAAAAAAAAATATGTTTTTTTTAACCTTTAGTTGTACGATAATGTATATTTTATTTTCTATTACATAGGATAGCTCATATGGAATAGTTATTGTTGTGTAAAAACACAATTATCATAAAATAATAGGCATTTTACCCTATAAAATTACATCTAAATACACGCAAAAATAGTCGAAGAAGTGGGAATACACGTGGATGGGAACCAATATAAGTTCGAGCTTTTATATTTTTATGTTAAACATCAAGAAAGTAATTATGGTGTGAACACACAGTGATACGGTTAAATAATAAGAGAGTTTTCTCCATCAAGGTATGGAGTAAAACAAAAAAAGAATGACTTTCTATTGTATAAAGTACCATAATTATATTTAAATCCTCTGCTTTCTACAAAAAAAAACATCAAGAAAGTAATTATGGTGTGAACACAGTGATACGGTTAAATAATAAGAGAGTTTTAACCATCAAGGTATGGAGTAAAACAAAAAAAGAATGACATTCTATTGTATAAAATATCATAATAAAGTTTTAATACCCATTTTAGGGTTAAACAAATAAAACAGATATTCGGGTTAGAAGAATGTTTAACTGATCTATTAGAATGTTCTAACATTTACGGTATTTTTAAAAATTAAAGAATGGTCATTTTTTGCTTGAAATGCATCATAACATGGATTATTCTTATGTGACGTGGATAAAATACAATACAATCTTCGGGTGCATAAAATGATTAGGTATAGCAAATAAGGTTTGGATCCTTGCCCCCTATTTATTCCAATAGAATCATAAATAGCAAGTATAATTGATTAAAATATTAGAAAATTTAAATTGTATAATGAATCATGCAAAATAGAATGATCATAAACCAGTAAGATTTATTCTACAACGATATTTAATATAATACCCAAAAAAAAATAATAATAAATAATATTTTCCTCATTTATTTCCTTTTACTTTCAATTATTTTGAATCCAAATTTGTCATTCTTTTTTTTATTCTCGTTTTTAGGATTACGCTCAAAAGGAGGAAACAGAACGTTTTCTTTAAAAGAAGGAAAATATGCTTTAAGTTCTTGTCGAGCATCTTCATTCAACAGATATCTTCCGATGTTCTCTGCGAATTTTAGCGTTTCTTTTGCACTAATGAGAATAGATATGCGGTCAAGAAATATTTTTGCTGATATGTTTTTATTTTGGAATTGTGTAACGTAAGATTGGATTTCCATGTTATGGTTAGGATAATTTTTAGTTATGAATTTGTTTAGTACATCATATTTTTCTTTTTCTGCGTTCAGAATATTTCTTTTTAGATATGAAGGGAGATCTGGGGGTGGTGGTAATGCAGAGTTAAATAGAATTTGACGAGCTGAAAGATACTGATCTTCCCGAGTATTTCTAAATAAGTTCGTTTTATGGGTATTTGCGCTCTTTACATTTCTGGGATTCGTAAATTCATCTTTAATGTATTTATTATTTATAGATTTAGCCTCTTTAGAATATTTAGGTTTGTTATCAGGTTTATCGAAATTCTTTTCAGAAATAGTTGTAGAATTTATCTTCCCATCAAACTCATCATGTTGGCATAAATTGGTACCCTTGAAATCTCTCGATACTCTCTGTTTACCATCCAATTTATGTCGGGCCTTTTTTCTCATCCCCTCCTCAATTTCATAGATACTAACATATTCAACATTACCGGGATTTACACGCTTCCGAACAATATCTTCGATGCCCAACTTCTTATTCTCAAATCGATGTTTTCGAATCATATGTTCAATAAGTTCAGTTGAATGACAAAAAGAAACACCAGCACATTCACTAAACTCACAAACAAAGTGAACGTTTCTGAGATGTTCACACAACCTATCCTTATTCCTAAAATAAATATGACTATTTCCATTACGTTCACACAAAGTACATATTTCATGAATAAACCGTAAATGTTTAGTAAATTCACGCGTTGAATAAAAATATTGTGAACAGAATTGGCAGTACATATGACCCACAAACCCACGTCCATTTTCAAATTTAAGACCCTCGCTTTTATGTGTATCAAGAAGCATAGCAGAATTATATAAAGTATACTCAAAAGGAAATATAGGACTGGTATCGATACACTCTGTGCAGGTTAATAGTCGATGCGCACTTTTGTAATGATACGTCAGTTGTTTCTTTGTATTGAAAACGGATGAACATGTTTTACAACGATAGGATAAATACTTTTCAAGTGCTTCTTTATCGATTTGATGGGCGCTTGGTTGCTTACAAATTGGGCATGTGGAATCTTTTAGAAGATGTATCAATCTTGTGCTACATTTTTCACATGCTTCGTGTCCACAGTCATAAACTGATATTGCCACATTTTTGGATAAGCAAATAATACACTCGAAATCGGATTTTATACTATTATTATTTTCTATTCCTTCTTGAATATCATCATTCTCTCTTCTATTTACTTTATCGTTTGAATCTAAAGCACCAATTTTTTCATTCTTCTCTTTTAATTTGATATTAGATTCTTTTTCACTAAAATCTTTATTTCGCACAGTGTTCGTATACTTCGATTTACAATTCATATCTTTTATTTTTTCATCATCTTCAGAAACAAGTCGAATTACACTAACCTCTTTACTCAGCTCATCAACTGTCATCCCTTTCTTTCTACCTTCAATAACACGTTTCAAAGCTTGTCTATCTAGTTTGTGTAAATTGAATTCCATTCCAAATTTAAAAAGGGCTATCGATTATTTTCATTATATTTCTAGAATAATGATTCGTTCTCAAAAAAAAGTATGAAACATCTCGATTCAATTTTAATCGATTTTTATAATGGATATTGCATCTGATGATTTTGGTTTGAATCATGTTTTAGAAAGATATATATTCTTGGTTTATGAAAATCATTTAATATTTTTCAAAATTAAAAAAAATTATAAATAAATTTTTTATTCGAATAAATCAATAACATCCCCATGAGCAATTTAAATGTTCAAAAGCCCATATAAATTCATAAAGAAATATTTGTTGCTATTGCTAATATAATTAAAATTGAATCTTTTAAGCTTAAAATTTAGGGTTATCAATTTATCATTATTATCTTTGAAATTGTGCTTAGATTAAAGGATATAGCAATAATTTAAACATGTATGGGTTAATTTGGTTTTTGATAATTCAAATGAATCGAGAAAAACTTAATTTCTTGCATTGAATAGATACGATTAATCCTTCTTCCAATTTATTCATCTTTACAACCTTTCTATGTAAAATTATCATTTGAACAGGAGAAATATAAAAAAATGTTAAGGAGTTGAAAATCCGTACGAAGTAGAAGCATACAAGTTTCCACGCTTCGCAAGACACTTGAACTAATCTCATTTAGGAGAAAAAGACCAATTGATGAAGATAAATCAGGAGAAGATGTCGAAGGATGTATCAAGGAGTTGTGTAATATTCCCAATAGATTAGCCATATCTAAATTGATAAAAAGAAACTTAGCCCATAAATAAAACATACTTATGTGAAAAGGGGTAAATAAAAACTGTTTTGGCTAATTCTTATAAACGAATATAAAACTGAAAGAATTTGAAAAAAAAATCCGTGACAGGCACATGAATAAATTCTAGTTGTGTTAATCTATATTCTATAAATATGTTTTTTATCTTGAAATTAGTCAAATTGTATATTAATTTATTTATTGAAAATTTAAAACATGAATTAATTAAATGCACATTAAGAATATTCAGTCGTTTAACGATATAAATATATATATTTTTTCTTAAAGTTAGATAAGTTGTGTATTCATTGATTACATATTATTTAAAGCATTATAATTCGTGGGATGCTCATGAATAAGGTTCTGTTGATTATTATAGAAAATAAGAAATTTACTTATATTCGTTCTTTTTTTTTGTTTTTGTATAATAATTTTTTAAGATTTTCTTTTGTAAGCAGTAATTAACCTTTTATTTATTAAAAAATAAATACAATGCACTAATATTATATGCGACGCGTCTCATTTCTAAGCTAAAAAAATATATGTAAACGAATATAAAAAAATAAAATGACCATATCTTATACTGTAGATTACGGTATCTATTCTCGTTTGGTATTAAATGTGCTTATACTTAGTGGAATGTTCTGAAACATAAGATTTTAACTCTTGATTTGTTTATCAAAACATATGTTATTTTTTTAAAATAATCTCAAGTGTTGAATCTTGTATAAACTGCTTACTTTCGAAGAAATACTACAAAAGTTATTGGTTTTGATATAGGAAGTATTTTTCTTCTTTTAACATTGACTTTTCCATATAAAATATATAGTTTTCAAATAATTAAAAATTTTCGCTTATTCTTATAATTTTATGCTGGGTTTTTTTCTCTAATTTTATATGAGATATTTTATAATCTTTGTGCTAAACCTCATAAGGACAAGTTCACTTTTAAGAAAATTTAAATTAAAACCAAAAAAAGGCAAATTTTATCTAAAACAGCATAAATAAATTATATTTTTTTTAGAAAGCAAAAACATATAAAAAATGATTTTAAAATTTTTTAAGGTTAAATAATTTTTTTTTTGTGTAAAATTATGTAATAAGTCTAAATGAACTAAAATTTAGATTTTTGTATAAAATTAATGGAAAACAATTTATGTTTATGAACAATCTATATGAAAAATTATATATATATGATTTTCAATGCAATACAGGCTCAATCATAATTTATGAGGTTTAAAACAAAAATTAAATAAGTCCACGATAAAAATCATGAATAACAATACTGCTTAAAATATGCAAAAAACATCATTACATCCATAAAAATCACAATTGAATTCTATTATCTAATAAAATTTATAATAACGAAAATTTCCGGCAAAAAACAGTCTCTAACAAGCTTAAGCTACATATAGAGCAATGATGGTATCTAGGTTCAATAATAAAAAACTCTTAATTTTGCATTTTAATTGCAGACAAGGCGTTTAAAAACCATAAAAAACACATAATGAAAGGATAACTATAGCCACAAAGGAATTATCTTTTATTTATAAAAATTATACAGTGTTTTATTACCCTAATATGTTTGGGCTATTGTTTTTTTGCTCTATTATTCTTATAAAGGATGAGCGAGTGCTTCGATTTATTACTTGAAGATTCGTATAACGTATTTTACCTCGATAAATAAGCAATCATACTCAATGGTGTATTTTTATCATTATATAAATCACCCAAGATTCATAGAATTTCAAATAAAACCCTTTCCGTTTAATTATCGAAAATTTTTCTGTCTCAAAACTACGTTTTTTCTTTCGACTATTTATAAGTTTATAATATTATAAGCTTTTTTTGGTTTCCATTCATTCTTTAGTGCGATGTGTATCTTGCATTTTCATATTGTATATTGCATAAATACTTACTATGAAAATAAATATATAATATTATAAGACCAATTTAATGTTTATTTTATCATTAAAGATTTTAATTTTTTTTAAATTTATCCTATTTTTCAACCGGATTAAAATGATCTATTATGTCTTTTATTTCCGCTAATTGAAGTTTAATCGTTAGATTTAATGTAAATCATATTTCTTTTGTTTTATAAAGATGTACATGTTTCCCAAAATGATTTGGAATTATTCAAAAACAAGTGAGTTTAACTATGGAACGAAAAGTATGTTATTTATATTTATAAAATATTTCAAATATGAATAATCAAAGATCACTGTGTTGATTTCTAATAAAAATAACCATTTTGTTGTATCATAATAAATGTGCTTTCAAATAATCAAAAAAAAAGGTGTGTGGTTATCAAAGCGGCATAAATCGGCCTAAAATATATTATTTATTTTGCATTAAACCAAAGAAATATTTTGAGAGCCAAGTTGTGTTTTCGTCGCTTATTAAATTAAATTATATTTTAATTTACAGTGATTATTTCTGGAATATTATTGGTGATTAATCATGTTGTGTAAAAATAGAAAAAAAGAGTGTGTCGAAAAAAAGAATTCATTTTTTATTAATATTTAACTTAGTAATTATTGGCATTTTACAATAATTTTCTGGCTATCAGTGTATTTCTCCAGTCTTAATATCAATGTAAACTCCTATATATTCACAATTGATTTCTAAAAATCCTTATATTCTTTGAGAAATAAAAATTATGCACTAGAAAAATATAGCAAATTATTGTGAGAAATTCTAGCTTGAATTTTATATTTTGAAATCTATAAAATTATTTTTTTTATAATGAACCTGTCTATTTAGTTGCACTTCTTGTTTCGGCCATTTTACATATATTCATTCGAAATCATTTGCACACCAAAATCTGGTTTGTTTAAAAAAACCATCATATACTCTTAAAACTATATGTAATATGTAAATTTTTTATGTTAAATATATATTACTATGCGTTTTAATTCCCAAATAAAAACTTAAAATGTTCTACATATATACAATGGGATTTTAAGATTAGTTTGATGGTTTTAAAAGATATAACCAATAAAAATTTTCAAAAAAGAAATTTATACTATTTTACCGATGAATATCATATGTGTGCTATAATGCAAGTTAAATTCATAATCCTAGCGTGGTTCACAAAAATAATTTCAAATTATGGATTTTTACGATAATCACCTATAAACCATTTTAATCTTATTTTGATGGTTCAAGACGTTATTAAGGCTACCTAATATTAAAATTTATGCTTAAAATTAAAGATTATTATGTTATATAGCAAATGCAACGCGAGGGAGACAGGGCGAAAAAAAAGCGCAGTTCGCAGTTTTATTATTTAATAAATATGATTTTATAAAACAAATCAATGCGATTTCGAGCTTTTACATCCCTGTTGATATAGTTTTTAGCAAATCTGGATCTTTTATCAAATTAAAATGTACTTCGATTACTTCTAGACATAAAACCATTACAAATTTTATATAGGAAAAAAACAAAATATGTACAACTAATTATTTATCAAAATGTTTTTTACGTTATATTTTTCTCTGAGGTATGTATAAATTTGAAACTGTTGGCTGAAAAAAATTCAGCTGTGTAAATATATGATCACAAGGATTGTAAAAATAAATCTCAAACTCAAGTCGCGCGCAGATATATACTGATTTAGTTAAACATACAACAACGCAAAGATATTATTAGAGAATATATGAAATATATCAAACCAAACATAGATTCATTAACTTTTTTATTTTCACATGATAAAATTAATAATCGCCTTTATTCATTATTAAAAAAATAGTTACAACAATTTTTTTGCAGAAGGATTATATTGCCCTATACGCTAGGTATTTTCTGGATTTATTTTTAATATCAGCAAAAGGATGAATGAATTGTTGAGCTGCGCTTTTCAAAAAAAACTAAATATTAAATCTTTCTAAACCTACATACTATAGATTTAATTGTTAATCTTTTTAGTTATTGTTTGTCTAAAAATGTCAGAAATATAAAACTTTAAGCAGATTTATAAAAAAATATCATGGCAAATTATATCGATTATAAGGAAATGATTTTAGATCACATAAGAATATTATAAAATTATTTCAATACCTTTACTACATGTAAACCGATAAGAGAGCTATTTTACTCTATCCTAATGATTTGATATGTTCATTTTTAGTTTATATTTTTTATTAACTCGCCTCTAAGACAGATTTAAAGTTATTTAGATATAGTGCGTAAATAAAAACAAAAGGATGCCAAATCGCTTGAATTTTTTAAAATATATTTGCTGAACAATAAAATTTTGACCAGAAAACAGCACGGTTGCTATTTCTTGGATTTGTGATACAGAGTTGATTTTTTTAATAGATATTTCTATAAAAATGTATAAATATATTTGTTCTGATTAATTTAAAATTATTGAATAATTATTGCAGAAGTTCACAGTTAATCATTTTCTGTTCAAAAAAAGAAGATCTTAAATAATTCATAGAATTTTTAAATAGTTGAAAATATCCATATTTACATTTTTTTTCTTAGATAGTGATGTAAACTAAGCGTAACCCCACCAAATTTTATATTATATTCTTTTTTTGTGGCTTTATTTTATCCTATTGATGTGGCATTGATTTATTGTTCTTATGTTCAAAGTTTTATAATTTTTTAAAGGTTTTTTTTTGACACTTTTGCATAGTCATTAATTTTGTAACCATAAAATATTTTACTTATTTTTCCTGAATTTATGTGCTGTATAGTCCTGCCATAATATTATAATTAGCATATATATACACTGTCAAAGTATTCGTTGAATTTTTCATGTGATGAATTTCTTAATCAATAAAGATCTTACCATATCATAGAGAAAAACCATTTAATTTTATAAATTTTTAGATTCGGTATATACAGAGGTATCAATTTTGATATGAATTGGCCTTTTCAAGTTCATCAGGCTTATTACAAAATTAATTAAATCCTTTCTTATTCTATTTATTATTGTAAATTCTTAATATGCTTTTTTATAATTAAAATGGCACATTATTTTCTTTGTGGGATGAAAATGTTTTTTCCCAATAACTAAGCGCTTTTAATCTTTAATACAAAAAAAATTATTGTCCTTAAATATTGTTTAATCTTAGCAAGAATTTTTAAAAGAGCATATTTAAAAATCATGATATTGTTTAATATATTCAAAGACACATAGTACGAATAAAAGTTATTTTTTTCGGTCTGTCTATAATTTTTAAATATAATATCTAAAAAGATTTACTAGTATTGATAAAACGAAAATTTATACCATATTTAATAATAAAAAATCTTATAAATAACTGAAACCGAACACCCATATAGGAGTTTAGTTTCTACGATAAGATTCACCTTTTAAATCATAAAAAAAAATTTAAGACGCTTTTAAAGATGGGATAATATGGTCAATGTTTGTTTGTTCTGCAGAAGAGAAGTTATATCTAAAATGACAGCACTTATGAAAAAACATACACTACTGTTATATATTAAGGAGGGTATGATAGGAACATTAATCTTAAAAATCCGTAATTCTTTTATAGTTAATTCTGTCCTTGAGAATTCTATAAATATATACCAAAACAATGAAAATAATTTTATTTTTAAAACAGAATCTAGATACATATTTAAAAAACAATATAAAAAAATCCAATTTATCACATTTAAAACTCCAAAAAAAATATCATGTGATTGTCAATTAAAATTTACAAATAAAATCATGTATTTATATGGGTCAATAGATTGATTCTGCATATAAGAACGGTATTTAACATTAAAAAAAATATTTTTTTATGGTATAAGACGCTTTATAGTGAATAATATATAAGCCGTCGCATTTTATATGAAAATCAAGTTATTATTTTTTTTCTATTAATTTTCAGGATCATCATCCTTATTTTTCTTAAGAAATAAACTCACATTTAATTATATATATCACACAGGGAAAACCCTACCAAACCAGTTTTTTTGGTAAAAAGAAGTATTATCATAAAAAGTCAATATACTAAAATCCATTTTTTTGATTTTTACCTATTTTGTTCACGCGAAACGGGTGTACTTAATAATTATATCTGGAAAATTAATTGTTTTAAGAATTGCAATCATATGTTCATCATAAAAATTCGCATAATCTGACAATATAAGATTACTAAGCTATAAATTCAAGGGTCGCGAGGTGGTTTAAAAAATTTAAATTTATACATTATACTCTGTCTATTTACATTAAAGATTATAGTGGTTCAGTGTAAAACAGCACTTTTTCATATAAAAAAACTATATAATGTTTTATATAATTGATTAAACATTTTGGAATAAAGGAACAAATATACTAGATTGAGTGCAAAAAAACTGTTTGGAGCTCTAAGCTTATTCCAACATAAATATTTTTATTTTCCTCTTGTGCTCAAATACGAATTGCATACAAGGTGAAGTTATAGATTATAAAAATTGCAAAAATATAATTTGGGGATTAGTTCGTTGCATAAAAAAAATAAAATTGGTATCAAATTTTACGAATATTTTATGTATATATAATATCTAGGCGTGTCACTAATGATGCAGAAATTGTATGTATGTAGATATGAAATGATGGTGGCTATAATAAATCCTGATTTGTACGATAAATAACCACCAAAATCATGTATACTACGTTTATAGAAGTATATGATATTATATGGCATGTATAAAAGCTGTAATTTCGTATACCTACAGTCTTAAAACCTGGTGTTTGATTACAATTAGAAAAGATAAATTTATATGGACATTAATACAAATTGTATAGAATTAAGACAGTCTATCTTGAATTCTACAAATCATTTTTTCTTTTTATTTTGCACAAAAGGCATTGTTTTATAACTTTTTAGAAGGGGTTTTAATCTTAAATTTTTTTACGTAAAATGTGCTAAAAGATGTCTCAAATTTATTTTTCAAAGTCTATAACCAAAGACAAAACCTTTTTTGTTATATAATTGAAATATCAAGTGATTAATTTCGTTTTCGTAGTTTATTTAAAATTAATATAATTTATGAATTTTCATGAAATGCATTTTTTTTACATATCCATTTATTTGATTGAGAAAATATTAGATAAGCAAATTATATTTTTGATACATCAAAAACCCCTTTCGATATTTCATCAATCACTGTAAATATAATACCTTTAGACCCCTTTAATGAATATTATTATTAATGAATTCAATGTTTTTAAAAAATGTTTAAAGCTTCAAAATTTTCAAGCCAATGATATCAAGCTCTCATATTTGTTGTACTTTGCGAATGTATTCTACCTGTGTTTGTTCTGTACGATTACATGTTTGGTGGTTTCCAAAGTAAAAAACATAAACATAGAAGGACCAGAAGTGGAAAAAAAGTTTGGAAAGATGATTATTGGTATTATTGTGTTTAACTTAATTATTTCAATCATTTATAGAATAATTTTGAGCACAGAAAATAATTTACAGAGACCATTTATAAACTACATGTACATCTCTTTTTATTCGTTAATATATTTTCCTGTTGTGTTAGTCGTTAGTTATTTTTACGAATGGCTTATTAGTTATTTAGTCATTACATATTCACTAATTATGCTTATTTTTATAGACAAATGTATGGCTTATAATGATATATATTATAGTGGATCGAGAAGAATTGTAATTTTACTTTTTTCATTCTTGTTAATACTCGGAAAACAAAGAATGCTCATAATGAACTTGAACACCAGTCCGATTGATTCATTTTTTGAAGCGGTACTTTAATACATATATATGCTCTTATTTGAATTATTACTGATGATTTCTCGACGCAATAAATTAAATTACACGCAATTTTGATAAAAATATGATATTATCACTCTAGGCCCAAGTATTTTACAAACTCTATTGATTATAGAAAATTTGTAATTTGAAAAGCATTTATTTATCAAGAATCTATTTTGAGTTACTTTAAATTAATTAGATAGAAAATGTTTAATAAATTTAGCTAAATCCTTTGAATCAAACATAGAAATTTTTTTTAAATAATTAGTATTTTATCGATGATTTATATTTAAATCAAGTAAATTATTTTTACAAAACAAGTATCAGATAAAAACGTTCTTATCGTATTTTAAATAATCAATAATGATAACATATTGTTGGTGAGATTAACTTGTTTTTCAAATGTATTCTTAGATACATAAATTTGTATTTATTGTTTGATAGAGTAAAGTATTTGAAGACCACAAAAACACAGTATTATTTTTGAAACGAAATTAAAAGGCTATATAAAGAAGAATTTTACAATCGTTATCTTTTTCGTATGAAATGTGTTTTTTTAGAATCTGACGCTCAAAAATTTTTTGTTTAAAAATAAATGCTGATCGAATATCTCAACTTTTCACAAAGATAAGATAATTTCAACATAGTTTTTTCGAAAATTTCACGTTTTTTTTGGTATTGTTCAAAACAAAATTGCTTTGGGGGAACTTTTTTAAAAATTTTGAAATAAATTACAAGAAATACTTAAATCTTAATTTTTTTCATTAACATAGATTCTTAAAATTTATGTATTATATTTGCTGCGGTTAATCTAGCTAAATCAAAAATAAATAATGTTACAAAATCATATAAATAAATTCCAAGTGCCATTAAGCATTATATACAGCACTGTAACTATTTAAATAAAAATATAAACTGGTTTATAGGTATAAACAGAAAATTATCTTATTAAAAATTAATTTAATTGTTTACGTCAAAAAAATTTATCCTTCATTAAAAATTTGAGCTTCAGATTATATATAAAATAGTAAAGATTTTCTAAAAATAAAAATTGTTAAGCATAATCCATAATAAAAGATTAACGCTTATTTATAAATTTTTTTCTATTTTTAAAAAAAAAGTGAATTTATGTAAGGTTATAGCAAAAACGCATAACTAATCAATATAAAAATGCAGAAGTGGTTTTAAATTTATATTTAAATTCCAATTAATACCTATGTTTAGAATTATTCATTCACTCATATATTATAATCTATGCTTGTGCAGTTAAATTCTTTTTTAAGGTTTATTTATGTTGATTATTTTAGTTTTTGTTCTCGAGCACAACTTTCTTGATTTTCCCTGTGCACAGCGCATTTATACTTATGGATATCTTCTCCTCTTCGAAGTCTTCTTTAATACCTCTATCTTTTTAAGACCGGTTAATTTAAAGAACTTTACCAATCCAAAGGTTTGTATTTATGTCTAAATCTGTTTCGTGATTACGGGTTTCTTCTGGTGCCTTTTTGATACCTTGTCACAATCCATCTCAAGTTATAGCATATGGGATAATTTTTATCTTGCAATCTATATATTATATGCTTGTGTACCTAGAACTAATATTTATATATAATGTTTAGATATAAAGTGCTGTATTTTTACATATGTAATTTTAATCATCTTCAATGGTAAAAAAAAATATATAATATGCCAATGCTTTTTTTTACAAATGAAAAAAAATCTCCATATTAAAAATTTCCAAAAGAAACCAAGAAAATATAAAAACGTATGCTTATTTTTGATTCTGCACATGTTAAAAATTAAAAACTAGAAATACTGAGATTAGAAAATTGTATGTGAAGATGTATAAAGAAGAATAAATAATATTAGTTTTTGCATCAAGACAAATTTCTAGGAATTAAATTCGTTTTTAACACTTCACATGTATAGAATTATTAACTAAGGCTGATTGCAAAGAAAACAATCTGAACAAAGGAGTATTTGTTAAATAAACAAATTATAGAAATCATCAATTAATGTTGCCGCTGTTAAAATTTTATGGACTAAAATTGCTGAGTAAAGCAAAGAAAATTGTGCAGCGAATAGTAGTAAACGACCAAGTATCAGAATACCTTATGATTCACGAAGTTATAATTTATTGTATATATTCGCGAGACCAATAAAAAAATAATTTAAATTTTAATATTAAAGATAAATTTATGCAAATAAAAATAGAAAAAACAAAAGTCCATTTAAAAAATAAAGATATCCAACAATTCTAAATAATCCATAATATTTTATATTTTTTCTTAATCTGCTTGAAACCAAAGTATTATGCATATGTATTATATATTATGAAAATTTCTGATTGTTTTTATTTATGTGATATTTTTGGTTTTGTAATTTTTTATTTTTTCTTCAAGCTTGACTTGATTTTTTTTCGATGTGCACATCATATTTATACTCTTAAGTATATCCTGTTCTTTCATATAAATTTGGTATTTCTCCTCCTTTTAAGACCTGCTAGTTCAAGATTTTTCCACAAATCTATTGTTTGAATAAATGCCTCGATTTGGTTTGTGATCTTGAGCTTTTAAAATTCTAATATATAAATAAAGATTCTATATAATGCCATTGAATCACAAAAAGTTAATATATGCTATAATATTATATATATAATATATACGTGAATTTGATTCACCAACATGACAATTATGATATCGTACGTCTTCAAATATATGATAAAGTTAATTAATGTCTAGACAAGATTTATACAGAATCTTCAGAAATTTCTTGAACCAATATTATGAAACAATAAAAAAGGTTATCAATTATAAACGAGACAGGTTTAGATGATTTTATTCTATGCTAACAAATATATAATTAATGATTCAGGCTTAAATTTGCGGGCGTATTCTATTTTTTAACTTTTTTTATTATATATTGAGGGTTATCTGGTAAATATAACTCTAGATTGCATCTACATAAAATGTTCTAAATATTCACCAAACTCAAAACATCGAAAGAAGGTATTATCAGAAATTAATTAACTGAAAGCCAGAATTCAGAGATAAAAATTCTTACTATATTTACATTTGATAAGATTATGCTGATTAAATTGAATAAGCAAAAAAATGCATATGAAAGATGTGATCTTTTCTAATTATTTAACACTATTTTGGCTGTATGGTGTACACGGGTGTTAAAAGACAATCATGTAGGGATCTCAAGTTTATTTCAACATTTTGCAAGATAGATGAATAAATAAATTTATAGATTTCTAAATTTCTAAATTTATAATTTATTATTTAAGCATTTTTTTATGTAGTTTAAAACGCAACACGTGATTTTTTTCATTGTTATGTTATGCTTTCAGCTCAGAAAAACATGATGTAATGATTTTTCTTTGGGAGTTGACCGTATTCTAAATGCACATGTACAAATATTTCAATTGGCTAGTAATTTTAGTATAAATTTTTTATATCTCCACAAAAATATTCCTTTAAGATATAGAATACAAAAGATAAATACTCTTAAAAAAGCCCCAAAAATACAAACCAAAAAGTTATTATCACTTTCTTAAATACATTTATGTTCTTTGGCTTAAAAATATTTGTTTTTAAGAACTAATAGAAATTATAGATTCTTAGTTTGCACATATTCAGTCATTTTTAATCCACAAAAAGTATGGACTTAATTTTTTATACTTTCCATTTTCAGTATTGAGGCGTGTTTTGCCTATATTACATAAATTTATGAAAAAATTCTACTAATATGTTTTTTAAAATGTTTAGTTTTGTATATTCAACATGAAGCAATCAGAAGTTATTACTTTTGAATTTTTAGTTTCCTTAATTTCTATTGTAAAATATGAAAAAAAGTTAGTGCTACTCTGTAAATTTCTGTTGTATTTCTCTGATAAAATGAATAACTTTTAATTAAATCTGAATATACAAAAAATATGTATATTTATGCAAGGGATATATATCAAATATTTTTAATGTATTTTTTAAAGCAACAGAAAATTCATGTATTTATTTTTTTCTCAAGCATTTTGATTGAAAGCAAGCATAAGTAAAAACATATTTAACCTGTTTATTTATTATAAATATGAATGATTTCTATCTTTTGAATATCATTTTGCACGGCTTACCTTTTTTTTAGAAGAGCTAAACTTTCGTGCTTTTTTTCGTATGTTAAAATTATTTTTATTTCCAAGATATACGTAAGTTATAAAATTAGATAATATCATAGATTTTGCAATAATTATACTAGGTAAATTAGTCTATTAAAAAAACCTGCTCAGGCATAATAGCCTAAAAGTTATATTTAGAATAACAAACACCGCAAATTATAATAAAGTTATAAAAATAGCTGATGTTCATACTTTTTAAAAAATTCGGGGTTTGAATTTCTTTTCGATTTGTTTAAAATGATTTTACACACGACCATTGTGATGTTTCTTACCGAAAAATTTAAGTAATGAATACGAATGATATGAAAAGAAATATAAAGAACAGATTTTTAGCCCTTGACAATCGATTTATTGATGAATAAGCGTATATCCAAAAAAAACCAGACTTTATAGTATTAGTTGCGCACTATGAATGTTATCATATTTTAATAAGTGTAAGAAATCTTAGTTTATGAAAATTTTTGATATTTTGAAAATGTTAAATTTGCTTTCTTTTAAATCCTCTAGGCAAATTTATAATAGAGTTAAGGATTTAAATTATAAAGACTGGTTTTAATATTCATCTATCTCGTAGTATTGGTCCTTCAAACAAAAAACAAAGCTCATTATACTATAATTCAGTTGAAACAAATATTTTGTTTACTGTTGTTTGAATTGTAATGCCGATAGTGTTTTGGGATATAATGTTCTGAATGAAAATAGGGTATTATACTTCTAATATGCCCAATCAATTCCTACTGTTATTTAATGCTGTATTCCTAGGCACAAAATACTTTTTTCATTGTAAAATTCGATAAAATTATACAGTTATAAAGGTAAATATTTTATCCATTAAGTGCCTAAAAAGCCAGACTACTCCCTAAGAGTTCATTTTTAAAAATAACTCAACATTCAAATCCAAATATTATCACAGCACATTCATATTTCAGAATCACTTAAGATGTCATCATCTTCAATTATTTCAAAGGATTCTTCTTCACAGAAAGAATTTCTTATTTTTATTCTTTCATAAAGCTTCATTTGATCAACTTCTTCTTTTCCAAGTATAAAACATGCTGAAGAATATATTTGCCTATAATTTTTTTCATAAATGATCTCTCTATTTCTTTTAATAATATAGTTTCTGTCGAAAACTGTGGGAAATGCTTTCTTGAATATTTTAGCCAACCATGAACAGCTAATTGTTATTTTTTTAGATGGGCTGTTCCTTTGTGCTTTTTTTTTGCGTACCTGTAATGGTTTAAAACCATTGCAGGATTCCTTAAATCTATTATCACACAGTGTTATATCTTCTTCGTTTATCAATTGTTCCGATTTCCTTCGATTAATTGATAAAATATTTTCATTTGTGTGATTTATACAAGCATTTTTTGTACCTGAACAGTATCCTTTACAAATATTCTTTATACCAGCAACATTCTTTTCTTTATTGACTATATAATTTGCATTTCCATTAATTGTAATCTGTTCGGGCGGTTCTATATTTCTATCAGCTATATTAATTTCCACTGCCTCTAAAATATTGTTTGGATTGTTCAATTTGCCAACACATTTCTTCAAAAATAATTTATCTTCATCGATTTTAAAACATGCTTGAGAATGTTCCAGATGTAATTTCGATGATAAATGAAAGGCTACATAAGAATCAAACGATACATCATTTCTGTTTCGTTTTGATAGGTAAAAGGATATTTGAATGTTTTTATTTATAATTATCGTCTCATACATTCAATCAACGCTTAATTTCCTGGACTAACCTTTTGACTATCTATTTGTATTTATGCAAATGATTTTTTAATAAATTACAGTGCATTATTATTAATCATAATAAAATGGTAATTATTTTCGTAAGATATTTTTATTGTGAACTGTTTGAATATAAATATCACATAGTAGTAAAGAAGTCAAGTTTTCATAAATTAATTTTTTGGAGAAATAGTCTTTCAAATCTTAAAGGGATACTTAAACTAAAATGGCTTTAGCTTTTAGAATTCTTTACTTTATCTAATAGTTCTTAACACCTTATTGTTACTATTTTTAAAATTAAAATGAAAACGAAGGATGAGGCAAATAAAATTCATTTTCAAAAATTTGTTTTTCATTATTTATAAATTAAATCCTTTTAGCGCATTGAAGCATGCTAAAATTAAGATTTATCGGATAGGGTGTGTATTTTATATGATTTCAAGCCTGGGTAATGATGCATAATCAGAGTAATTTTTAATTGTTAGCAACAACAAAAAAATTATGATCATAAAAATCACATAAAGTGAGCCTTTAAATCAAAAATATATAAATAGTATTTTTATATTTTTTATAAATATATGGTTTTTTGTCTAGAATCAATTTAAAACATTAGATTAATATCAAGAAAAAATGATTTTCTAGATAATTTTATGAAGTATGATTTGTAAACCGTTTTTTTTATATTTCAAATTCAAAAATATTGAGTTTTTAGATTTGATCCAGAATTTATATATTTTAAAAGCTGATTATCAAAACATTTAATAAATTATGTTTAAAACTAGACATACTATAATTTATTATATATTTTATTCTGTTATTCAATCAGTTTAAAATTTATTGCCCAAAAATGTAGAATTTAATTATGTTTTATTATTTTGTCTTTTTTAAATCAAAAAAAAACTAAATTATACATATAGAGCAAGTGATCGTTATACTTATAAATAACTGATCCACTCCGCAAACATTCTCCTTACCCTTGTCTCTTTCGAATTTTCATTTTTATATTTACCTTCATTCCATTTGCGTTCCTAATTCTTCGATCAAAAAAATTATGCTATTTTGTGACTATAATATCTTTTATTAATGCTTAAAGATTTATCAAAGATGTTAGCTATAGAAAGAACAAGATATTTCTCCTATTTGGCATATATATGCATCAAAATATCGGAATTAAGCTTTATAAAATGCATTTAATATTTTTTATATTCTTTGAAGCCAGCGATCAAAATAAAAAAAAAGAATGAAGTTGTAAAAAAAATTAGAAAGAGCCAATAATTTAAAAAGAAAAAAGTTAAATGATATTTTGTGCCCAGTGTAGTACACTAAACAGCAATGCAAAAGCATTTTGGGCTAAATAGGGCGTCTTATCATTTAATTTATTCTATTTATTGAAGACTTCGTTAAATCACTTTAAAATTTACGCTAAAATGATCCTATGTTTATTATACATGTTTTTATGGTTTTATATGTTTTATTGAGCTATAAGATATATTTAATGTTTATACACAAATATTTTAATGATCGAAAGACAATATATTTGTCTATTTTTTTAACTGATGAATATCAGCACGTTATAAGTAATTTTTAGCACAAGAAAGGCATAGAATCAAAGGTAGGATTTTATTACAATCAGATGATTGCGAATATCAATAAATGAACAAACTGTAAAATATAGCATGAGGAAAAAAAACCTTTTTTATATGGAATATGTCAGATGAAATATTAACACACAAATTTACTGGAGATTTGGTATATTTTTGCCTCTTTTGGTTTTTTTTCTTTTTATTTCAAAATAATATATTTATAATTGTCTATTGTAGAAATCCAACCTTTCTACATACTTTTTATATTATATAATTCCAGAGTGTACCTTTTTTATCAATAAAATCTGTGATTTTTTTAATATACCTATTGAAATAATACCTAATACAGATAATGTTTATTTTATTATGTAATTTTTATGCCCACAACCTTTTTATTCTCGAAATAGCTTTAATTCTAGCATAATTGTTTTAAAACCCGATAAGATGGACTAAAATTATTATATTTTATATCAAACAATTTGTTTTTAGATTTTGGTTACATCGTCTTCATTTTAGTTTTCAGGTGTTGCACTACAATTTTTATATGTTCATTTGAAACTTCATCGTTTTTATCGTAAATCCTGTATAATTTAGCATTTTAAAAATAAATACCAAATTAAATCTACGAAATAATATTTTTAAATTAATTCGCTTGATATCTGATTTCTAATGAGAACATATGTCTTTCAGATATATCTATTTTAAAATATTTAATCATGAACAAAAGATAGTAATCTCTTCATTTAAAACAATACTAATAGTTATTATATCAACAAAAAAAACCCTTTTAACATATAATTTGCGTAAAAATACTGTAGGTCTCCTAAAAATCAATTAAGGGGCAGGATAATATATTTATATTTTATATGATTTTTTCATCTTTTTAAGTTTATTCTTGGTATTTGTAATGTTTAAACTTGTTTTTATACATCATTTGCGATCAAAGTTACCATAGAAAGCAAAGTAATTCCATTAAAAACAAAAACTTAACATCTAATAAATGAATTTATTGAGCATATTTCCGACATAGAATTCCTAGCAAATCCACATCAAGCATTATGTATTGTAAAAAGTTGATATAATATGTTTATATCGAGTATCACTCGCTAAATAACATAATTAGGGGTTTAGGTAAACTTAACTATAATATGAATATATTTGTGTGTGAAGTTTTGGTATTATTAATTTCGATATATTACTTTGCATGTTTTTTGTTATTCCATTGATTTAAATTAGTTAACGGACTAACTACATCGTAAGTGATCAATTTTAAAATTAACATTCATAATTTAGACCTAATTTATAAAATCATGATCAAAACGCATAATTAGAAAGAAAAAATATCATATGATGTGGCTAATATGTTCTAATGATTGAATAGAAGCTATTTTGAGTAAATAAGCAGGTAAAAAATGCGGGGAACTTTAAATTTTTAGAACAGATTTAATATATCTATTAATTTAAATTAAATGTGCTTAAAAATACATAAACACCACAAAATAATTGAAAGAAATAAAAATACTCTGTTATCTTAATGGTCCAAGTTTTTACATAAATAATTTCTAGAAGTAACCTTTCGAATATTTTATCATCAGTTTATTATTTGAAAAATTATTTTTGAATTAATTTGGTTTTTAGTCAAGAGGAATCCGGTTCTGAGAAAATCAATCATTTATAATGAATTACAATAAATCAGTATTGTATATTGATTTCTTTAAAATTATTTCATACATAGTTCAAAAAAATCATTTCCATATAGTTCTAAAAACAATTAAAGTAAATATAAATTTATTTTTAAAATTTCAACTTTTTTGTCGGCTATTTTTGATTTGATTGGTTTCAAAATGTTCACAATCTATGAAAATTTAAACATCTGTTTTCAATTAAAAAACCGTTAAGAATTTTATCTAATGTCCCAATCGACTTATTTTTGGTCTTTTCATTTAAAAGATCGTTACGACGTCAAAATAGAAACATTACAAACAAATTTATGTCCATATATTGGAATGTATATAGTAATTTAAGCAGAACCTTGGTCCTATCAAATTCAAAATCATAAAATTTATAAAAAAACGTAAATAACTGTGTAATAACTCGGTATTATTATTAATCCCGTGAATTAATACTATCTATTTTTATGTAAATTTCATCATTTAATTATATAATATGATAAATTTGGTTTTTTCAAAAGCCCTATGTTCCTTTTTTTTGGATATGAAAGGGAAATATATGCCCTGTAATAGCGAACTAATTTTAGCAAGCAAATCAAAAATCCTTTACAGATTTAATTTAGAAGTTTCTAATATAAAATAGATTTTTCATGATTTTCATAGTTAAATGTAAAATTGGAAAAACCAAATATTCTTTCTAATCTTAATAAAAAAAAGTTACGTAATTTAAAAGCAATTTATATCTATACAATTCAAAAGATGTAGATCTGTTTTCTTTAAAAAAAACAACAGAACCTGTAATTTTGAGGCTGATTAAAAATAAAAATTTAATATGCAGAAAAGATTGTTTTGGACACTAAACTCGAAAATTTTCGTGTGTATTAAAAGAAGTAATTATTGATAACTCTTCTTTTCATATATTGACCACGGTTTCTATAAAAAGGAGTAACTTTTATTAATAATATAAATATGCAAAAGTAGGAAGTATTTTAAAAAATTAAGATTTTGTCAATCCAAATAAAAATTTATGTAAATATATTGCGATTTTTGCTTCTAATTATCATAAAAAATAGACTGTAAATTATTCCACCATTAAATAATTATTAATTTTTTTTATAAATATCCAATTATTTTTAATTTTTTCCGATCAAAATATTCAAATGAAATATAATTCATGATTCAAAGGAAAAAACCTTTTATGAGTATTGAAAGAAAGTGAATATTATTGAAATATAAAAAGTAGCAAAAAAGAACGAGAAATGTAGATAGAATTTAGGTTTATATTTATTGACATTTAGACGTTATATTTTTACTTAGCCAATTTATGTACATATGATCGAAATCTGCATTTTCATCGATAATTTAGAAGTTATATAAAATTCAAACAAAAAAACCAAATTTACCGTGAGCAAGTTATTAAAAATATAAATCAAAAACTAAGATATTTAACATCAAAGAATAAATCCATAATATTTTTACTATTTTCCTTTTACTTTTTTTTTAATTACAAATTGTATTCTTTATAAATCTATTGATATAATATCATTTTTTAAGTATCTAAAATATTTTTCTTTAAAATAAAATTTTTTTCTATAAAGAAATTCTCCTTTAAAGCCTTTTCATTTGTGAATTGTTTTGAGGTATTACAAATTTTCGTTTTTGGATTTTTTTATGTATATATCGAGGTAAATTCTTTCTAATATTTTCACTCGTTAAATAAAAACATAATAAAAATGATTTTAAAGGGTTATGGAAATAATTTGAAAAATTCGAGCTTGTTTGATGATAAAAAATTATCAATGTACATAGCATAAATTTGTTGTAATAATTGAACATTAGACATGAAATTCTGATAGTAATATAAAAAGTTTATAGGCCACGAATAAACTTCCTTTGCAAAATAACCACGTTTATTTTTTTAGTAATAGATAATCCATCTGTGTTTTTGGATAGCATAATTCTTTCTTTCTACCAAAATAATGAATATTATGAGATATTGTTGCGTCAAACAGTAGCCTCTGACTTCAATATATTTTAGGCTATATTGCATACATTAAATTTTACATCGGTATTCATTTCTATACATTCGTTGTGAAAATTCTGCCTAATTTACATATATAATCAATTTAATGTTTTTGTAAATTATTTCTAGCAAAATGCCTGCACATTTGAATATTCCTTATATTCATCTGCAATTTTAATAGCATATTTGATCTAACTTGTCCAAAAAAATATATCGTATAAAATTTTGATTTAATTTTTAAGATTGAAAGAATATTTTACAAATTAATTTAACAAAAAGATTAGAAGCATATCAATTATATTTGGAAATTATATATTTCAATGTCTAATTATTTCAGAAAATATATAAATATATCGATTGCATCAATGTGATTTTTCTGTGGGATAAAAATAAACACGTAAACAAATAAAACAATTTTATTAAAAAAAAGCATAAAATATCATCATTTGAGGCATACAATATTAATATAGATTTAAATAATAAAAATATTAGTTACATTTTTTTATAGTGAGCTTTACCAGAATAAAGTAATTTACACGCTCATTCTTTCACTTAAAAATGCTGATTTTCATGCACAAACCGGTTCTAAATATAATTTTCGAACATATCATCATTAGAATAAATTTTAAATAGTTTTAATTGAAAAAAGGAAGCATATTTGGAATTTATATATCAAATAAATTCGAAATATGATGATTTTAATTGAAATATAAAAATTGAATTGAATTTTTAGCGCTAATGTATTCTACTTTAAGAATATATAAAGCACTAAAATCACCAATATAATAATATTAACTACTTTGAGAGGTTATATTTTTCTATTTTTAGAGATTTTGATTTTAAAATGGTTTTAAGCAATTATACTTTTATGAATTATTAATAAAAAAGCATATATTGATTTCACAAAAACCGCACATAATGATGAATGGCTGCCAAGCATGCGCAGCAGCGATTGCACTTTTATTTTTAATAGGTGTTATAATATATTGTTCGCTGGCTTCACCACCCCCCAAATATCTTGAAAAACAACGTGAACGATGTCTCATAGAACTAAAACATTCCCTTGGTGAAATTAATCCATATCAGCTTCGATATGCATGCAAACAATCGCAAAAAATAGAAAGATGCGATTTCATAACCAATAAAATTGACCAAAATCCATTTAATCAAACTTTTAAAATCCCTCTGAAATTTTTAAAGCAAATAGTCGTAAATGATATCGATGAGCATCAGGAAGCGGTACAATATAATAACACAACAAAAGGACCAATAGACCTCAAAGATAATGAGCAGGAGGCATTGAAAAACATTACATCCACCGAACTTTTAGTCAGTGACACGACAACACAAACAACAGATCCGGAATTTGTTGATAAAGATGATTCCAGCGAAACCCAAGTCCACGATAATAATACCGCGCTTGCAAACGAGACGAAAGAAGCGGATGATAATATTGGTATTAATAAAAAAACGAAATATGAGAACAACTATTACGTTGTGGATCTTAATGAAGGTCATATATGCAGCAACAAGGATAAACTTAAAAAACATTTTTTAGAGGGGGAAATAAAAGAATGTACGCGATGGCAGGTTAAAAACGATGCTAAGAAATCTGGGGGGCTATATGAAGATATTCTTGTTCAAGGTGATAAATACACTTGCAAAAGATGTACTAAAGAACAAGAAAACAAAAACAAGGAATTTATCTTTATAAAAGAGATATGTACTCGAGGGGTACACAATGCCGAAGGAACTGGTTGCAAGAACCATAGACATCGTTATAACAAATATGGCATTAAGTCATGCCTTGTTAAATGTCAATGCACCTGATGAAACTACATTAAATTAATTCCATATGGTTATTATGCTTATTACATTTAGAAATTAAAGGGTCGATTTCTTATATGGGAATTTTTTATATTTATAATGCATGATTATTTATTTTAGGGACAGCAGTCGTTATAGTTTTTGTTCTCAAGCAAAACTTGCTTAATCTCTCGTACGAGCTGCGTATTAATAGTTTTGGATTTCTTATATCTTTTGTAATGCACAAGGATTATATTTTCTTAATTTTTATCTTTATATTTTTGATCAATCATTCATTGTAAGAAAATGAATATCAATGGTATCATAAAATCCGTTGCATATTATTTATAGCAGATAATACACTCTATACTATAAAATATTGAAGGAATCGTGATTAACGAAAATTTGTTCTAAATTACGATTTTCAGGTATCTTTATCTATAAGGTCAATAAAAAGACACATGGTAATAGGATACACTTAAATCGGTCCATTTACAGAATTTTTTTATTATAAATAGAATTTGAATCCAGCCACGTCTTTATTCAAAAAATTATCTTTTCAAAGACATATTATATTCTGCTCGCACGTTTATAACCATATCTTTCCAATGCAAAATAACTATTGAGGATATAAAATGCTATATAAGTCTTAGATGTTTGATTATACTTCGTAATTTCAAAGAAAAGAAATAATTTAGCAAAATATTTTTTATTTTAAAAAAAATTTATCATATGATTTAAAATATACAGATTTAATTCAATGCTCAACCCTATCAAAGATGTAATAAACGAAAAATATTTAGTCTATTTTTTATGTAGGTATAAATTTTAATGCATTTGGTTTCTAATCGAATATAGTTTTTCGAGCAATTTAATTAAAATTTCTCATTTATTAGCTACTATTTTTTGAGTATATGTATATAATATTAAATGCAAGGGCCATAGAATACAAAATAATAATTTACTAAAGGCAATATGATTCGCAAGACACTTGAACTCATCAAATTTATGAGAATAAGAGCAGTCGATACATATAGATCAAGGGAATCAATCAAATTATATCTCGAGGAGTTTTGCAGTATTTTTAACGGGCTGACTACTTCACGAAAAATCGAATTGATAAAAAGAAACTTAGCTCATAAATAAAAGATAATTATTTAAAGGCAACATGTTAATCGATATTTATATTGCCACTTGAATATTAAGTTTTCAATAGTATTGAGTTTCTGTCTAAATACCCGAGTCAATCTTCTTCATAAATATCACCAGAATTTATTTTTAAGCATACCTTAGGAACTTCTTATAAAAATATATTTATGTGATTTTTTACCATAGGTGCTTAAAATATTTTTTTTGCATTTTAATAATCTACAATCATAAATTTTTATTTGAAAACCACAGGAAAATTGGATAAGATTAATGTAAAGCTCAAATATGAAATTTTGCTTAAGAATATCTTAAGTTTTTTTTTATATTTACAATTTTCATATTAACGCAGTGAAAAATTATAAAAAGGAATCCAAAAAAATATATATATATTTCAAATCTATAACTCAATGTTATCCAGTAAAAAATTGAACACAAATTGAAAAAAAACATAACATAAATATTTAAGAAACTATAATCGCTACGGTATTTGGCATTATTACAACGCCTTTTAAACAAAAATTCATAATACGGTTTTTAGGATTACCAAAAGACGTTGATGAAAGCTTTATAGCAAATTAAATATTATTTGATCATCGCTAGCCACTTTTGGGGTAGATTTTTATCGATTTTGTTTTTTTACTGTGAATTTATATAAAATCTTAGCAAATGCTAATAAATTAGCTTTGAAAAAAACAAATATATTTTAGCAGCTCAATCACAGAAGGTTGCAAAAAACAATTTCAAGCATTAAAAGCCCACTGGATTTACTAGTACATAACTGTAAAAACAAATAATATTCTTTCGAATTTTTTTTGATATTCTCATTTTTAGTATACGCTATTTTAATCAATAGAAATTTTATGTTTCAGAAGGTTTGAAATAAAATAACACAATAATATATGTACATCTACCATGGAAATTATATACCAAAACATAAGGAAAAATAGATCAAAATAAATTATAAGTTCATAAAATTGTAAAAAAATATATGCTTTTATAGAATTCTTAAAACACTAACGAATGGCTTATTCTAATTTTTTTAATTAAACGGAAACCTTCAACTGAGGGTAATAAAATTACGGATATTTTTTTCATTCGAACGTGCTTGTGTTAGGAAAAACCTTTGAAAGAATTTTAACTCCTGTATAGTCCAAGATCTAATATAGCTTAACAAATTCAAATGAAATTTGTTATTAGATAATCTAGGGCTTCGTCTTATTTATAAATAATCTTAATTTTATAAAACCTCAATTATTGATTGATTTTCTATCAAGTTATGTGCGATAATATAGAATATATATGTTAATAAATAACTATTTATGATAATATAGAATATATATGTTAATAAATAACTATTTATGATAATATAGAATATATGTGTTAATAAATAACTATTTATGCAAGAAATTAAAAAAAAATTCATTTATAGAAATTTGATCACTGTTAATATGTAATTTTCAAATAAAGAAATGCAACTCTGTCTAACAGTATCTAAAGCTACCTATCAATAAAAAACTACCCTGAAAATCATACCAATAATCTGATGAATATCTGTAATCAAATAATCTGCTTTAACCACACACATGTGACGTAAACACTTGATTTTTGCGAGTTTTTTGTTTGTGCATGTAAATTTTTATATTTAATCAAAGAAAAGACGATTCGTCAGGAATAGTTACGCATGAAAATTGTAAATCATCTGTTCTTTTCCAGAAAAATTTTTGCGTCGCTACAGACGATCTGTAATGGTATAAAGAAGTGTAAATTCTGATAACGTAGTCAATATATAATTTTTACAAAATATTTTTATTAAATGTCACACATAATATCTAATTTATAAATTCAATTTCTGCGACATGGAAAAAGTATCGACATAATATTTTACATGTACGTATCATTGATATCATATAATCAATAAAAAATGATTTTTTTTCTATTCTTATGAACTTTTTCTATATTTTGCATAATTAATATGTTTTATCTGGTAAACACTCCGCAAGACACTTGAACTCATCTCATTTGACAGAAAAAGAGTAGTTGATATAGATAGATCAGAGGAAGGTGTCAAAAGATGCATCAAGGAGTTGTGCAATATTCCCAACACGCTGAACACATCTAAATAGATAAAATCGATAAAAAGAAAATTAACCCATAAATAAATAAGAATATTATCTGGTAAATTAAAATTATTATGACAGAATTGTACAGCCATTAAAAATGTTTGTAAAGTAACACCATTTTTATATAATATAAACTAAACTTGGTATTAATCTAATTCCAGAAGTTTTTTGGTGGGGCTTTACACTAAGCTTTAAAAAATTCGGATCTAGGAAAGAATTTTATTTCTACTGGCTTTTTTTTATCCCAGTAATAAAACTATTAAATTTAAAATCATTTTTTTATGATGAAGTTATATCCAATTCTATATGATTTAATATTTAAAAAACCACACAATATTTATCATAGCATTAAAATCGTATATAATTTTATGTGTTAATTTTTATTGTATATTATTTCACTGTGTTTTACTTATCAAAAGTTATATCGTTTTGGGGTATTATGAATATTATAATTGTATTTATGCATTAATTTTATTTTTTTAATGATTAACTTGAATATTTTTCATAAACATCTCATATTTACTCGTAGCTGTATGCTTTTCTCTTACGTCTTCTTCAAAAACTCTTCTCTTTAAAGATTTACTATCCTAAAAAATTTCTTTTTCTATAGTTTGATTTTATGCCTTGATTTGCTCAGAAACTTCGCGTCTTTTCGTATCCATTTTTTGGTGTTGTGTTGTTTATTGATACTACATATGGTAAAATATTGACTTTTATAATATTATTAATAACGATTAGCATACTCAAAAACTATATTTCCATTGATTCTAGCTTTTATAATTTTTATGTGGTCTATACGGGTCAACAATATGTTTTTTATTTATTTACAAAACTCTACATTTACTATTAGAAGTATTCAAAAAAGGATTTCAATCTCTATTTTTTATAAATACCTAATTTAAATACTGTAAAAATATTTATGCTCGGAAATAAAATTTTCAATATTGTTTTTCATGATTTTATCAAGCTGTTAGTCAACACGTTTATGTCAGTCTGAATTGCATAAATTATCAAATCTTATATTTTTTGTATAGAACATATGCCCATACCAAAACGATACTCGTTTAAAAAAAATGAAAAATAATTATTGCTGATTTTTCAATTATCTAAAATTGCATCTAACTTTATTATTACTCATAATTTTCTTCATCATCAAATGTGCATAACACAGAAAAGTAAAACATCTTGAGCATATTAGCCTGGTTATTTATAAATTTAAAGAACTATAAACGATCATTACGAAATATGTAATAAAAAATATCCATTCTTGCATTCATCTTTTAGCCATAATTCGCCAAAAAACACAAAATATATTTAAATATTTTCCTACGAAATAATGTCTTATTTAAAAATGTTGTATATATGCTTTATATTATACAACCTAGTCTATAAAAATTATTTTTTTCTTAGAAATTATCCATAACTTTAATATATTAATATTTTAAATTGTTTCTTCACGTATGAATATATAATGTTACATTGAACAATTAAGTATGCGCTGTAAAAATATTCTTGTATTTTGTAATAAAAAATGTTCACATTTTAGTTTATCTTTTACTCCTCGTAAGCGCTGTTTTAAAATGTTATAAATTATCTGTGTATAGTTCAATATCTACTTATATCATGCAAATTTTTTATATCTAATAAAAATTTTAAGGTTATTTTTTATATACCAAGATATTTGTTAGTCTTATTCTCTTTCTAAAGCTTTATTTCCTAAATGTTTTACCTATGTATTTAAAAAACTATAATTTGAAAAATAGATTGAGCAGCATGTATTTTACCTTCTTTTTATTATATATATCAATAGTTCATTTATCTATATTATATGGGCAAGACCTATTAATATAAGTACCTTCCACAAACCAACTGTTAGAACTCAAGCCATTATTTTTTTGGAATCAAAATTTAATAAAATATGATAAAATGTATTTTTAACTGCACAGGCACATTTTATATCATTCTTTGTTTTTTTTTCAAAAATAATGGTTATAATTAATAAATAAGTTTTAGGTGAGATATTTGCGTATATACGGTTTTTTTTAAAGATTATTAAAGTTTCTTTCTATATGTATTTTATTAGAATAAAGCATTTTTTAGCAATATTTACATATATGTTGGGCGACGTGTTGCATTCAGCCAAAATAAATTTTTAATCAGAATCATTAATAAATTATATAAAATAATATTTAGAAAAACCGCCATTCTCTGAACATTACAGCTAAATTACGCTAAGAATGACCAATAATTTTTTAAATCACAATTCACAATATTTGGCATTTTTGAAACCCAATATATTGACTAAATCATAAAATCTAAGCTTGTGTTTTTAATAAAAAAAAGTAATTTAAAAAAAATTGCTGGCTCACTTTATTTTTATTACATTTAATATGAAATTATATTCCAATTTTAAAAAAAGTAAACAAGCATATGAAATTTGTTTTTTGTAATTTTATAAAATGCTTTTTGATTATTAAAGTTTTTCTATTTCAGATTAAAATATATTTAAAGACTTTATAATATGCATCTAATGTTCCAAATCGCTTTTATTAGGTATAAACTAGTTTTTTGATACTAGAAAGCCTTACTATAGATAAATATTTAGTCTACCTCTTAAGTAATCAAATATACTAGTTTGATCAGCGGGGAAGTTTATAAAAACTTCTCTTAAAATTTATCGCATAATATTTCTAAATTAAACTTCTTATCAAATACTTTATCATAAATAAAATATAATATAATTTATAACAATTATAAAATATAAAAAACTAGTAAAAATATTTTATTAATGGGCACGGTAAAACACATAACGTGTTAAAAAATATTTGCTAAATATATGGATTTAATCTTAATGAAATAAAAAAAAAGCTTTACAGATCGATTTCTACGATATTAAATGCGAATCTAATAAAAACATATAGAAAACTTCATTTATATGTGATAAATAGGTAATTATTCAGCATGCGAACACAAGATTATTTTTTCAGACCTAAGAAAGAGATTTGGTGTTGAAGGGATTATTTACCTTATATTATAATGTTTCTGAAAAATATATATTATTCTGTTAAATATCTGAATCGACCTTGGATGTTTTTATGTATTATATACCATTTTTGTACGAATATTAATACTTGACACAATTTACGTTATTCTCTGCAAAGAATACTTTTTTCTATAAATTGTTAATGAAATTTCGATGCAGTAATTCCCGTAATTAGAGTAATATTTGTTTAGAAGGCAAGAGGAGAATCTATTTGAATTCAAAAAAATTTATATCCGCGAATTAAAATATTTCATAACATTAGTTTATTAAATAAGATAAATGTTATATTTATTAGTTTTTGATCAAGTATGTAGAATAATGCCAATATAAATTATAATATCCACCATGAAAAGTATTGATTTAATAATAGGGCTATATACCCACTAGTAATTGAAAACGCAATCAGAAAATGCATAAAAATTGATTTTTTCTAATCCTAATATTAACCTGCACATGTATGAAGACAATATTGTTCGTATATTTTAATAAAATTGTCGAAAAAGAGTTTATTATTATTCATTTTGTGGTCTGTAATTCCTGTTTATCAATACAAGCCTTTTTTAGCTCAATCTGTTGAATATATATGGGATTTTAGATTTTAAATATCGTATTTCTGCACATAAATATATTTGCTTTAACAAAATCAATATTTAATGGTATATCAACACCAAAAAAAATTGTTTTTGATATGAAGTTTCTGGGAATGAAGTAAAATGAAAAGAGAAAGCTGTATAATTACATAAAATAATTTACATACCTGGCTTAAATTTTTTTAAGATCAAAAAAAATGCATTTTTGTGTAGATATTAAATTAAAAAAATCCTATATTTTTTATAGCAAATTTTCGAAGCTTTTAAACTTTTTTTTTAGTATTATGATTATTAAATAAATGTAAATCTATGGGCAGTACAATCCTTGCGTAATGAAATTACAAATACCTTTTATTGTGGCTGTTTTGATTTTTTTTGTTGCCATAAATTATAATCCGATATGAACTTCGACTTTATATAAGATGTTGAAGTAAATGTGATTTTATAAAGAAAAAAGTTGCGAAATAGATTTTATTATCATTTTATTTTTTTTATTGCGCATATAAACGGATTTTGCAATATATATTTATAGATAATGTCTATGAAAACATAAGTCCAGCTTTTTAACAGATATTTTATTTTTTGTATTTGTAATATCAGTAGCATCATTTGTTTATCATATATGCGTTAATTTACGTTTTTAGACATTTATAGTTGTTCAAGCAAAACTTGCGATTGCTTTATATAAAATATTTGGCTGATGCCTTTTCCACCTCATCATCTTTACAATGCCCCATAGGTATCTTCTTCTTTCAATACTTATTAGTTCAAATGCATTTATCAATAAATTTAGTTTGTCTGTAAGCTTCTGCTTAATTTAGAATTGTATACATCTTAATATATGACTTATGGTATTTTGTAGCAACCCATTCAAAGTTATGACGTATGGCAATGTTCGAGTTTACAATTGTAAATAAGGATGCGTTTATTTTCTAATTAAAAAAATTTTCTTAGCTTCTCATTGGTAACATTCTTCTGATTATCAATATTCCTTATTCCTATTTATATTAACTTTATGAAGTTTTTCTTCTTATTTTACAAGAAAATGTCTAGTCGATTATATAATCATTTTAAATCCAATTTTATTCTTGTATACATTTTTATATCTGGTATTTTTATGACAATCACTTCTTGAACCTGTGTTTTCTAATTTTTTTGGATTTTTTAATGTTTTATTTGATTTTGAGTATATAGTGTATGAACCTTAAAACTATGTTTGGTCTTCGTGTATAGACAAAGTCAAGCATTTATTTATATTGAATTTATAGGTTTTCTATTGTCCTATATGATTTTTACTGAGTTGACATTATGACTTTTTTTCAGAGACATTATTTCTATCCTGCATAAAAAGATCTTGATACTTCTTTTGGTATATCAGTTCTAATTTTTAGCCACATTGATAATCTCATTTGTTATTCATTGAGTTATTGCAGATATAAAAGGTTTTTGATGTGGTTTTTTATCTTTTATTTATACATAATATTTTATTTCAGCTTCACTTAACTGATTTTAATGATAGTTTTTCTGTGTTATATATGGTAGTTAGGTATTTTTTTATTTATAATAGATGTTTTGCCTCATCTTTCACTATAATATATAGATGCTCATCTTTGTGATATTTCTTTATCGGTGGTAAGTGTCTTATTTAGCACAATATGCATTTTTTTCGAAAAAAATTAACACACAATGGTCGTATCGCAATTCTTTATTTTTAAAATATAAAATTTATTTTTTTACTGACTCAAATGAATAGATTCTTCCATTAAAACTTTCCTTATCCGTACCTCGATTCTAGAACAGTCTTTTGGTTCTAATTAAAGACGCCTATATGGTAGTTTATTGGCGAAATTCCCTGCTCGAAAAATATTTTCAATGAGTTTTTGCTTTAAGGTTGGTTTGACTAGATTTGAAATTCTTATATAATTTCATCCCAAATTCAGGCGGATGATTTATTTTTTATTGCTGATTTGCTATCTTCTAATATACAGAGGTATTTGTATCTATGTTTACCTTCTACTAGATTGCATATTTAAAGAACCTGTATGATTTGTCGAATACTTCTTTCTATTCATTTCTAGTTTCTTGCAATTGAAATAATTAACTGTTACTTCGGTCTATAAATTTCTGGATCTTTGATAACTACTTTAAGATCATAAATAAATAAGAAGTGATAGTTCTTTAGTAATATACAACCAATGGTATATTTACAAAAGCTAATATATTTTAAAGTACCCTGCTTAATACATCCTTGCACTGAAGTATATAATTTTTGATAGACTATAATCTTGCAGTATACCTCTCATTATTCTATTCTTTGATATTTCACTCAATTTATACCTTACTAAAATTTTCACTTTACTCGTTAACACCCTTGTTAACCTGTATACCCGCTCTGTGCGATTAATTTTGGGAATACAGCTATTAAATAGTTTGATCAATTGAGACATAAGCCTATATCACATCGATTCATGTAGTGCTCGGTTCACTGCAGCGCTTCGCATTTATTGCCATATTTATAGGAGCTAACACAATAGCTCCGCGGACCCGTCGTACGGTACCCAGTTACTTTTTCGAAAATAGTTTTCGCCTTTTCAATTTCAACAGTAGAATTCCAGTTATAACTTAGTGTTCTATTTATAAAGATTATATATAAAGGCCTTGGCATAGGTACATTACCAATTATTTCATTTTCTTTTGAAATGGAATATGCTATTCTTTAATATAACCGTAATTTTTTTTTTCTTTATAAAAATTTTTATGTGGCATTATCGTTGATATATTAATGCTTAGATATAACTTTATAAAACAGTTAAAAACCCATCAGTCTCTTAGTTTAATAATAAGGCAAGTAGTTAATAATTTTATAAAATTATTGCAATTACTAAAAACAGACTACCACATTCTGTTCTGAAATAGAATCAGAATAATACTTTACAAAAGACCTCTTCATTTTTTCTTTCTCATAATAATATAAGACCCAGCATTTTATTTCTCATATGCTTTTACGAAAAATTTAACCTTTTTATATAATGTAAGATAGATTTGTCTTCTATTTAATTAAAATTGAATGTTTTCCTGTTAAAACTCACATCTTTTGGTATCAATCATTCTGTTGTCTTTCTACCCTTATTTTTATTCATTATCATTTATAAATTGAAGTGCATCCGATTTTCAGCCCGATAATTTTTTAAACTGTTTCATAATCTTGCTCATTTTTTTTATTTATTCTGGCAATTGCTTATTGCACCATACTAAATCAGATATTTGTGTTTATTTCTAAATGTTTTATGTATTTTTCTTCTTTGTCTGTAATTTATTATTTTTTGGAGGCTGATTTTGTTTTTAGGTAAGTTATACATAATTTAACTGGATACTCTGTAAAATATTAAAAATTTACTTATATATTTTAGAGTTTTCGCATCTGATACCACTTTTTTTTAAAATTATTTATGTCTTTTATCATTTTCTTATCTATTTTGTGAAACGGTACTTTCTTTATAATTTTAAACCCGCTTATCTCTTGATTACTACCTTCGGTATATAATTTATTCTTAATAGATTTTCTATAAATTTTTTTTTCTTTGTTGTAATTTTTGTTGTGGTTCAGAATTTTACACCTTGTATTTTCTTTTTATTAATTTTTTTAACAAATTTTCATATGGCCTTCTTTCACCATTTTTTTCTATAGAATTTCATTTTATAGCTCTTTTATCACCAGTCAATTAAAGCGAAGCTTACTCTTAAAGCGCAGAAGGATTGATTCATGATACTCTTGAATAAATAATTATTTTGAGGCAGTGTATTTTTTTTGTTGTATGCAATATATACATGTTTGAAGCTTAAGAGGTCTTTTCTAAGAGTTTTATTATATTTAATTGCGATATTTGTTCTTTACTGGATTAATTTGGAGGCTTTTTCTACTGTAGTTCCTTTGTTCTTGTGTTATTCCTATCGGACCTCATTAGCTATATATATTTTTATTATAATAGAAAAGGGTCACAATTTATCCCAAAATAAAATAAACACACTTTTGAAGATACACATACATTTGCTTTCTATGAAGAAGTTATATAAGTATGTTTTTACGCTTCTGAATTTATATGGTGTATTTTCCCGATTATTCAGACGTAAATCACACAAATAAATTTTAAAGAATATTTATAGAGTTTCGACTTCGATAAAATTTGATCTAAATATATAATAGTATACAGAAATCCTAATTTGCAAAATCCAACCTTTTAAAAACTTAAATAAATATAAGGCATTGTATATTTCCATATTAAAAATTAAACGCTTAAGATTACCTTATTTGTCATATTTTTTTAAATAAAGTTCAACATATAATATTTTTAAAGCTATATAAGCCATTATAACATTTTTTTTATTTTAAATTTGTTTTAATATTTTTTTGGATATCAACTATATTATAATTGATTATTTAAAAAAAAATAAGAACCGTATTGCTCTATTGAAATTGTTGACTGGTATCGACAGTGTAAACACATTTTAAACGAAAAATTGAGAAAGTATGATCTTCTAGCAAACGAGCAGGCATTAATATTTAGGGCAAGAAAAAAATAATTTCATATATTATAACTTAGAATAAGTTGGTAACAGAATATCATAAAAAACATAAGAAGGAACTTCAATTCACGAACCGTATCTAGTCATAAATTCACACCTTTGGGATTGAAAGAATCTCTTGAATTAATAGTTATGAAAGGTGGCGGGATATTTAAGAAGGCTTCGGAGAGGAGAAGATGGCCAAAAGTATGGATACGCATTGAGTACAGGAAATCGAATAAATTTTCTTGAGAACAAAAACTAATCATATAACTATTATATCCCATAAATAGAAACACTCAAAAATACAAATTTGCTTCATTAAATTTTATTAAAGCATGAATATATATTTAGCATTGAATCCTTTAATGTTAAAAAGAAATGCTTTATATTTACTTAATTGACCCTTTTTTGAATCCATTTTCAACATATAATATTTTTTAAAGGTATATAGCCAGCATATAATTTTTTTTAGTTATCAAGGTAATTATAATAGATCTTTTTTTTACTACACAAAAACGAAATCATTAGGTGTTTTTTTGTCTGTAATTCTCACTATTGTATCTATAAGTTATAGTATATGAAAATTTTAAAATATTTAGTTTATAAATAATATACTACACAATATTAGGGTGTGTTTTTTTACGTGAAAAAAATGAATAAATATATATTTAGCAATTTTTTTGGAATTCTAAAACCACATATACCCAGACCTAATAAATATTAATGAATTCTATGTTTTTAATTATAAAATAACAACACCTTCGCAAGTAGAACAATATTATTTGCTGTAAATTTTCAAAATTCAAAAAAGAATAAAACGATTTGGTCATTTCTAGGACGGTATAAAATTTTAAAACTCATTGATAGAAAGATAAAAATTTACAGATAGCAGCAATATAATAGAATAGTATAATTTTTCCATCTTTCAATATTTTGAAATATTTGTAAAGACTTCAAAATTATATTGACATAAGAATTTTATTTTATGCATATTTTGGAAGGAATATCTATCTTTGAAAATTATACAAGCATTTCACTAAAAGATTTGTATTAAAATTAACAGTTTTAATTGTGGTTTTATAGATAAGATTGTATTTTTCAGTTTATTTAAATACCAACTTCACGATAATTTTTTAATTCAAAAATTGTTATTTTACTTTTAAAATTAAACGTGAATAAATTTTATTTTTTTATAATTCTGGATTTCTAAAAATTTTATATTAAGATATTGAAACCGAGGAGTTAATGGTTTGTAATATATAAGTTATAGATATATGATAGTATTTAAATAGATCTAGGGTATTGTTTGTGTCTTGAAATTGTTCAATATAATGCATATAAAATTAATATTAATGTGTATTAGAAAAAGTCTATGTATTTTTATAATAGATCATGAAATTATATCGCAAAAGAAACTATAATAAGAGTGAAAACGTGAGTAACTCAAACAACTGTATAATGTGATTTTGAATTTTACCATCTTAAAATAAGAGTCTGTAATTTTCGCACAATCAAATTAAATTAGTAAAATCAGATAAAAAATATATTTAAGGATTTTTTAAAAAAATATTATTTTTCTTTTAATCGGTAAAACAAGTGCAAATACAGCAAGAATGTATGAAATTATAATTTTTCACTATCATTTGAATATTTTATTGGCATAAAACTAATTCTTGTAATAATATTTCGTATTCTAATTATTTATGTGTTTTTAGGGATATATTATAATATAAAAGATATCATAAGGCACTTATTTCTAGATTTTTAACTTTTACAGGCTCATTTTGTTTATAATTAATCGGAAAAAACATGATTAATTTAAAAAACTTGTTATTTAGGCCAATATTTATAGTTTATTGTTTTTATATTAATATTACAAATGTTTTTCAGAAAGATTCTTAATATATATGCTATGCATCGAGAAATAATATAAAGATTATCTGGTTAGAAGAATTGTTTTATAAATTCTTCATGTAATTATCCAAAGTATGTTTGAACAAATTTAAGTAGCTGAGAATCAAATAAGCTTCAAATAGTTTATATTTTGATTCAACAAGAAATGATTCATGATTCGATAAAAATTATAGATCTGAAATTGAAGATTGTTCTTTATATTTATCGATTTTATTGGATATAATTATTACTTTTAATGTGCAATAAAAAATATATAAAAACGTAAAGACGTATGTCATCAGTTAGAATTTTTTTTGATATACAGTACAATTGTTAAAAATATTTCATTTTGTTTTATACTTATGTGTTGAATATATTAATAGAATTTTGTTTTTTAGAGAATATTATTTCTATAATATTAATTTAAAAAAAATTTGCTTTTTTTCTATGCGGACAAAATTTATACTTATTGATGATGAGATTAACTGATTTCGTTAATTTTATTTTAATTTAGATATGATTTTTTGTTGCTAAAAAAGATTTTACGCCAGAAATAGAATCTATTGATTGGGAATTTGTTACGTAGGGTTTATGAAGCTGAAAATAAGAATTTTAATAAAAGTGATATAGAATGATACAAATTCACGATTTTATATGAAATTATACCAAAAAACCAAGGGGTATTTTATACCGTTTTACTCGTTTTATTCTTTTTTTTATTATAAAAATAACCTTTAGTTGCTTTTAAAATAAAATATGTTTATTGTAATTTTATCAACACTTAACCATTAAAAAATAGCATCACTTTATAATTAAATTCATTTTATTTTATAGCTGTGTGTAAGAAATTGGAATTTAATAAATATCAGAACCTCTGAGTTTGACAATCAGCATCTATTTTCATGTAATTTAATATCTGTTTTAATATGTGAGAGTAAGTTTGGGTGATAATATCTATAAGAAACTCACAAAGATTTAAAATTAGAATGTGTTTTATATTATTTCCAAGCTCTGTATGCAAGAATCGGTAAAATATGGAACAGGAGACACAGATAAAAGATAAATAGAAGATATTCTAAGAAGTTTAAATAGGTTAAAACATAAGAAAAAAAATTTACATAGTTCATTTGGAAAGTTTATATTTTTTAAAAGAAAGAAAATGAAAAATAAACTGACTGATGATCGAGATCTTTTATTTAATCTATTTTTATTTGCAAAAAAACATTTAAATTCCAGTTTACATATTTTGTCGTCTTTTGAAGATATGCAGCAAAGAAATAGATTTTAAGTCTTAGTTATATTGCTTGCTCCAAATATTTTTTTTTGACTTGTATTATCAATAAATAATATCACGCCCATGTTATTTAACGATTCTAAAATAATATTTTTATGGTTTTATTCTGGAATTCGTTTGTTCCAAGCTTTTTAACTGCTGTGTATATATAATCATGCTGTGTAAATTTTGTTTAGTTCTATCGATCACGAAAACTATATTAATTTCTTTAAAATATTTTATATCACCCCAATGTTTTTTTTTAAATGTGATTTTTTTGTAAAATTTATTTTTTGTTTATCTAATAATCATGTGATGATCATTATTCTTCATTAAAAATTAATTTTATTTATATTTTTAGTTCATGAAATTATCGTTTTATTATGTAAATTCTTTTTGGAATATTATTTGGCTTTGTATTTTTAGTCCATGAAATAATTGTTTATGATGCCAATTCATTTTTTAATATCATTTTATGTACATTTTAAGTTTTCTTTTTTTAAACTGTATAAAAGCTAGGTAGTGCTTCTTCATGCAGGAATGGGAATTTTAAGTTTTCTTACTTATAATTCTACATAAGCTTGGTGTTGCTTCTTCCTTATTAAAAAATCCCGAATAATATTTATCTTTATAGATATAATATAATAATATTTGTATATGATATTATTGAAATTTGCGCTACAAAAATCTAGTGAGCTTTAAATTTTTTTAATTTCACTATATTAATAAGAAAGAAAATTTAAACAGCCCCAAAGATGATAAGTCGATTAGAAAAGAATATGGAAAGGACAATATTAGAACTACAAAAATACATAAATTTACAAATATTCGACGAACACGAAATAAAAACGATCAACAAAACGCGACGAGATTACGAACACAAATTAATGCGAAGCACGAAGTTGCTTGTTGATTATTTAAAGTATATAGAATATGAAATAAAATTAAACAAAGTGATCAAGAAGCGATTAAATCAGATTAAATTGGATCATAATATTCTTAAATACACACAAAATCGAATAATTTACTTATATAAACAAGCTATTGAAAAATACGACAATTTAAAAGAATTTCCAATGCTCTTACAGTCATTCATCAGATATACAAAAAAACAAAATCTGTATAACGTTGCCAAATCAGTTTTATCTAAACTTTGTTTGAAAAGACCAACAGATATCGATATTTTTATATACAGTGCAAATATTTCCAATGAAAACGCTGATTTTGAATGTGCTAAAGTTTATTTACTAAAGGGAATCAGACTGAATCCTGGAGTAGCGAGCTTTAGATTATATTTGGCTCTTTTTGAAACAGAATTAAATAGAATTGAATATTGGAATAAAGAAGCAAGAGAAGCTGGAATGGAAATTACACAAGATGATGAATTTACTTCTGTATTTATCATTTTTCAAAAATTATTCACCATGGATAATAAATGCAGTGAAATAAATGAAATGATGAAAATGGCAGGAAAATATCCAAATTTGAATGAAAGAATTTTAAACATTACAAAAGCATAAATTAAAATACAAAATTTTTACAAATTTATTTTATATGACTAATAAATTCGACATTGAAAATAGAATCTACTTGGTTTAATAATTATAATCATAATAATATTTGCATTAAACTAATAAATGTTAATATGTTAAAATATAATCAGTTTTTTTAATAATTATAATCTAAATTTAATATTTGTATTAAACTAATAAATGTTAATATGTTGAAATATAATCAGTTCTTTAATAATTATAATCTAAATTTAATATTTGTATTAGACTAATAAATTTTAATGTTTAAATATTTCATGTGCGTGTTTAATAATTAGCTTAAAATTATAATAATAGAAAACCAATAAATCGAAACAGAATTTTTATAATTCATTAATCTATATTCTTCTGAAATCAACAAAATATCAAATAAATTAAAATATGTCGTTCATTGTTTTTTAATTTCATATTTTAACAACAAATATAATAAAAAATTGCTAAAATATAATATTTATTCTTTGGATTATTAAAATTAACTTAAATTAAGCATAAAAAATACCCCGAAAGCTTCAACATAATAGGTGTTTATGGTTTAATTATGTAAAAAGTATAAATTCATCTTTTTTTTGATGATCTTGCTTTAAACTGCATCTAATAATGGAATATTTATCTAAAATTTATATCTCTTTATAAAGATACTGTTTTATACATCATTAAATCACTAAATTCAATAGATCAAATAATCTATCGAATATTTAAAGCAAGCATTATTTCTGGATATTCTAAATTTAAGTGACATATAATTTACTAAAAGTAAAAATTAAAAGCTCTCATAAAATCAAACTGATTATGCTTGAAGAAAAAGGAGCGAACTATATATAAAAAATTACAACACATTGCACAAAAAAATAATTAAAAAACAGTTTTTATTATTATCCTAAATAGCTCTTTTTAAAGATCACATTCCTACATTTATTTGTAAAACTAAACACATAAAATAGCCCTTTTATAAAATTTATGTCCAAGTCATATCAATTTTTATGTTTAAAAAAAAATTACTTTAAACTAAAATTATTATATAATCTAAGAATGGTTTTTAGTAATTTATATCTATTATTAAAAGAATATTGATATTTAACCGAAACGTATAGTTTAAATTTTATAGACGCACTTTCAATATTAAGATGAAATAAATATTTAAGGACACAAATCATGTTACATAATACCTTTTAGTACATATTATTAACATAATCACAATGTTTTTTTTATGCCTTTTATATGTATAACTGTCAGGAAAGCCTAATTTATCTTTAAATATGGTCGTATGTAAAGGAATACAATATATTATATAAAACTGTATATTATAGCCTGTTTTTGGGCATATCGTGTCTGATTATAAAATTAAAGCGAAAATAAAAAAATATATAATAAAATATAAAAATTAAACACTATACAAAAAAATAACTGTTTTATAGGTATATGAATAACAGAAAACCATTAGGTTGTAGTATAATGTTTTATATGCCAAATTTATCAGTAAAATAAAATCTTTGCATACTTGTATTTTTAGCGCTGTCTATCTTTGCATCTTCACATAAATTATGGCAAGCCATGACAGGTTTATTTACACAGAACAGATTTTTTATTTCCTCTGAAATATATTCTCTTTAGAATCTTTTTTTATATATAATGTCTTATAAAAACCATTAACTTAGAAATATTTTTATATCATTTTAGTCAAATATGTTTTTACTTAATTCGGTACTCTTAAAATGTCGGTTTCTGATTTATTTTGTGTTTATTATAATATACGCTGCTAGTATAAACATTTAACGGCACTTAAAAGTTAATTATGTTGAAAAGCCATAAAATTAATTCATAAATGTTGGATATCTCAATATAAATAATTCGTAATTTTTTATATTTAACGCAAATAATTTTGTATTAAATGTGAAAATATGTATATATATAATGGGAACTATTTTCATTAATTTTCATGTCTGTGATTGCAAGTTTTGTTACGAATAGAATAGAAGTAAAAATCCCTTATAAAAAGAAAAAAACATTTCAAACAGGTATTTTCTATTTAATGTTCATACATAGCCATTTAAAAAAATAAATTCTTAATCCCCACATTGCTTTTTAAAAACATAATATATTTAAAATCTGCGTTTTTATATATATATTATCTAATGCATTAAAATACAGTATTTAATGTCTCTATTTTCTTTGAAAAAAAATCAAAGATGTTTTTTTTCTTATTTTTGTGATTTTTTCTTGTTGTATTTCAGTGTGAACGTGTAGACTTCTTCATGATATTCTAATATTTTGTATTTTAAATGACCAAAACCAATAAAAATTGTTATCATGGTATAAAATATATGTTTTCTCTCTTAAATTATATATCATCAATATGATGGGTGATTTTTTTCTTTTATAATTTAAATAATTTCTGTATATTAAAAATATTGCTGAGAAATTATATTTAGGAAATAATGTGCATTTTTCTATATTACAATAATATTGTATGCTTATAAATAGCGGAACTTTGAAGCTTATAATAAATTAATTACATATGCAAAAGTATTTTAATATTTAGAAAGACTTTAAGGATAATGTGCTTAGAAAGAGTATACATCGAATCTGTAATATAGAGCACATAAATTTTTTCGCGAGCAAAATGAAAAGTAAAAAGAAATCAATTCATAATAAATAGATATATTTATATGTGAAAGTGTTCTAAAAACTAAAAAATACACATATAAAAATGGGTTTCATCATAGCTTGAATTTTATGATATATTCAGAGTGATCTAAATGTTTATTTTAAAGCTATGAAATTGTGTAAGAATAAATCAATACAATGTATAAAACATCAAAATGCACGAAAAATCAGATTAAGCTACTACTTCGAAAATTTCGACGACGGTTTCTATTAAATTGAGCATATAATTATCTTTTGCAAATTATAAAATAAAGATAATGAATTTACAGAATAGGAATCTATTCTTCGATATGTTGGTATAGTATAGCATTGAATAAAATAAATGTAATTATTGCCTGATCTCTTATTAGATAGCAGGTTGAAAATTTCTATTGAATTTCTTAATTGCGATATGACCCTAGAAAATTTACATCTAGGCAAAAATAAACATTAAAATTTATGCTTTTGGATTTTCATCAAAAATTAATTTCTTTACATTTTAAAAGTTAAGGATTTAAACAAATTAAAAACAAATCAAGTATAGTAAAACAACCGTGCTTTAGTAATACAATAGGATTTGATTAATTTGAAAACATATTGTATAAATGGCCATTATGTTGCAATTTACCTTCATAACAATTTTAATTAATTTAATTTTTGTAACATGTGCACATCTTCATACTCACAATACTGATCTATAGGAGAAACATTCTGAAATCTACCAAAAAATATTAAATATTTTCTGGTAAGAAAGTTACAATTAACATTAATAAACATATTGGGTGATAAAATCACAAATTTGACAACTGCTTTATATAAAAATTATTTTAATTTTTCATCGATCCTCTAAATTATTTGCTTTTTAACCTTATTGAGCATTTTATATTTCTTAATTTTTCCAATTTAATTATAACAAACATTTATTGGGGTAAACCATGAAAATATAGTCTCAGTAAATCACAGAAAGTAGACAATGTTTTGTTTTATATTTAGAATTCGAGTGAGAAATAAATCTAGAAGTTTTAAAACTGTGTATTTTGAGAAAAATGGAAATCGGATAGCACTAAGTATTAGGGTGGAAAAAATTATTTCGAAAATGCCTTTAAAAACCTTTTATGATAAAATCACATTTTTATACGAAATTAACATTATTATACAGAGAAATATGGGGCAATATCATTAGATGTATATATCTTGAAAAGAAGATGAAATTTTAATGTTTCTTATCTATTTTATCTTCTTTCTAACCTCTATTATTTATTCTGAAAACTAAATAGAGTTTTTAAGATGATGGTTACCTTTAGGATAGATTTGTGCTACAGAAATCTTCAAACATAATTTATTTGTGCCTTTTTATATCAAAATCATTAAAATATCACGATACTTTTGATACTCAAAGGTTTATTTTTATTTTCTTTATTATATCTTTTAAAGAAAGATTTTTCCGTAGAGAATTCATAGGTCATAGTGTTAGCAAAAATTAAAAAAAAAAGGTTTAGACTTTTATTATAAATACAATTTTAGCAGAAATTTAATTATATATGTAATCTACGATGGATTTGTATTTTTATTGTTTCTTTTTGCTTTATCTTAAATTATACAATATAAATGCATTTTTGCGACAATTTTATTTCAAATATTTGTTGTATAGGATTTGAACTCGTCTTTAAGTTATTTTAAAAAATCAAAAATTATGCAATAGATAGCTATAATATGCTAAAATCCAGTGCGAAAATGTCTTATTTGAATCTTTGTATTTTTACCGTTTTCTCTTGCAAGTAAAATATTATATAATCTATCATATGAACAGCATAAATTGTTGTGGTTTATATTTAATGAAAATTTCAGAAATTGATTGAATAAATCCAGCGTTTAGTGTTTTTTGTGCTATGGAAAAAAATTGCAACATAACCCGTTTCTACTATTATTAAATAAAGTATAAATGCCAATGTCTTTAAGGGTATATTATCGTTTTCAATTTTATATTACTGTAAAGGTTTATCTTAAAAAGGCACATTTTTTGTCGATATTACAATAATATACAGTTAAAAAAATATTTTTGATACAATTCATATGATTAAAACCTCAAATAACACAAAAAATTCTTTAATATTATAAATATTTTGCTGTCTTACTCTTTATTGATCATAGAATAAATTAATTGGTTTTTTTTTTCATTAATATAAATTGGAACCATATTCTAAAAATAGATCAACTAAGATCACGTATCATATTAATCAGATTGTTCATCTGACTCATATCCGGAATCATCTTCGTCAGATTGTTCATCTGACTCATATCCGGAATCATCTTCGTCAGATATTTCATCCGACTCGTATTCCGAATCATATGAACTGCTTTCATCTTCTGTTCCATAAACACCTATCCAATACATTTTAGGTTTTTTCCCTGGAACAGAAGCGTACCCAACTTCTTTATAATCCCCACAAAGATTTTTGTTGTGTCCAGGACTTTTTTTCCACGCTTCGAGTGGTCCTTTTGCTTTTTTACTATTGGTTTGTGCTGCGTTCTCTGCTAGTGCACACATTTTATAGCCACAAATTTTTGCACGATCGGTCATTCTTGCGTTTTTTCCAACATTGTCATGAGTAACAATACCCTTTTTAGCGCAATATTCGGCCTGTATTTTTGCTGCATTCTTTAAATCTGGGTTTTCTTTAAGTGGTTTCAATCCTTTCGATTGTCTATAACTATTAGTCTGATTTACAAGCTCTGATTCTTGTGATGCGTTTCCACCAGAATAAACGGAAATAATATATGCAAAAAAAATATTCATTACTTTCTAATTTCTACACTCTAATAATGTTTTTTATTTATAGTGTTGCATGACATGTGTTTTTTTTATTGATCGCACCATTATCTTTTTTCTAAAAACGTCATATATACGAAAAAATATTTCAATTATTTGCATCATTTTGATATCATTAATATAAACGGATCTGTTTTGATTTATTGGACGTAATTACAGCTTAAATTTTATCCGTATATACAAAAAAATACATTAAATAATGTAAATTATTCCAAAAATTGCATGGTTTTTATCTAAAAAATATTTTTAAAATTTTATTATTTTAAAATATTTTTTGAATAGGCAGCTTATAATTATAAAAAACATGTATTTTAGCGTAAAAAATTTTCAGGATTTTAATATTTGTTAATTAATTATGAGCATGTTTATATTTCAAAAGTGAATGAATTTTTATTACATCCTGTAATGTTAAAAGGAACACAAAATGTCTACATTACATTATATATCCATAAAATACATTATGGTAAAAATGTTCTTTCGTTTGTCATCTAGACTACTTTTTATATAAAAATTTTCTTTCGATAAGATTAAGAGTGTGCAAGAGGGATCTGATAAGAGATAAATACATATTGAAAGTGTGTATTTAATTTTTAAATGATGTGAAAACAGTAAATAAAACCATACACAATTCAATATTAGTATTGTTCTATATTTTAAATCATTTAGAATATATACTATGAATAATATGGTGTTTAAAACTTTCCAGATAAAGATAGATCAGGGTAAGGTGTTAAAATATTTATCAAGAGGTTTTTCAATATTTCTAATGGTCTGACTACGTCTCATTAGTTGAATTTATAAAAATAAACTTAATCCATAAATAAAAATTAATTTTAAAACTCTCTATGAAAAGACCTAAAATATGTTTTGGTTTATTAATTTTTTTTTCATATTTAAAGATTTAATTCATGTACAGTTGTTAAAAGTGGATTTTGGAAGTTATAAAATACAAAAATTATTTTGAATGGTATAGTAAATTTAGTAGATAACATATTTTTTTGTATGGATTTCAAAGCTTTGACGCACATGATGTTTACCTTTTTGATATTGAGCAAATAATAAAACTTGCAATGCTTCTGTCACCCATTTTCGATCCTATTATATCTGTTGATATATTTATATTTGTATGAAAAATTCTGCATTATGGGCAGAATAATTTTTCGCGATTGTATTTAAATATATATACAAATTTGAATTTTAGATTTTTTGAGTACAACCCTATATACATAAAACCTTTTTATGTAAGTGAGCTTAAAGAACTAACGTGTATTTAAATTCTACGTAATTTTAGATCTGCAGGATATATAAAATAGAATTTTTCTGATTATTAGAGCACAATCAGATTTTGAATAAGGTAGCATAAAAAGTTATTTAATTATTTTCTTTATCATAATGCATACTAAGAATTCATAAAACTAAAATATTCAATAAATTCATCGTATAAAGTAGGATATTAATATGCGTTTTTCTTTTATTCATATAAAATGACTATTCAGTTAGGAAGTGATTTATATAAACCAGAAAAAAAGTTGTAGCTATAAGATAAAAAAAATGTTTTTGCTCACATAGAATATTACTACTGTATATTTATGTTTTAAAAACCAATTTTACAGGTGACAAATATTTTTTTTATTGAATTTTTAATATCATGGGAATATAACGGACGGATCTGCGAATTTTTCTATCTCAACTAGAGTTTTTGTTAATATATTTTTTAGTTCTAAATTTGTTTACTTAAAATTTAGTCTGCGTTAAAATTATTTTCATGCCTCGTTAGTTTTTTGCATCGTCTATAAAGTTATCTTATTTCAAAAACAATATCTCTAATTCTAGTAAACATATGAAATCGTCTTTCTGCTTTTTTTCTTATGGTTTGCATTGGAATCATTGCAGACTTCTGATCTATATGGTAAGTTATACCATCATAATGGCACATTGAATATAAAATAGCATGCTATGGTTATAAAAAAATTTCAACTTTTCATATATATAATAATCTACAGCTTAATTAGTCGAATTGGAAAATAACTTTGGAAATATAAGGTAAAATATATACGCATTTGTTAAAATTTTAAGAACCGATTTTATTGGATTCCAGTATATTTTGCACTGTGTGTTCTAAAAACACCATAAGATCTTTGTTCATATTTTCATCTACATATTATCGAAGCAAATTTATTTTAAGGTGTATGTACTTTCTATAAAAAGAATATAAACTGGTGTCTTAACTTGTTTTTGATCGCTAAATGTAATACTTTTTTGTGAAGATTACCTTTAATATATTTGTTCAAATCTTATTATATTTACACATTAAATTTTTTTCAAATGATCGAAAATTTTAATAGAATGCTTCTTTAATTTATTATACAGTAAAAAAAAATAACTATAGGCACACTAAACGTTAATATAACATCACACTAAGATAACTGTTTTTAATTATATAAGGGTTTTAACAGCTTAAAAATTTATAACTTTTTTTTTTATTAAAACAGAATAAACAAAATAATAACTTTCTTCTGTTAAATTATTTTTGATTCTTCTTCAAAATTTGCTTTCCGTTGAATTATTTCTGCTAAATTGACAGAAAAAAAAATGCACGCAGTTATTAATATCCAAATGATCAAATTTTATATAATTAAAGTTATTAAAGTTTACACTGTTTAAAAAATGTTAATTTTTTTATCTTTTAAAGCCTCTTCATTCATTGAAAATTTACCAAAATATTTTTAAATGTATGATCTTTTTTGTTTTTTTCGATGTCTTAAAAAAACTAAATAAATATGTGAAGTTTGAGCAATAATAGTCCTGAAAAACTGGCTCTTTTATAAAAATATAAGAATCTATATGCCCAAGAGTCGACATACATTGCCTTATTTAAATTTTTTTAAAAGTTGTTGCATGTTTATATATAAAAATATATAGTTAATCTAGTTTTTTGTTTAAAATACTGAAAATAAAAAAAAATAGTTTCAACCTGAACATTAAAGCCAACAATATAAATGATAACTTAGCAGATATTGTAGCGAAATAGAAATCTTCCTAAAATATGTCAATTTTTTCGAAAGTAGTAATCAAGTAAAAAAAATAGTGATTTAAAAATAGCGACTACACCTTGTTTAATTTTTTCTATGTAATTTCATCCACAATTAAGACTACAACGAATTAGAACACAAATGTGCAAAGTAATATATTTGTTAATGCTTTGTTTGCTTAATTATAATTATTTTATAAAAAAATGATAAAGCACAAGACAGTGGCTTTGTAAATATTTTTATAGTTTATAACTAATCTAGCTCGATTTCATTTTCCAGCCTGGAAAATAAAGGTATTTCAAACATAAAAAACCCTATCTTCCAGATTCTGATAAAAAAATTTATTTAATGCGCAAAACCTTCTTTTATTTTATTATATGTGCTATATCAAAATGTTTTCTATAAAAAAATTATACGATATAATCGTGGATTTTATCTACAATCATGACAAGATTACACTGTGTTTTTTAAACTGGGTGTGATTAGATATCATCAGAATGCTAGATAGCAATCATTGACATTAGAATATGAAATAAGGGATATCTGGTGCATAAGATGATAAGGATATCTTGATATGGATTTTTTTAAAATCGGTATACCGAAATCCGATACTTTTTTTTGAATCAATAACAGGATTTATATGTTACACTTTTTAATAATAAATGTTATTTTACCGATTCTCGCTTTTTCTAAATTATGTAAAGATCATTATAAAACTTTTTTAAATAAGCATTAAAAATAAGAGAATTCGTTCTTAAATAGCACAAGAAAATCTTTATTTATATGTAATTCTGCTTTTGGCATCGATTCATAAATTCGTAAAAAACAAAATTTTCTATAAAGAATTTCACGCTTGGTTTTATAACATATTCATTATCTTTTGAATCTCGAATCTGATATAAATATTGAGTATATCATACCAATCATATCTGCTTCGTGATGCATGTACGGAGGTTCTATTTGATACATATAACCTGTAATCTTTTTGTATTTGTGCACAAAAGGTTATCTATAGAAACTGTTATGATCAATAAGAAATATTATTTTTTAAATATGGGTTGATACATTATATTCCACAATGATTTTTTTAATTTAAATAACCATGTAATAAAAATTGGCTTAGGAATATAATCAAGAAATAATTCAATTATTCTTTTTTATATTATTTCAACATTGACTCTTTTGTATTCTTTTTACGATCTATAACTTATAAAGTAAATTTTAAAAAATACATTATAGAAAAAGAAAATGTATACATGGAATTAATAAATATCATTATCAACTTTTTTAATTTATCTCCTACCTAAAAATAGTGGTTTTTTATTTACAAATTCCGATTTTGTTTGTCGACGTGTGATAATTAAATCTTAGAATCCACAGTCTCGTCTTAATTGATTAAACCCATATATGATATTTATTTGAATGAAATTTCACTCTTTTACACTTTATTAAATAAAAAGAGTGAATTTTTCGTATTTCTAAATAAGATATCGGTTTTTAACATATTTTATTCTAATCTGTGATTTTTTCAACTTCAAAAAAATCATGATGGAAAGATTATATTAGTAAGGCCGATTGAAAATGCTATTATAATATATTTTGCGATCATATGTTTATATCCATCCTGCTTTGAGTACTTATAAACATTAGCGTGCTTCAATTTACATTCTTGTTGTCCAACAAATATGTAGATTATATGAATTAGAAAAAAAGGAATTCAAAGTTTATAAAAAATTATAAGGATGAATATTTTTAGAATAGAATTTTTAAAAAACTTGATCATTTATGCCATAAACCTACGCTTTTTATAGGTATTAAAAAGGCCATGGTTTTCTACCATCTTTAGTTTCAAATACTATTTACGTTTTAATCTACTCCTCTTGCATTATTTCAAGAATTTTATTATTATATTACCTATTTATGACACAAAAAAACTGTTAAGTATAGAAGAATGTATTAAGAATAACTTATTTAATCTTTTTGACTAAATTAGATACTATCAAAGAATATTTATCAACAACCTTTTTTTTAAACATAAAAACTGAACGCACTATTTAAAATATAAATCCAAGGAATACACTTCTACACGGATGGAATTCATACGATTCTTAATTTATATAATTTACAATTTTTTTAGGTTAGATTGGTGTGTAAAGTATTTCAAAACCTCGATTCTCTACCTGAAGGATACTATTGATTTAGAATGTAATTAAGTAAAAACACAAGTAAATGTAACTTCGAAAATATTTGATAATAAAGATCCAATAAATTTGCAGATGTATATTCGGGGGTAAATCTGTCAGCCGCATATTGAGATATGCGGATAATTACATAAGTATATGATCTTTTGTATCTAATTTAATAAGAAAGATATTATTTCTCTTTACTTAACAATAAATCAATCGATTTTATCAATATCCAATATGAAAGCGGAATTCAATCTTTCTGCCACGTTTATGATGAATATATGAATAATATTTATAAAGAATGCATAATTTATTTCAAACACAAAAAATATAACTTTTAAAACATTGTGCATTATTCTATATTAGATAATTTGAGCTTATTAAGGTAGAAAAATTTATTAAATATTCTTCGAAGAACATAAGTCAGACAATTGGTCTTGCATGCTTCTCTATTGTAAATTAGCTGTTCAATTTCAATATTGTAGCATACGCATATGACTGGGTTGCGAATGTGTTCTTTTTGGCGTTAAACGATAAAAATTTCTTTAAATGACTTTATTTTTATGTTTTTTTTTTCATGATTTACGAATATTCTAAAAAATAATGCCTTTTGAATGTTATATTTTCTCAAGATAATTATTATTAGACTGTTGCAATAAACCTACCAACATTATCACTTAGTTCGTTCAAATGTGCTTTTTAATTTTTCGTGTATATGTATATAGGCGCGATAATCATTTATTTTAAAAAAAAAATTTAGCCAGAAAAGATAATTGATAGAATTAGATTTACGGAATTTATTTTAAATAAAATTTCTATCTAAAAATTTTTTTATTGAATTATTCTGCTATAATTATATTTTACCCAGTTTGTGCTCCGAATATACGAAAAAGGTTTTTTTTTTGATATCTTTGTCTAATTTTGTTTGATAAAGTTACGAAAAAGGTATTTTAATAAATTTGTATGATACACCAGGTTTTACACAATTGAAGCAATCTAAAAGAGATCAAAAAATCGAAATAAAACATATATCATTTACAGAAATTGAAATCATTTGTGATCAAATTCATAAAAAAATATGTTATCTATGCATAATTTTAGGGATATATATAAAACATAGGATTTTAAGCTAAAATTAATTTAGCATCGAGATATACCTGAAAATTATCGTAATGTTTTTGATTTTAAAATAATGAAAAATTATACATTCAGATCGCTTTTTGTATTGTCTTTTCTAGATTAATCTTGTAGATGTGCTATCGATTCAACCATCCTATCATGTAAAATATTTGTTATTTTTATAGTAAAATAGCACAAAAAAATCATTTTTTTTACTCTATATGTATAAAAAATTTCATCAGTGTTTTTTTATGTTTATAAACTACGCTTAAAATATTTAATACATTAATCAATGAGTTTGGGATTTTAATTCCGACAATGATTTTCTTGCATTTATTTGTATTGGTTTTAGTATTTAATTTTATTTATCATATAACTTTTTCATTGGATTTTTCGCCTGTGCTTTTTAAATATGTAACCAATCGATTCAGAAGAAATTGCTATAAATTTTTATGCACATATATGTTTGGTTAAAATTCTGTTCATTTTAGCGTGAAGATATGAAGCTACATACTTGCATAACGTTAAAAAGATACATTTTATCTTTATAATGAGTAAATATTTTTTAGGAAATTGCACAATCTTATTAAATTAGAAAGCCTTATATTTGACTTATATATTAAAAACCCATATATATAAATTCGTTTCTTAATCGCATATAAAAACCATATATTTAAATTTTTTATGTTTTTTTTTTCTTAAAAGGTTAACTATTTTTTTCAGAATTCTGGAGCTTTTTCTTAGTTGGTATTATATTTGGGCACAGAGCGTCAATCTCCTAATAAAAATTCATTCACACTTCGTGCGTATAAATATCTTGAAGGTGCATCGAAACCAATCTGCCTATATTCCAAATTTTTTCTGTTATTGTAAAACAATAATGGATAAAAAGTCTTGTTTTTTATTTACATTTTTCGAAAAATATGATAATACATTAAATTGGTTATATAAACTTATTAAAAAAAAAATTTCAACAATTTTACAGGATAATCTCATTAATTTATTTGGTTATAAAATAATCATATTAATTCTTTTCAACCCGATTTATATTTAAATTTTTATCATGGTTTCTGATTAAAACTTGATTAAAATTAGGCATGTCTAATAATAAAAATTATTGTTAATAATGCCTATAAAGTAAATCTTCTAGGCAAAATTTAGGTTCCATTCAGACTTCAATTATATTTTTTTTCTTCTGATATGAATTTTTATTTTTTAAACGTGTCAATATTTTTTATTCTTAAAAAATTGAAATCGGTAAAGGATTTTGATGAACATTGTGCATTTTTGATTTATGGATCAAAAAAGATGATATAAAAATAAATAAAACATAATTAGAACACATATTGATGTATCACATATATTTATATGCTAGAAATACATTTTTTATGTAATATAATATCTATATTTTAACGTTCTAACTATAAGGTTATATAACTCACTGGAATACAAAAATGAAATAGAATAAAGATACTAAAATATTCTTAATGTCATAAAATACCTTACTATTTTTAAGTTCGATAAATATAGATGCTGTCAAATCAGGAATAGAAAATAGCAGGTATCTTTAACATATGAAGGTGAATGAAAAAAACACACAGATGATGAGCGCTAAAATATCATATTTTTGTAAAGGTGTGTTATTTTTTAAAAAATGTAATAAGCTCAATTTAAATTTTTTCCTGTTATCTGGTAACTAAAAAACAAGTTTTATAAATATAATTAGAAGATTTAAGGTTTTAATGCTTTTTATCGTCTATATTTGAAAAAAATGTGTTTTTTTATGCAGCCCTCAATAAAAATCAAAGTGTTCTACCCTAATAGTAATAAATATGTCTATTCTTGACTTCCTAAGTAAATTTCTAAAATTAAAATTAATTAGCATGTCATTTTAGTGAAAATTTGACTGTATATACAAATTTAAAAATTATATCAAGTTATAAATACATAAGTAATTGGTGAATCTATCTAATTTCTAAACTTTTAGAGACACATAAACCCATATTTTTAGAAGAGATGTTTAGTTGTTGTGATTAGATTGTGTGAAATTATAAAATACTTTAAGAAGGTATGCAATATATAAAATTTATCAACCCCTTCTTAGGAAAATAAATGGTTGAATAAAAAATGCATGCTCAAAGAAGAAAATCTGTGTTCTCGGTGTAAAGCATACCCGAATTCTTTACCCCAATATAAATCCGATGAATAATTTTACACATATTCATATCGTTTTATATAATCCGAAAATCAGCGTATAAGACTTCTCTTTTGTACTAAAAACGTAAAATCGTGCATAAAGCCATTGCAAATGTATATATATTCTACAATCATTTGAAAATGTTATTTATTTTTTTTGGGTCCAAAACTTATTAAACTCAGAATTTATCTATAGGTGTTTTTTTTTCTAATAACTGTCTATTTGTATATTTCGAAATCTATGGATTTGAATTTTCAAATAAAAATCCATAAGTACATAATATGAATTGGATGAAGATTGATTGCGGATTCTATATATGATACCGACAATAATGTTCTGTTTGCAATTTTTATATTTTACAGCCATATTTGATAATTTCAAAATATGGTGTTACCTTGAATTTTGTCATGGTTCTAGCTATTTTTATGTATTTATAAACTATAATAACTATTATTAGATTCTCAAATAGAATTTTGTAACTACGTATTCTCTTATTTCGATGCATTAAAATAATAAAATAAGAGACTGAAAATGAAAATAGATCGAACACCTTTATTGTCTTTTCATAAAATATCACATCGATAAAATAAATTCGAAAAAATTAGATGAGATAATTACTACTAAATTTTGAGATAACGAATTTTTTTAAATAAATCTTAATTACAAGAGGACTTATATTTTCAAAAAATGGAGCATAAAAGGACCAAAATCAAATTAATGTGGGATAATATAAAAATATATCGAAATTTAGTTTTATTCAACTACAATAATCTTGATTAAAACTCGGGTATTAAAGTTTTACCTTAAATTGCCATTAATAGTGCTTAAAATTTGGTGTGTGTACTTTTTTTATTTCAAATGGAAACTAATATTGATAAATGGTGGCAGTAATGCATAGAAAACTTACCAATATCTCATCAATTTTAAGAATAAAAGGAAAGTCTGATGTATTTTTGTATGTGAATTTAAATTTACAAATAAATTTAAAGGTAATATATAAGTAAACCACATATTATGAATATAAAATTGAAAATGTATTTTAGAACACGGTTATTCTAAATACATTATGGCTGTTAAAGGCGGGGCATTGCATCCTGTATTCAACTGCTTATTATTGCATATAAAGTTTAAAATTATCAAAAACAGGCATACTTTTTAATTCTATTTCGATAATTTAAGGCATAAAAAAACTTGTATTTGATGGTTAAAGAATATACCAGAGTTTTAATTGGAATATATGAAAATTATTTGCTATTAATACTAAAGTTCTTGAAAATATTTATCTTCATCTAAAATAACATCTAGATAGTTCTAAATTAATTAAAAACGTATATCAAAAAAGGTAAATGATTCAAAGTTGATCAATATTTTTTTGTATCTCCTTTTTGATTTCTCAAATTTTTAAGACTATTTTTTAATAAATTAAATTTCAATTTCTCACAATGTGATTTTATAAGAAATTATCTTGTTATTAAAATTTATTAAATATATTTATTGTTTTTTAAAATACCTTTTTCGTTTTCTTGGTTTAGTCGATTTTCGTATTTTTATTACAGCCACATAAATATTTGACGCAAAATTTTGATTTTAAAGGCTTTGATGATCAGATTCTTACAAAAATAAATATATTATAGAAGTTTACAAGGTACTCGATATTGTCTAATATGAAATTATAAAATAAAAATTGAAGATAAGCATGTTTAAAAATCTTAACTATAAACAAAATTTTGTGTCTTTGTTTAAATATGTCTAATTTTATTTTTATTAGAAGAGATCCCGTAAATACCATACATCATACGCAGGAGGATTGTATATTTTAGTTTAGTTTAAATCATAAAAACATGATAATATTTAAAAATTATATTGATATATATTATAAAGTCAATAAATGTAATTCAAAGGTTAAATATTAATATTTTCGATTATGTTCAGAAAAATCTACAGATGTAAAAAAAACTGTTAATTATCATATAACTATTATAATTTCCATTAATACATGTTTATTTAAAATATTAATTGGTTTATTTGCGCTATTTTTATGGAATATTGTGGTTTTTTTATTTATGCCTCTGGCATAATTCTTTACATAATTTTTTTATGATTTACTGCAAAAACAAAGATGCTGTTGTAATTTAGGCAATCAAATATATTTTTTATAATTATTATTTATAGCAAGAATAATTTTTCAGATGGAAAGTATACTTATAATTAACTGAAAATTCGCACAATACACTTAATAAATATAGTTATAAGTGTAATTTGGTTGCTTAAAATCAACCTTTGAAACCTTTATATTAATTTGTAAATTATGCTTTCTTTATATGTAACTACCTTTTTATACCGTTTATGATCTCTAATTTATGATATATTCCCCTTTTAAATATAAGAACTGGCATTATTTATAAAAAAAGTTTTAGCATTTGTGGGTTTATCGTTCTTTAAAATATAATAATGTGCTAATTATCATTAAAATGGCAAAGATTAGCGCACTATAATGCGTAAACTATTTTATACGTCTTTTGGAACTTGGAACCAGTTATATGGCCTACTCTATCTTAAATCAGCATATTTGAAGTAAATATATTTCATGCTCATATATCACCGGGCAACTATATTAGATTTAAATTCGTCGAGAAAAATATTTTTTGTATATACTAAGTTCACAACATCATAATATTGCATTGATTTAGATAGCCTAGAATAATCGAAAGTTTATGTATTTCAGCCAAAAAAAGGAATATGACACTTAATTTTCTGATGTAATATACAAATCTTAAAAATGAATATAAAAATCAAAAAGACTTTCTATTATGCAAATACTATAAAAAATACAGCTATTTCATCTTTTTTATATTAGAAAGGCATGGTATTATTTTAAATTATAAAATACCGGATGTAAACCCTCGTGCTTCTAACAATTTAAACTTAAGTTAAAACGGATAGCTCTGTATTAGCCAAAAAATTTATCCGCAGTATCTAAAAAGGATTTTTATCATATATAGGCTTTACTAACTGAATCAAACTAAAATCCTTTGGAAAAATTATCTTACAGAAGCCTTTTTTCTATATATTAGAATATTATAATCATATCTAGCAGACAAAAGGCATATTAAACTTGTATTGAACCTATAAATCGATAATTTTGTACCTTATGTATCAATGAATATCTGTTAAGAAAAAGGAGCTCAAATGTAAAAAAGAATATATCAAATATATTTTAAACGCCCATTTAAAACTAAGATATAATAATGTTAATAGACATATAAAATAAATTTCTGCTGTTTATATCGCATTATATTTTTAAATTCTGTCTATTTTAAATCTCAGGCTTTTTAAACCTTCTAATAAATTAACTATCGATTATCGATTTATCTTTAGTTTAGAAATTTTTTATCATGGCAATTTCTTCATGTATGGTTTTTAAAAATTATTGATACGAAATTTTGATATAGGAATGTGCAATTTTTATATAAAAAAATTTAATTTTTTGTTTTTTTAATGTTCCATACCACTTTTGTTTTTAAATTATATATATTTATATCGTAATTCTTGAAGTATTATTTTAATTGATTAATCAATTTGATTAAGACAATTAGAACTCACCCAAGGAATTCTATCATGCCCCCGAAATTCATCTGTTCATTAATCTAATTTACAAGTTTGAATGTACAAGTAAGTTTCCTATTCGAAATATTTTGTTTTGGTTAATTCATAAAATTTTATTGTGCTCATTTATTAGTATTATGTAAGACAAGAGGATGTTTTGCCTGAAATAATGCCCTGTGATAACTAAAATATTGAAAAATAGGGTTCATCAATCTTTTAAATGCTATATTATATTAAATAGAGTAAGTAAACATATCTCAACCTACTTATAATTAATTGAAAGGTTTGTAATCTCTACCATATATTCAAACACTATTAATTATATTCATCTTTATGCTTTTGTATTTTTTGAAAACCGGTAAAGTATGTATCGCATTCCTTTTCATACATCAAACAATTTTAGCCAGTAAAAAGGGTTCCGTGCATAAATTTCTTTGATAAGATTATAAAATATTTTAATGATTGTAATATTAGTGATTAAGATAAGAAATAAGGATACGCATCGCATTAGTCAATCGTTACAAACAGGTTTGAATTTTATGGCAATTATTTCATTCTTAAATTTCATTGAAAGATATAATGAAAGTAATCTAGATAAAACATGACTATTTTTTTCTAGATAATCATTCATCTATTTTTTTTTTGAAAATTTTTTAATAATTAAAAATCCATATTTTTCAGAATTTTATATACACCTTACTATAAGTTAGAGAGTCATATGAAATATACACCTGTCTCAAAAAATCTTGCCCAACATTAATACGAGGTCTTCTTAATTTAGGAAGAAGAATAAGTGTTTGAAAAGTAATTTTATGCATCATAATCTTTTCGTATATAGGAAATAGAGTATTCGTGTGAGATTCCCATGTTGATTTTATTACATGGAAAATTAAATAAATTCTTATAAATATAGTATAAATTAGTTTTTTATTTATTATATATATGCGACTGTTCAATGTTTTTATTTTTTGAGGTTATTAGAAATTTCGATGGATTTTTTTATTTGATTTCTATAACTTTATTTTATTTATTGCAATTATTTATGATTACTAATCAATTCAATTTGTAACCACATCTTGGGCATTCTTTATATATTTTTTTACCGCATTTTGTATATGAAATAGCCGATTCAGTGTTTTCATTACTTTTCTCATCGGATTCTTTTCTTTTTTCCGTTTTTCCTTGTGCAAATTCTGTATCCTTTGTGTTTTCTTCTTGATTAAATTCTTCGGAGGAACCTTTTGTGGCCTTTTCTTTGTTTTTGGTTGTGTTTTGAGCAGCATCAGATTTTTTTCTCGTTTGAATACCAGTTTTATCTTCTTTATTATTCCTATTTTCTGTTTTATCAATTTTGTTAGTTTCTGTTAAATCTTCTTTACTTCCTTTCTCGTCGTCTTTGTTCACAACTTCTAATGTTTCATTTGAAGTTTCTGTTTTTTTTGGTTTTTTATTATTATTTTCTTCTATTTTAGTCTTCTTGTTTTCTTTATTAGGTTTATTGTCTTTTTCTTCGATTTTATTTTTCAATTTTTTCGGTTTATTCTCATCCTTTTCTTTATTCTGTTCTTTTTTAATTGCATTTTCTTCATCTTTTGATTGTTTTCCCTCTTTTTTTGCCTCCTTTTCTACTTTTTTATTTTTCTCTTTCTCTGTTTTTTCTTCTTGTTTTTCCATATTTTGGTTTTTAGAGGCATATACACCTATCCAATATGTTTCATTGTTCGGCCCCTGTGCATTTGCGTACCCTACGTCATCATATTTACCTAGCAGATTTTTTTTGTGTCCTGGACTTCTCTTCCACCCTTCCAACGGTTCATTTGCACTGTTTGAATTCATCTGTGCTGCATTTTCAGCTTGATTTGTTGCCTTGTATCCAGATTTTCTTATTCTATCCATAAAAGTAGCGTTCTCGCCTTCATTTTCATGTGTCAATTGGTTGTTAGTAGCACAATACTCTACCTGTGTTTTTGCAGCTTTTTCTAATTCATTATTTTTTTCCAACGGTTTTAATCCATTCTCTTCCCTATATTTATTTCCAATGTTGTAAAGGTTTTCTTTCTCTTCTTCATTATTCTTTTCCGTTTCAACATCGCTACTTTTATCTATTGGTTTCTCTTGTTTTTCTTCATTTTTATTCTCATTGCTTTTTTTATTAATATTTTTTTCTTTCGATTCTGTATTTTTTGTGCTATCTTTATCTTCTTTTTTTGTATCTTCATGAATTTCTTTAAGATCATCATCTGGTTCTTGTTTTTCTGAATTTTCATTGGCAGATTCACTGTTAGGACTCTTTTCGCTTACAATATTCTTGTCAGAATCGTTATTTTGGGATTCTATTTTATCGGGATTTTCATTTTTAGAATCATTTTTTACTGAATCATTATTTCCACCTCCACTATCTTCACCTCCACTACCAGTCCCATAAACACCGGTCCAATAAACCTTATCATTTGTCCCTGGGGCTGATGCATACCCCACCTCTTCATAGTTTCCCAACAAATTTTTATTATGACCAGGGCTGTTTTTCCAGCCATCAAGAGGATCCTCAGCGTTCTCTGAATTCATCTCTGCAACATTTTCGGATTGATCCGAAGCAGAAAAACCAGACTTTGAAATTCTGTCAACGAAAGTTGCATCTTCACCTTCATTATCATGTGTTAGATTATTAGTGTTTGCACAATATTCGGATTGTATTTGTGCTGCTGCATCTAATGCATTATTTCTTTTATATGGTGGAAGCCCATTCTCTTCTCGATAATCGTTTCCGATTTTAAAAAGCTCTTGTTCTTGCCCAGCGTTTTCGGCTAATGCCATCACCAAGAATAATAAAAGTGTGTTTATTTTCAACATAAAAGCTCTTAATTATATATTTTTCGTAAGAATATCTTATTTTTATATTAACATTTTGTTTTAATGACCAGTTGCAATTCGGTTTTATTAAAACTTTTTTTAATTTGTTTGAATCACTGAAAATATAAACCGAATTGAATTCATTGATAGAATTCTTTTTTATCTTGATAGTGTAAAAAAATAAAATTAATCAATGAAAATCACCGGAAAACATGAAGAAATAATATATAGCTAATTTTCTTTGGTTTTTATCTGTTGATACTTCTATTTAGATGGAAACATTCTTTCATATATTTCGGATCTCCGAAGCTTCAAAATCAAGATATTAACTTATATAGTAATGTACTTCGTTAAATGAACAGTAGTTGCCTTCTCCAATTTTTTTATCTATTGGTTAATTTTCTTGTTTTTATTAATTTTGTTTACTATAACGTAGTTATCAAATTTGGCATTTTTAGAACTTCATAATGCATCTTTTCCATTCTTCCCATGATCTATTTACATGAACATTCTTCTTCACCCAAATTTTGCTTTCTTCATAACTTCTTATTTATATAATTTCGTTTTGCATTCTATCCATGATCTATTTATATGAGCAGTTCTTCTTCGCCCGAATTTTGCTCACTTCAAAACTTCTTATTTTAATAATTTTATCTTGCATTTATATATCATTTATAATTTTTTTAATTTTTTACTATATAAATTTCGGCGTTTTAAGCTTATTTTATTACAATTTTATATAAATAAAATTTAATAAAGTAATTAATTATCATAAAGGTATTTGATTCATCTACTAATTCAAATAACATATCAAATCTGTTAAAAATGTAGTTTATTGTGTAGAGATAGTTCGATTTGTCTTTATTTTCTGACCTGTTTTATCTTTTACTTACTCCTTTTCAACCATGTGAAACTTATTTGGGTCTATTGAACCGTCTTATTTACGCTACTTTAACACTCTTATTCACGACAATCTTCTTCTATACATATTCTTGATAATGGATATTAATTCTGGTATCTTTAACACCATTTCTATTCCAAGATGGAATATTCATTTAAACACAAAATATCACCACATCTTTCGCGAGTAGGAATTTACAACTGTTTTTTCACGTTTTTTTTTTAATTTTTTTTTTCAGATTATTTAAATCAAACCAGTATATAAATGAAAGAAAACATAATATATCAATAATAAGTGTGTAAATTGTATATAAAAAATCAGAAAAAAATACGATTCTGAATGGTTTAAAAACATAAGCATCATTATAAAATAGTATCATTGGAAAGTTTTTGTTTTTTTTTAATGCCTAATAATGAATGAACATGATTTTCGGGGTTTTTGCTTTAAAAAGAGACACTGAAAGTATATATTTTTATGTATGCCGTGTGATATAGTATTATATCACAAGTAATATTTTATTATTTAACAATTTATAATTATCCAATAATTTAGATGACTTTTTAAATTTATAATCATGATAAGCTTTTACTAAAAAAATAACACTTTAAATATGACCTACTTAATATTTTATGAAAGTTAATTGTTTTTTTTTCGTAATTAACTATTTTATATACTTTAAATCATATTATATAAAAATATACAATTTCGTATGTGTCTATATTTATCAAAACTACAACAATTAAAATTTACAATTTAATTTCGAATTTATGCGTAAATTTTTTTATAGCTGTTGCACTGGCTTCTATTTAAATCTTATTGTATAATTTTAATTTATATTTCAAGCGTTTATTATCTTATTAAAAGAAACATATAAATATTCTGATTTTCCATTCATATAAGTATTTTTGCTGCTTTAGATGTATTTTTTAATTATATTTTTCGCATCACTTTCTGCTTTTTGTGATATAATACCCCATAAATTTCAATTTTATATGAATAAATCCCATTTTGATTGGCTAAAACCCTAATACAGAAATCTTCATTGTATAAAAATGAACATAAATCTTATTAAAAAATAATCGATTATAATTATTTAACGAATTAAGATAAAGTCCAATCCCTTAGACAGTCGAAAAATTTAAGATTCTCAAATACATTGTATCCCAAAAAAATTGTTACTTAATGCATATGATCTAAAATACATCGCAAAACAAATATTTTCTAATTTTATCTAGTATAAAGGTTTTGATTTCTCAATTTTCTTGGCTTTAAAGGTTCGATGTTGCATAAATATTTTATTTCATATTGTTTCTTTTAATTTTAAAAAATAAAAAACATATTTGAAAAACTTTGGATTGGTTTATCAATAATAAAGGGGAATTTTAAAGCGCACTAATAAATTAATTTTTTTTTTAATCATTTAGCATATATTTTATTCTTTTGCAAACTTAAAACTAATTTATTGTAAAATTGGAAATTAAGTCACCGATAATTATCTTTTTCAATGAAACATGATCAATTTACACATGAAAAAATTGGATATAGGTATTAAAATATATTTTTATGATGAAAAAACTATAATAACGGTTTAATAAATTGGTAAACTAATTTTTTAATTAATTTAAAAAAAAAATTTATGGTTTTAGTACTGTGTTGTACTTCCAAAAACAAATAAAAAGAAGAAATAGGCAGGGAAGATTACAGTTTAAATTTCAGTGAACGATTTAAATTCCAAATATTTTATGCATAGAAATTTATCGATATTTTTGGTCTATTCTAAGTGGTGGAACTATTTTAGTGTCGAATTATCTTGAAAAACTCCATCAAGTGCAATAGGAATAATTATTATTTTTATCTACTTGTCTTGCGATATCAGATAATATACGCAAATTAAAAAAGACATTAAATTTCTACTTACAGACCGGGTAAATTAATTTACGACAAAAATTTGCATTGCCTTGTGGAAATCGGTGCAACCAATATAGATAATTTAAAAATTGTCGAAAAGAAAAGGAAAATATGATTTACCGGCATCTAAATTTTCATTGATCTAGAATTTGAAGACAAAATTTAATCCATATCTCGTAACTTAAGATGAAATGATAAGACAAAAATCGTTTCATGTTATGTTACCTTTAAGAAACTGGGGTCATAAATCGTATTGAGGCAACTATAAAAACTATAGGATTGAAAAAATCTTGAACTTATAGCTCTTAAAAATAGGAGAGATATTAAATAAGATGCACAGGAAAGAATATAGCGAAGATGTTACATATGATATGTCTACGTGAAATCAATAACCTTATATTGGAAGGGGAAATATTCGATTTCAATGCCAAAATATGCCTCTAAAAAAAGAGGAAAATTTATTAACTTTTCTTTGTAGAATTCTAAACAGTCTGAATTGTAATGATTATAAAAATATAAATAGAAAAAAGGAGATTCGTCGCATAAAATCTATGATATATCTGATTTTGAATGTTTATTTTTAAAAAATCTGTTTTAAATTCACTTATCAAACAAATTTCATGGTTAAGCAGATTATCATGGTATAATAAATAATTTAAAGCAAGTATTTTATAAATAATTTAGTTCGAAAGCATTTAAAAAAGCCAAATATCTGAATGACGATGGTTGATTTTCCAACTCTTATATTATGTCTAATAGGGTGTGTAAATACAGAAATATAATTTTTATAGTCAAGAACAGGATAAATAATTTTATATAAAAATGTGAAAAAACAAACTATTTTTATGCCAACTAGTATTTCTAGACAATGCATTTTATGATTTGCATCGAACTTATAGATATATTACATATTCCATGAAATATAGCTATAATTTTCTGCTGATAATAAATCTATTTTTTTGGAAAATTTATAAATGTAAAACTAATTGTATTAGGATAAGTACAAATTTAATTTTTAGCATAAAAAAATGATTTTTTATTTGTATGAACTAAAATTTTTTTAATAAAATATATCACGAAAATCAAATTTTACCGCTTTGATAAATATTTTATGTAAATTTTGTTTATCAAAGTTTTTATTGATGCACATTTTGAAATTCTAACCATATACCTGTTTTTCTTATAAACCAAATGATGAAAAAATAACTTAAAATAGACGATACCGCCAGATATAAAATAAAAAAGATAATTTTCAGCACCAGAATCATAATTGATTTTCCCGTAATATTGAACATTTCAAGAAATGTGAATTTATATTTTTCGGTATTTAAATTATCGTGGTTGTTATTCGTAAAAATAGGATTGGTGTTGTGGGGTTTACTAATAACTTGCCATGCATTTACATATGCATAATCCAAGCTCTTAATCAGTTCTTCTCTTGATATTTTCCCGATTTGACTTTCTCCTTCGAATATTTCGTTGCTTTCGGAATCTATATTTTCACTAAAATAAACATAGTGTTTGTTAAGAATATTTAGTGATTTTTTGTCGTTGGCATCTTTTATTCCAAATAATACCAATGGGTTGTTTTTATGTGCAGTCAGGTGTGCTAGAATATCGTTTAGGGATTTTATTTTGCTAATATCACTTGTGAATCCATTTTCCATATTTTTATCACATATCAAATTTATATATGAAAAAATAATACTTTTTATGGAAGAAAATTATACTTTGTTTGTAATAATTATAGCCTAAGTTCTTGAAATATAATTTCTTCTAAAAGGTGGTTAATTCGCATTTTAAAGATTAAAAAATGATTCTTAAAGGAAATTAAATGTATACTGCTTAAAATGTGTTTAGAAAATGTATAATACCTAATTAAAATAAGAAGAGAAATTAATAGTGCAATTGCTATAAATGACATCTAGATACTTTAAGAATAATCATATATGCAAAAGTCTAAAATTCGATCCATAATAGATAAGTTTGAAAGCCTTTATAATTTTTATTGTTAAAATTTTAATGTATGTTTAGTAGTAAACGATCTTTTATCTTTAGAAATACAGCCTTTATATCAAAAAAGCCATTAAACATATTTTTTACATTTTAGTGATTTCTTTCACTAATATTGTGCTAAAAAATGCTATAATGAGCTTTCTTTCTTTCACTGAACAGCGATTAGAAAATCTTACTATGAAATTATAAAGGCAGTTTTTTATCTTGGAAAAGGCAAATATATTGTTAATTATCAGATTTATTTCTTAATTATGCATTTATCCATAAAAAATTATATTTTTAAGCACGATTATCGATGTTTGAAACAAATAAAAAACATTTTTTTTTGTTTTCATAAATAATATTATTCAAAATTAAGAAGGCTATTTTAAACTTAATATGAAAAATTCGGGTTTTATATTGCCATAAATATGTTTAACATAATGTTATTTTGAATAGAATTTACTATAATAATGTGTAAAACAGCTATAAAAGATTTTTCAATGCATAATATTATTTTTAAAGATAAAAAAACGCGTAAAAGAATAATAAAACTTTTGTATATATTATATCAAAAACATTCCGATACTTGATAATTGTAAAATACATATAATTTAGAGTTTTTTTATTAATAGCCTACATAGTTTAAATTCTATGGGTTCTTGCTAAAATTATATATGCCTTTTGTATGTCTTTTTAAAAAGCCTCTAATCCATTTTTATTGTAGAAAAAAAGTTATGAACTATATTTTTATAGAATAATATTGAGTTTTTGTGGCACAAAAATACAGAAAATGCTTCTTGTATAAGTCTTTTTCGACTAATAAGAATTTCTTTTATTAATATTGAATCGCATTAAATATTTACAAAATAAAAAAATAAATAATCAGCGATAAGAAAAACCATAATTATTTTAGAAAATTTATAGCACGGATATTGAATATTAGTAAATAAATTACAGAAATTTCGATTTATGACAAAAAGATGATAAATGTATATTTTATGAAATTTAAATAATTGCTTTAGTTCAATTATATTTAGATTCATAAGTTTTTTTCAATAATCTGATAAAACTTAGATATATATTTTAAAATAAATGCGAATATCAAAGATAACTAAACTCCGATATGTTTATATTTTAAATATTAAAATATAGATGAGCATACTTCAAAAAGTCTAGAAAATAGATTTGTCAAAAAAAATTATAAGAAATTGATATAAAATAAAAAAGTACAATTTAAATTTTCATAAATCTTTCGATTGCACTAAAAATAACTTAATAAATTGAAAATAATTGGTTGAATATTTAATTGATGGCGTAAATATGTTAAGTATTTTAGTTAATGCCTGCTATAGTTAATATAAAAATACTCATTTCGTTGATTCATAATAATTTATTACTTAAACTAGGATGTAAATAAATTAAATTCTAAGTTTATCTATATATAAAAAGATTTGTTTTCTGATGCTAGCTTAAGATTTAAAAATCCCGGAAGAAGTAGAAGCATACATTCAGCCTCTCACACTTCGAAAGACACATGAACTCATTTTATTTGACACAAAAAGAGCAGTTGAGGAAGATGGAACAGGGAAAGGTGTCAAAATATGTATCAAGGTGTTGTGTAATGTTCCCAATGGGCTAACTAAGTCTCAATAGATGAAATTGATAAGAAGAAACTTAACCTATAAATAAAAAAGTAATTCTAATGCTAACTTAAGAGTTAAAAATTCCAGACGAAGTAAAAGCATACCTGCAAACTCTCACTTTGCAAGACACATGAACTCGTATTATTTGACATAAGAAGAGCTGTTGTGGAATATATAATAGGGGAAGTTTCAAAAAATGCATAAAGACGTTGTGCAATATTGCTAATGGGCTGTCTACATCTCAGTAGATGGAATATATAAAAAGGAGAAGGTTAACCGATAAATAAAAAATCATACATTCTGTCGCTTGTTTTATAAAATATGTTTCGCTTGTGTGGTATTTTGGTCCCATTTAATACGTTTTAAAATATATTAGAACAAATACGCCGTTGAAAAACATCCGTAGAAGGATACGCTGTTCTAGACTTCACATTTAAACAACAATAATAAAGAATATAAAGGTTTAATCACAATAAAAACAAGTCATGTACTGGTGAGCTTTTAATTCCATGGGGGCAGAAGCATACAAAAAAACGACAGGGCTGAGAAAAACACTTGAATTAATAGGTATTGAAAGAAAAAGAAACACTATGGAAGATGGTGAATATGCTGCGACTAAAAGAACCATCAAACGAATTTTTCCAATAGAGAAATCTAAAGTTTTATTAGAACAATAATAATGAATAAAATTCAAATCAATTTTTAAAGTTCAATAAAATTTATGAATATTATTCAGTACCCAAAATTCATTTAATAAAAATAATGGTTTTAAAAACACTGAAAACTTTCATATCTCGGATATTGTTCAAAAATAGTTAAATTATTATTACCTTGGTGATTATACATGAAACCTTAATCTAAACATATTATCTTTAATTACATTCAAGAACTCCATAAAAATTTAATGCAATCATTCTTTACATTTATAATTATACATAGAGTCTTTATCTAAACATATTATCTTTATTTATATTCAAGAACTCCATAAAAATTTAATGCAATCATTCTTTACATTTATAATTATACATAGAGTCTTTATCTAAACATATTATCTTTATTTATATTCAAGAACTCCATAAAAATTTAATGCAATCATTCTTTACTTTTATAATTATACATAGAGTCTTTATCTAAACATATTATCTTTAATTAAATTCAAGAAATCGGTAAAGATTTAATATAATCATTCTTAAAATTGATAATTATTTATTACACACACCTTAAAAATATCATAAGGTCTTTATAATATTTAAAAGCCCCACCAGATAGATGTACAATATAATTCTTCCTACATACAATGAAAAAGAAAATATAAAGCCTTTATTCTTTATGATAAAGACCGTATTTTCCGAACTAAAAAAAGAATACAGAATAATTATGATCGATGACAATTCGCCTGATGGTACATATAAAGAAGCACTTCAATACAAACAAAGCATAAACCTAAAAATAATCCAAAGAGAAGAGAAGCTAGGTCTAGGCAGTGCATATAAAAGCGGACTAGAACATTGTTCTGGTGATTATGTAATAATAATGGATGCTGATCTAAGCCATAATCCATATGACATAAAAAGAATGATAACAAAAATGGAAAAAGAGAATTTGGATATTGTTTGTGGATCAAGATATTTAAAATCAAAAGAATCTGGAGCTTATGGGTGGAATTTTAAAAGAAGATTGACGAGTCGTGGTGCAAATAATTTGGCTCAGCTTGTTCTTGGAATCAAATGTTCAGATTGTACAGGAAGTTTTCGATTATATAAGACTTCTGTTTTTGAGGCTCTTATAAAAAATGTTAAGGCAAAAAGATTTGCTTATCAAATGGAAATTCTTTATCTTGCTGAAAAAAATATGTTCAAGGTTGGGGAAGTTCCTATTGTCTTTTGTGAAAGAATTCATGGAATCAGCAAGATGGGATCCTACGAAATGCTTTATTTCTTGTATATTATTGTGTATTTGCTTTTCAGAATTTATTAAATCTGATATACTAACTAAATTGTATTATAAATTGATTTGAAGCTCATTGTTCATTTATAATTAATTTAAATTTATTAATCGAGTTGATTTATAATGATTTACAAAAAAAATATTTGCTGATAGAATTATATTTTAACATAATTAAATCATATTTTATATCTCTCTTTAAATTTACTAACCGAATTCTTATTTAATGTTTTATAGTGAAGTTAGTAGTTTATAATCGATTTATACTTCTAAAAAATCAAATCATATTTTATATATCTCCGTTTGAATCTCCTTACCGACATTTTATTTAATGTTATACAGTCAAATTTTAGTAGTTTATAATCGACTTATACTTCTAAATAGCCATATCATATTTTTTATCTGTGTTTTAATCATATAAGCGAATTTTTATTTAATGTTTTATAGTTAAATTAGTAGTTGATAATCGACTTATACTTCTAAATAGAAAATCATATTTTATATCTGTGTTTAAATCATCTAACCAAATTCTTATTTAATTTTTTATAGTCAAATTAGTAATTTATAATCGACTTATACTTCTAAATAGCCATATCATATTTTTTATCTGTGTTTTAATCATATAAGCGAATTTTTATTTAATGTTTTATAGTCAAATTAGTAGTTTAAAATTGATTTATACTTCTAAATATACAAATAATATTTTATATCTGTTTTAAAATTTAGTAACCGAATTCTTATTCAATTTTTTATATCAAATTAGTAGTTTATAATCGATTTATACTTCTAAATAGCCATACATATTTTATATCTGTGTTTTAATTATATAACCGAATTTTTATTTAATTTTTTATAGTCAAATTAGTAGTTTAAAATTGATTTATACTTCTAAATAGCCATATCATCTTTTTTATCTGTGTTTAAATTTACTAACCGAATTCTTATTTAATGTTTTATAGTCAAATTAGTAGTTTAAAATTGATTTATACTTCTAAATAGCCAAATCATCTTTTTTATCTGTGTTGAAATTCACTAACTTATTAGTAAACAATTTCACAATATAATTATTAATGTGTAATTTTTATAGTATTTATTTACATTTTTTTAAATAATTCATAGTTTAATAAACCGTAAAAACTCATGGAAGTATTTTTTTAACATTCTACAGCATGAAATGTATTTTTTAACATGATGGCATAATCGCATATATTATGGATATCGAATTAAATCAAATCAATATATGTGCTAATCGGGCTACTTAGATTTATAAATTCTCGATCTTTAGTGGTATCTACTATCTGCAGATATTTTAATTGTTGAAGACATTATATGTAGTCAATATATTCTTGCATTATACTACGAAAACATATGCGAATTAGGGACTAAATTCTATGCAATATTTTTACATGAGTAAATTTTTAAGATTATATAGAGTGTTGGAATTTAATTACTATGGTAATCTATAGTATCTGTTTATATTTTTCCGAAACTTTCTTATAATCACATTTTATTTCATTTATTTATGGGTTAAGTTTATTTTTTTCGATTCTATCAATTATATAGTAGTCCGCCTATTATAATATTGTATAACTACTTGATGCATCTTTTGAAACCTTCCCCTGATCTATCTTCATAAACAGCTCTTCTTTTCACACGTGAGATGTGTTCAAGTGCCTCGATCACATTTTTAATTTTTTTTTTAATTTATTTTTACCCATCATGATCAGGAAGTAAAAGAAATAGTTAATGTTGTGGTAACGAGTCAAATTCAATAGAATACAACGGTTTTAAAAAATATTACAATGCATAAAAATTTCTCAGCTTTACCCCCCATAAATATGCATATAGCATTTTCCATCTGGATTTATTACGATCTTGAAGCTATGGTCTGATCTATGCGTCTAAAGGCAGAATGAACAGACTTATGGCCGTTTTATTTGCATTAGACAACGTATTTAATTGATATAATTTTAATAGCGCTGATTTTAAAAGAAACAGATCATCTTATAGTTTAGAATACAACTAATTTTGTGTTTAGATTAACCGGAAAATAAATAAAAAGAGATAGAATAACGCTGGTCAATATTATAAATTGCCGGAACGAAAACAGCGAGCTAAAAATAACAGGGGACACAGAGTTGAACTATGTTGTGTATTAAAGTGAATGAAAAATATAAATAAAAAAATCATTGCTTGATTGGATATATATCAGTTGGGTGTACTAAGATAGCCAAAAATATTACAATAGGGGCTCTATAATCAATATGATTTATAGGAAAGCACATCAAAATGTTTTTAAGGCACTTGGAACAAAAAATTTTAATCGCAGAGAAAAACCATCTATTCATCATACAAGTATCTACACAGACTAATAAGAAAGGCAATATAATATTTTTAGTATATATGCATTTTTAGAAATATTACCAAATAAAAGATATATTGTGAATGTGGATTAGAAATAAAGCTGTGTTAGCAATTTGAATTATTTGTGAAATTTTTTATAAGTATTTATGCAAAAAAATAAAAATGAACGCAGATCCATGCTTTTAAAGACGCTCTCCGATAAACTTTCATAATTCTTTCATATATATTGCGTGATTTTACATTATATTCTTGCTTTAAGAGCATCTTTATTCTGATAAGCTAATATATTGTGTTTGACTTGAAAAAAATCAAGCGAAATCGCATATTTATGATTAAATAAATAGTTAAGATCTGGGGCTTTTTGAAATATATTTATAAGAAACCCAACATCTTACATAGATACCTAATACCGCTTTAATTAATGGTGTAATTATGTCAATCACTTCAAACAAAGTATTTATTGTAATACTTGGCTATTATACCGCATGTTGTACAATGGGATGGAGGGTTAGCACAGCATAATAAAAGATACATTAAAGAAAATGAAGTTGAAAACCAAATATAATCCTATATCAAAACTATAGGTTTTAGGAAAACCTTGAACTAATAGGTCTTGAAAGGTGATAGAAAAGATGTAAGAGAAGTGAACATAGCCAAAAGTATGTATACGATCTGTTCATGGGAGATCAAACAAGTTAAGCTCGAAGAACAAATATCAAATTACATTTGCAAAATTTACCCATAAATTAATAATAATATTATGCTGTATTTAGCAAAGGTTAATATGTGCATTTTATTCTACGGGATTATTTCTATCATTCTAAATGTTAACAAAATAAGTTTTATGATATTGCAGATTTGTTATACTTTTGTATAAACAAAACATATTCTCATATATTATTTACGGTTTAAAGCACAAGGATTGGCCCATAAAACATGAAAAAATAATAGGACTCGAACACAAAAAGCAACAACATACTACTCATAAATTCCTTTTACTATTACTATACTAGCAATCTGTAATAATTTATCAGGGTTTTAATGTAAATAAATTATTTTTTTAAAATATGATTTATAGAATTGTGTATTTAATCTTCTCGAGATAAAATTTTTATAATTATAGTTAGTCAATAATCATTTTTTGACTTAACACATTCGAATCTTTTTATCGTTAATGTTAATTCCAGTTCATCTATTTTTTTAAATTTATCTATTAGATAAACATTATATAATTAGACGGTTAGCCATTTATTTCATAAAAAAAAATTATATATAATATTTAATCATTTGTTTTTTATACATTTATCATGCATTTTTACGTAATTGAAGGGTAATTTTATATTTTATACTCATTTTCGACAAAATTTTTAAATGACTTGATAGAACAGATAAACTAAAATTTCATATATTTACCCACTCCTCATAATAATTTAACACGAATTTCTATATTTAAATAATTTTCAATTCTTAAGTTTTCTACAATCATGATGTTTTAATGTATGCTTCTTGTTTAATTTATTGACATCTTAATTTGTTTTGAAATGGTAAGCATCGAGCAAGCTTTTAATATTAAGTATTAAGGACATATTTTATCTTTGATGCCCTTTGAACTAGAACATATTAACACCTCGACGTGACCGCATGCCAAAAACCACTTCTATAGATGTTTTATTTATAAAAACTTTAATTATAGATCTTCTGATTATATTGTTTCTTACATATGCATTCACTTCCTCTTATAATTAATCCTATCATGGAATAAAATTAAGACGTAAATGCGATTTTTTAGATCTCTTGTACAATATGCCTTAAAAATAGTAAAAACTGTGTGTTAAAGATGCAAATTTTAAGATTTTGTTTATCACCATACGTTTTTTAAGTTTCTGAAATAAAAAATTATGGCAGAATTTTTATTTTAAAAAAAATTCTCTTTTAGCATTGAGAAAAATTACCCGTAAATCTTCAAAGTTTAGATTTCTTTTAATTCTATATTTAGGATTCCTGTTTAAGTCTTTTTTTCTGTTTAAATGTGAAATGAGTGGCTTGACGTCATTATTTATGCTCTATTATGTATTAGTTTAAGCACCTGTAGTATGGTCTATAGATCCTAAAGCGTGATTACGATTTTTAGTAAATCCTATGTCTTCATAAATCTTTAGATATGCTTCCAGCTATTAGTTCTAGTTTTACTCCTCTTCAAATCACTTTTTTGATTGTGCCAGAGCCTATTTTAAAAATAAATATATAGCAACTTTTTTGCTGTTCTTTATTTCCAAAAAAAAAGATAAACACCTGCGATTTGCAACCACAATTATACATTAAATTTCTTCATAGTTGTTTTATCAATTTCTATAACTATAAAGGGTCCATCGATATGCGCTATTTTCTCTAAAATAAATTCCCCACAGACTCTCCTGCAACGCTGCGTCTATTTTATAACCATTTATGGTAACAATCCTACAATTTTTGCATTACTTTTAATTGGAAATGTTTAAAACATAAAACCAAAATATTTCTAAAACTTTATTAATTATAATTTTGGATTTTAAAAATGAAAGCATCCAAAATTGCATTTTATCTACGGTATTTATTATACTCATGCTATATATTCCTTTTTTATCTAATAGGAATTTCATTGTCTGAATTTTATGCTGCAAACAGTCTTTTTTATAATATTTTTTTGCTTTAAATTACCCCATGACATTTTTCTTGATTCTATGGTACTTAATATAGTTTTTTATTATGATCAAAGAGGTGAGTTGGGTTTTTTATTATTCAATATGTATAAATAAATACAGTTCAAGAAAAAAATACTTTTAAAACACCAAAAATTGCGAATTTAACTCTTGCGATTTGTGTTTCTTTTTCTTTTCTATAACGCCCCTTTGTGCACTTTAGCTGGGTTTCTTAGAGGTTTAGATTTCGAAATTAATTTATTTTTGTTCATATAATGCGTTGTTGTTGAATCTATAATTTAAAAAAAAACGGATTCTTATATCATTTGATTTCATACTCGGATACTTTATTTTAACCATTTTTTCCTCACATTATTTGAATTTATTTGTTTTTTTCTTTGTGTTTTCTAAATTAGTGCCACGTTTTAATTATAATTATAAGAATATAGACATGTTTTGTTCTAATTTGATCTGAATTACATTGCTATTATATTTTTTTTCATAAACAAGTTTTAGATTAAACAATGCTTAAATATCATAATACACACCAAATAAGCATATAAATTTCTATTGCGTATTTTATTACATATAAATTCTCATAAAAATACCCTTATCCCATATTAAGTAGTTAAAAACAAAAAAAAGTAAAAGTTGCACAATTTTTAGATATTTTAATTATTTTTTAGTGTGTAAGGAAGTAACTGATCCCTAAAAAAACATAATTTTTATTTTATTTACTTTTTATATATAAAATTAATAAATTTGAATTTTAAAAAAGTTCGCGCTTTTGTATCACAAACAAATAGGCTTATTTTATTCCCAACAATTAAAAATCGAAAAAAATAATATTTTGGGTTGTAATTTTCTTGTTGTGGTTATTTAGGCACAATATAGCTTAATGAATATTGGCCACTTATATTTACAATAAATAAATTAACAGGAAAAAAAAACTCTAAAAAATAATACTTCCAAAATAGTCGTCTATTTATTGTTGCCATTACTTAAAAAGAATAACGGCATAGGATTTTATAAAATTATACCAATGCATAATTATGGTTTTAAGGTGGAATCGCAGTCTAATATTTTTCTAAAATTTTAAAAGAAATTATGTGCAGCATAAATTTTTTACTATTGCTATAAAATATATTTTTTAGTATGGGAGTTTTCAAATTAAATAAATGTACTTATGTTATTTAAATTGCACTAAAACGTCAATATAATTTTTTTCTGTGTGTAGTATACAGTAAATATTGATATTTAGACGTATTTTAATTATATATATAGTTTATCACACCAAAGTTTCTTTATGTTTTAATCTTTTGTATTTAAAAATTTTTTTTTTCGGCATATATTTTCAATTATACTCATGTGTATTTATACTGTATTAATCTATTCTAGATATGGCATGAAATACTTTTTGGTAATGCAAAAAAAAATTTTTTTTAGAAATTATACATATACCATACGAAAAAATATAATAACAAACAAGATTACTATACTTGAAAAATAATGTTGAAGGCCTTTGATATATTATACTAAAATAAATAATTTAAAATATTATTATTTATCTTTTTTGTTTTCGATATATATATTAAAAAATAGTTATATGTAGAAAGTCGAAAATTATTATTTCTATAAAATCATTTTCGTTTGAGTACTGTTTATGAGATTGGTCCATAGTCTCTTTCTAGGGTACCAAAATTATATATTATATACGACAATTGTCATTGTATCTACTCGCTTTTAGCATATAATTTAAATATAATTTATTTTTTATGTGTCCATATAGGCAAAAATACATTTTCTAATTTTTGTTTAATTAACATATTGTATTCTGATTAATTTTGATAATTAAAATAAAAGTTTACTTATTTGGCTATAAGTCGCATATTATAGATTTAATAATGCCAGCATAAGCTGAAGCTTACGCACAAACAATAGAATTAGTGAAAAAGCGAATTAATATGCCTTGTGAGGGGTAGACGCGTTGTAAAGGATTTTAAAGATGATGAGGCTGGAAAAACCATTAAGTAAATATTTTATAGAGATTAATCTAAAATTTACCTTTCAAGAATTTAAATGTCTAAAAATCGAATTAAGTCATAATTAAATCTATTTTCTTTTTATGCGTTAATTTGATTTTTAGATTTTTAATATATTCAAGCAAAACTCTAGATCCATAATTAAATAAACTTATTTATTATTCCCTAAGTCAAAATATAATATTTAAGCATATTTTTGTATAATTTAATTAAAATTTTGTTATTTGATATATCAAGAATTCAAACTACATACACAAAAAAATTAGAAAAAAATCAGCCACTAACAACATACATTTAATATTATCATTATATTCATTTTGTATTTATTAAAGGGAAAAGGCCACAAAAGGTGCATTAAGAGGCATAATAATATATTCCTATTGAAATTTTGATTTCTTAAACTAATTTATAGGAATATAATATATAGAGTTGGAAAATAAGATGGTACAATAATTATTGTGTGAAATAAATCCCATCATTTATTAAATTATAATAGAATAGATAATTAATGAGTGGTGGAAATACATTTTTTTTATTTACACCTTTCCATTATCTTTTAAATATAGTAAACACAGATTCTTCTGCATAATTTTTAGAAGAATTCAATTATATTTTATTTTGGCATAAATTTCAAATTTTCTATACTATTAAATTTTTGATTAAAAATATAGATAAACATAATGAATGGTATAATTAACCCCCTAAAATGACAAAAAATATAAACGATTTAATTTTAAGTAGCGATTCAGATGATTTTAACCATCCAAACATTGACAAAAAGAGTTTTTCAGAATTCAGAAGACAACAAAAAGATAAGAAGAAGCTTCTAAAACGCGAAAGACTAAACATTTTATATTCGTTAATAGAGACGACAGAAGGAGATGAAAAGCTCGCTTTGATAAGAGAAAAGGACATACTCGAATTTGATTTATCTGAAAAAATAGTTGAAACTGAATCAAATATAGTTATAAACAATGGAAATAAAAATGATGAGAATGCAATAAATATAAATGAAGAAGACTACGATATATTTTACAACCATTTGATTTATTTACTGGAAAATAACCAATTAAAAGATTTTATAAATTTTATGGATCAGAATCTTTTATTGAATTTAAATAGTTTTGAAGAGTTTGTGCTTCTAAATTTGTCTGAAAATATTAAGGCGGGGAATGATGATGCTGGATTGGAACTTTCTAGGCTTAGTCTGTATCTAAAATATGCAGCTACCAAGGGGAGAGGATTTATGGCTAAGTTGTGTAATGTGTTGGAAAATGATCAAGATAAATTAATGTTTTTTGAAGATGAATGTGTTGATCATTATGAAAAATCTAAGAAAATGATATTGGACTTGCAGAAATGAACAAATATAAATATTAATTATTTCAATCTTTTATTATACCAAATAATCTCTTTTATTTATAATTTATGTTTTTTAATTTATACATTAGAATAATTATCTTTATAAGTTGATCAGAATCTGTAATTCAAATTTAATTAGTAAAAAATATAATTATGATTTTAAAATAGAATTGTTCTATCTTTTATTTTTATGTATAGTAAAGAATAATTCTGCAATTTAACAGAATATCCAATCTAAAATTATTATTAAAAAATATAATTATGATGATTTAGACATAATCATTTTAACTTTAAATTTTATGGATAGTGAAAAATTATTCTTATGGTTAATCGGAATCTGTAATTTAAATTTAATAGTAAAAAAGGATAAAAAAAGTTTTAAATAGAATCATTCTATCTTTTATTTTTATGTAAGTATAAAATTAAACTGTAATTTAACAGAATATCCAATCTAAAATTATCATTATAAAATTGAATTAACATCTTATAAATAGAATCATTCTATCTTTTAAATTTTATGTATAATGAAAAATTATTCTGTAATTTAACAGAATATCCAATCTAAAATTATTATTAAAAAATATAATTATGACGTTTTAAATAGAACCATTCTATCTTTTAAATTTTATGTATAATGAAAAATTATTCTGAAATTTAATAAAATATCCAATCTAAAATTATCATTATAAAATAGAATTTTCGTTATATAAATAGAATCATTCTATCTTTTAAATTTTATGTATAATGAAAAATTATTCAGTAATTTAACAGAATATCCAATCTAAAATTATTATTAAAAAATATAATTATGACGTTTTAAATAGAACCATACTATCTTTTAAATTTTATGCAAGTGAAAAATTATTCTGAAATTTAATAAAATATCCAATCTAAAATTATCATTATAAAATAGAATTTTCGTTATATAAATAGAATCATTCTATCTTTTAAATTTTATGTATAATGAAAAATTATTCAGTAATTTAACAGAATATCCAATCTAAAATTATTATTAAAAAATATAATTATGACGTTTTAAATAGAACCATACTATCTTTTAAATTTTATGCAAGTGAAAAATTATTCTGAAATTTAATAAAATATCCAATCTAAAATTATCATTATAAAATAGAATTTTCGTTATATAAATAGAATCATTCTATCTTTTAAATTTTATGTATAATGAAAAATTATTCAGTAATTTAACAGAATATCCAATCTAAAATTATTATTAAAAAATATAATTATGACGTTTTAAATAGAACCATACTATCTTTTAAATTTTATGCAAGTGAAAAATTATTCTGAAATTTAATAAAATATTCAATGTAAATTTTTTATTAAAAAATACAATAGTTAATCAAAAAATATAATTCTGATAGATGATTTCGTATTTAGATGTGTTCAATTTATAAGACATACATCATTGTGTTGATTCTACCATCTAAAAATTTATTTTCAAAATTAAAAATATCGATTTATTAATAAATCTTTTTTTAATAAAAATAATATATCATCTCATATTAAGCAATTCTTTGTGATTAATCAAAATATTATTATATTTTTATGTATTTATGGTTAATTTTCTTTTTATCAATTTTATCTATTTAGACGTGGTCGGCATATTGGGAATATTGCACAACTCCTTGATACTTCTTTTGATACCTTCCCTTAATCTATATTCATCAACTGCTCTTCTTCTTTCAAATGAGATGTATTCAAGGGTCTTGATAAAATAAAAATATTAAGGAGGTTATTAGTATATACCTTGGTATATAGTATGCTGGATTTATGACGACTGCAATAACAAAGTTTTTAGTGATTATGATGCTTGGTATTATGATCATATTTCTTTTAAACCACAATAGAATAATATAAATAATTAAAACCCGATCATTTTAATGTATTTTTTTTACTTCAAATTATTTAAATAGTGTTTTAAATATTACCTTTAATTCTAAAGTGTCATTCAAATAAGCTTAGTATCTTTACTGTTATAATTGAAATAATAGCTGTCACAGCCTAAATAGTTTTTTTAAATGAATATTGAGCATTATTTATCGATAAATAATTATTTTAATGGTACCTGGTAAAGATATTGTAAAATAGGTATATATGAAACAATAAATTGATTAATAAAGAATTTTTTATTTGAAAAAAACACTATTAATACCGAATTTTTAATTTTAATTACTATACCTGTTGTAAAATCCATATTAGAAAAAATTAACCTTGTATCACCCATTTAGGTAAAATAAAAAATGGAATTGGGACTTATTGTTTGTATCATACCAGGGTGAAAAAATATTTATCTAAGATGATTTAACTGTAAAAACACATTTATTTTAAATTTTTTTTGAGATGCTTCAAAATTCCTTTAAATCTAGTTCTATTATACGTTTTATGTGTCTATGAATCAAATAAATTTAATCTAAGGATAGATACTAACATTATGATTGGAATTAGGCAATCTTTCATGCCATAAAAATAAAAACGGATTGAATTCGATTTTTCTTATTTCTCGTACAAATTCACGTAGTTTGTATTTTTATTAATAATCATTTATAAAATTGTCATTTTTATAAACAGTTGATTGATATTTGAATGAATAAAAAAAACAATATATGTAAAATCTATAATTTTTATAATAGCACGTAAATTTTTGATCATTAAAAGTTATAAAAATATTTATTTGCAAATTAACGTACCATTAATTCAAACTAAACAAAAAAAACAATCCCCAAATTGTATGCTTAATTATGAACAAATATGTAAATTCGGAATAATTAAATCAGTAATATTATATTTATTTCCACTTATAGTTTCTATTTTCTAATGAAAATAACGGTAGAAGAATACAAAAAATCTTTCACAAAAGGTTCTTCTGCCATTCTTTTAAAGGATAAATCAATGAGAACGTATAGTTAAGGATTCTTAATCTTGAATTTTCTGCCCCACTTTTATTTCTATTAATAGAGAAGATGTAATTTTCCTTTAAATCCTATTTATATGAATTTTTTTCTTATTTATCATAGCAATTTTTTTCTGTCTTTTCAAAGAAATAAACTTCATATATTTTTATTTAGAATTCAATTCAAATGTATTTTTTTGATAGCCAAATTATATATATCTTTTTCTATCTTAAACGTGAGATAGAAGTAACGTGAGTGTCACTATTAAAGGCAAAAAAAACAAAAACTACAGACAATACAATTTTGAAAAAACCAAGATCTATAAAATACATTCTGAAATGTTTCAGAACATTTTCTTTTATTTGTCAATTTGACAGAAGAAACGTCTATCGGTAATTACTGTGTTATCTACATTCTTCCCTAAAATTAGATCTTGATACATAAAAAATAAAAATAAATTTGATCTTGTTCGCAACAAGTCCCTATAAACATTAAATTTGGTTTCTCGCCTAGATATTCGACAGTGAAGATTACTGAAATCAAATAATTACTAAGAAATTATTTATAAAAAAAACACATGATAAACACATGACTGGATATTATAATTTTTATTTATAAATGAATAAAACTATTATATTATAGCATCAGCACAAAGAAACAAAGCCTTCATGAAAGATTTAATCAAATATATCGAATTATTTACATTTTTAGTTTTATAATTAAATTTATACCAAATAATACATTATTCTACACTGTTCATTTAATGCTTGTATTCTAATGAATTTTAAAATACTTGATTTATAATATAATATTTTTTTTGCTCAACATAATATGTGTAAAAAAATTTGCCTGGTTATTAAATATTAAAATACATTTGCTAATTGTAATATTAACATAGATAACCCATGTACAATATAATCAACATAAATGGATACATCTAAATAATTAAAACAATATTTAATCGCAAAATATAGCAACCTAGAAAATTATGTTTTGCTCATGATAAATTGATCTAAATGCCACTTATAGACATGGTAGCTATACAAAAAAATGAAGAACTCATTAAAGCGTTCCCATAATCAACTTGAAAACCACAATTTCGAAATATTTTCTAATTCTATATTATAGGATCTTTTGGAATTTTAAGCTATATAATAGCAATGAAATTTTTTCTACATTCCATTATTGTATATATTATAGTAAATATCTATTTTATATAGAAAGGTATTTTTGCGTCTATATATTTTAAAATTAAAGTCTGTATATCCTTTATAACTCCACATATACATATATAAAAAACCTTTTGATATTTTATTACTTTTATTAAAAGACGCTTGTGTTCCCCCAAATCTGTCATAATATAATTAAAAAAATGAAAATATGATAAATTCATTTATCCAGAATATAATCAAAGCTTGTAATACCGGGAAGGTTTGTTTCTTAAGAATCACCTTTATAACAAGAAGAATAGATTACACTTGAATAAAAAGCTAGAAAAAGCAATATAAAAATAAAAAAAAAGTAGGCTAGGCATGGAACAATATTGAATACAAAATCATAAAAATTTATAAAAAATAAATAACTGACAACGGTAACTCCAAAAGAAATGACAGCCTTGCTTTTTGACGATATTGCGAGTATGGTAACATTTGTGTGTTACTTATATAGTATAAATATCGTTTTATACGTTTTTTTGCAGAAAAATATGTTAAGGAGTTAAAAGTCCCGAACGAAGTAGAAGCATACATGGAAGCTCTCACACTCCGCAAGACACTTGAACTCATCTCAATTAAGAAAAGAAGAGCAGTCGATGAAAATATATCAGGGGAAGGTGTCAAAAGATGCATCAAGGGTTTTTACATTATTTCCAATGGCCTGAACACGTCTAAATAGATAAAATTGATAAAAAGAAATTAACCCATTAATAAATAAAATTATACGTTTTTTTGTATTTAAGAATCGAACTATTTCGTTAGCGCTGTATTAAGATAATAGAATGGCTAATGTGTATATTTTATCTACCATAATCATTTCCAAAATCATTCTCTTTGACAATAATTATAATATAGTAAATTAAATACATAACAAAGATTTAAAAATAATATAAAACATCTAATTCAAAATCAAATGATATATTTAAAGTAAAAAAAGAAAAATTGGGTTTTATTTTTTTTTCGTGATGCAAAAACTTGACATTCTGATCAAATATACAATACATTTTTTATATCTAAATGAATAAAGAAATCAAAAATTTATGTATTTTAGGTCTAAATTAGTTATAATATTTTAGTTTTTGTTCACAGACACAACTTGCTTGATCTCTCGTGCGAACAGCGTATTAATTCTTTCCGCTATTTTCTCCTCTCTTAAGTCTTCTTCAATACATCCCCTCCGTTCAAGACTTATTAATTCAAGGATTTTCTGAATCTAAAGATTTGTATATATGCCACAATCTGGCTAGTTGCTTCGAGTTCTTTCTGATAACTCTTATGATATTGTTTTACCATACCGTCCCAAGTTATAGCATATAGAATTATATGAATGAAGAAAAACAATTATTTGAATAATTTTTAAAAAATTATGGCGAACAAAGATATCGAATAAATTCAATTTATTTAAAGAAAAAAATATATTCATAAGGTTTTTGATTATATAGCTACCAAATAAATTACACAAATTAATTTATTTATTCATTTATTTTGACTTATACATTGTAAGTAATAAATAAATTATGTGCATTAATTAGATATTTTCTATATTGGTATATTCTGAATGTAAACCTACTTTAAAAAAACGGCAAGTTTTATTATTTGCCAGTATATATGAAATATAAAAAAATATTTTCTACTCGAAATCATCAAACAAAAGATAAATTATTTTTTGATTATGATAGATTTATGAAATATAATGTAAAATTGCATTTCTGTAAGTTATTTTTAGACGTTTAGATTTATAAATTATCGAGATGCATGAAAAATATTTAAATTTATGCTTAATCTGAATATACCATTTTTGAAAAATAATTAATTTTCTGTTTTCTAGATCAAAAGAATAATTAATTAATTTCTTAATGAACAAATTTAACTAAAATACAAATAAATAGCAGAAATGAATATAAAAATATTTCAGATCTATAGCATTTTATTTTCAAAGATTAAATGTTTTGTAAGTGCATGTAATTCGATAAAAATTACACTATCGGTTTACTTCATCCATATTCGTGTCGGATATTCCAAGAAAGAAAATATTTGATTTATATACCTGCTTATGTTTTATATATTTTTAAATGTCAGATTTTAAATTTCAGTGTGTTCCGATTATTTTCTACTTTAGAAAATACAAACTTATCTACAGAGAAATAATAATTTACTTATTCTTTATAATGATAAAATAATATAGATGTATTAGATATGTATCCATTTTCTTATATTGAATTATAGCTGATTTACACATGGTAAATAAATTATAAAAATGTATCAATTGTTAAAATTCAAAAAAATAACGTATAAGATAATAGTTTTATTCCAATAAGCTCAACCAAGTGTTCAAATAAAATTTCCAAACACCTGTTAAATCATTAATTTTAAAATTTATATCAATAAAAAAACATTCTAAGTCACTATATTCGAAAGTGGTAATATTTGATCGCAAGTAATACCTTTCATTTCGTGATTTATGATAAAATTTATTTATCATTTCTAATAATCGCGGCATAAATTCTCTTATAGTTGTTTTAAGTTTTTTTTTGTGATCTAAAAGAGTTTCCAGAGAATTTTCCAAACTATTTATAAATTTAAATTCCTTTTCGTTGATGTCAATATATCCTTCTGACTTTAAAACATCCACTGAGGCGTTTAAATCATCCAAACTATTGCATACTCTGTCAAAAATTGTAAAAATATAATCCAAAACTGACCTTGAATGAATGTATCTCATTTTTGATGGTTCGAAGTATGCGATTTCATGCTTTTTTCTTCCAAGTTTTGTTTCTTCTTTTGTAAAATTTTTAAAATTTCCAATGCTCTTAAGAGCCAACTTTACATGGCTCAAAAAATTTTGGGAAGAATAAAAGAGATCCGATGTTAAATTAAGAATTATGTCAATTACAGAATCTTTTAACTTATAGCTAATCTGATCTTTTTGTTGCATTATCCTACCAAGAATGAAACTATGATTATTTTTGCATTTATTACCATGTTTATGTCGATTTAACAGATGGTTTGTTTCTATGCGTAAATATTTACTATTTTTGTAGATAGAAAACCAAATGTCGTTGAAAGCAGGTGACAAATAAATGATAATGTCATTATAAATAAGCACTTCACACAGTAATTCTGCCAATATCTCTTTAAAGTTAGTGCATAGAGGCCCCTCTTTAGGCAAATCGAGGATCCAGGAATTTATAAAATGGAACTTTTTGGCATATTCTATACCTATCATCTCAATAGCGTTGGTGAAAACACATTCATATTTCTCAATTATTTGGCTATATTCTGGTTTTCTGATAGATTGATTATCGAAATATTTTTCTTGTATACATTGAAGTAAATTGCAGTAATATATTTTTATTTCTTCTTTAGATATTGCCTCGTCGGATTCTGCGGAAAAGAATGCAATATCAGCAGAAAAGATTTGTATTTGAGTTTCACAGAAATGCATATTTTCTATAAAAAATGCAAGATTTGTGAGTAGTTCAATCGTGAAGCAAGATTTTATTTTATCAGAAAATAATTTTTTCGCCATAATTAATTCAAGTGATAAATCAGAACACTGTTTATCCAACACCAATTTTCCTTCAAATTTTAGTCCGAGAGAGCAAAAACAAAATGCGAAATATATGTGTAATGAATAAAACTTCATTTTTCCAAGGGCTTAATCACATCTATATACTTCTATAATTGTGATAAAATGGATAATTTTTTATCGGCTATCTTAGGAAATTTACATTTGATTTCTAAAAAAGCCAATTTTGATTTTTAGAATATTGTATAAAACGAAATATTTTCAAAAATAATTATTGCCAAAATATGATCTTTGCTTCATTCACTCCTAAAATAAGCTCTATAATGTACAGTAAAGGTAATTGTGCAATTTCGTTAAATATGAATTCTTTTTAGAATAAAATTACTATTAGATGCATTTTCACTGTACACAGTCACAGCGACTAATATCCTTAACCAACAGACAAATTTTTTTCAAAAACCATATAAAACAGCTAAATATGAATATTAATAAATTGAAATATTTTTGATGCTAAATTTTTAAAAATGGTAAATAGCAAAATAAATTCCAAAAAAAATTTATTACAAATTAAATTCATAGAAAACGACAATTAATGCAGAATTTATTTTATAATTTGATTTTAAGGATTGTACTAAAGCCATATGCAATATTAATTAAACAGCATGACAACATAAGCTAAACATATAAATAAGCATTTGATTTTTTTTTAATTGAAAAACGTTAAAAATTCTCTAAATTATACTGATTTAATAGATAATATCCAATTTATTTTCTCGGAAGTATACATCAAAAAAATTTCGATCACTGACCCAAACCACATTTACAATATGTAAAAATTTTACATCAAAAAAATTGTTGGTTAAAAATAAACATTAGTGTTGTGGTTTATAATCAATTTTTTATTTGTTTAAATAATCTTTTTAATTATTTCTGATAATAATACAAAGTATATGTTATGTTTTTAGCAATATAAATGATTTAATAAATCTAATTTAGAACACATAAATGTATTTTTTTGACGTAAAATAATTAAAATTCCTAGCAAACCGGGAGGAATAATCTAATTCCTGGAACAAAGCATGCCTTCTAGAGTTTTAAAATGACAATAATGTATATGATATTTTGGAATATATAAAGCTTGAAGACTTTATGGTGTTTCTTAAAACTATAGAAACATATATTGTAAAGAAAATTGAATTTAATATGTGTTTTAACGTAAAATATTTTTAACTATGGGCTATCTTTGTTTTTGTATGCAATACAAGCATTATTGCATATTTTTTATTTCGCAGACCCCCTGTCCTCATGTTTGCATCTTTTCATGTCAAAATATTCTACAGTGATAATACAGTAGTGGTTTTTTTATGCTCAAGACTCTGCGGCTTTTGCAATATTATAGCAATTTTTATCTGTCATAAATCTCAGACCACCTATATTTAGCTTTAGAGCACGTGATCTTGTTTTATACAGCAGGTAATATATAAATACATAGAATTTTCAGTTTTTGTTCTTAAGTAGGATACATATGGTTCTATTTAACTACAGCATAGTCTAATAAGAACGTACCAGGTTCCACTACAAATAAAGAATGAGTAAACAGATTGAATATCTAATAGAAGCAGAAAATTGAATAAGAATAAAAAGCGGCAAATCTGTCTATTCTTAATTGACTATAAGACGAATATTAAATTCTTTCACAACAACAAATTTGGTTTATTGGTGATCATAAATTATAAAAAATTATATAATTTTTGATTCCGCCTTAAATTGTATATTAAAATAAATATTTATTTGACTTACTGAAGATTGATCCGACTCGTTTTTTCAACATCCCATATCCCACAATATACAGAGGAATTTTATATTTTATCCTTCCACTCATAGACATACATCATAATTTTTATCTTGTTTTTCGATTGAGTCAAAATGTACTTGAGTTTCAATATTTATACTTTTCGATGTGATTGACTGTTTCATGTCCAGCAAACTCCTTTTAAGATCAACTTAAACTTTCCAACAATCGAATATATAATGCTCTGTTCATTTACATTTTCTTTTTTATTATACGCCAATGGTGTTTAAGCCCAGCATCAACAACAGCTAACCACATTTTTTTATTTAGAAAACACTCAGTTATAATAAGATAATATGTTCTACAAATGAATTTCTTTAGAATAATTTAACTTTTTACATTTACTATCACCTAATTCTATTATTTCGAAGCAGACCCAATCATTTCTGATTCCTCATGAAATCTTGCTCTTAGCATCTTTAATGCCTTTTACATAATTATGAAACACCTTTTCTAACACCTCGCAAATAAATGCATTAAATTGCAATCCGCTTTACGTATGAATTATTTCGGTATCTATGTATTCTCTTTTATATTCGCACTGACTTAGAAAAATGGTATTTGACTCAACGGAATATTATAGACAGCGTAATATTCAGAAAATTGGTTATCACCTTTACATCTTAAAATAATTTGGAACCAAATATTCTGCACTTTTATACACTTTCTTTGTTAAATCATCAATAATCGACACAGGTTAACTTATCTTTAGTTTTTTGTAGATAATTTATAGATAAAGAAAAAATTCAGAAAGCCAAGGTCGAAAAAAGAACAGGGTTGCGCAAGCATCAAAAACCTTTAAACTAGCTAAGGTCGTTTAGCTCCGGCGAAATATACTAAATTGATAAAAATAATGCATCAAAAAACCAAAATAAAGGTCAATTTGTAAAAATTGCCTCTATTGACCAGAAATATCTGTGTGGTATAATGTACGTATATTAGAAATTTCTAGTAATTTTATAATATATTTCAGAGTAATATATTAGAAGATCAAAGGAAAACGAGTTTTAATTACAAAATAAGATCTAAGTGACCTTATTTTTGATGCTATAAACTTTAGAAATTTTCTCAACAAGAGACAAATTTAGAATAAATTTTAAGAATAAAACCATGGTGTAGATTAATCACATATGCAATATTTAAAGCAAATTTGAAACAATGGAAAATACTCTCGAAGAAAATTGACAAATGAAAAAAATAATTTAATACGAGAATAATGCTGTTCTCAGGAGTTAAATATATCTCTGATTTTAAATTAAAATTAACAAAATTTTTTTGTTTTGCAAGTGAATCAATATATAGAGGGTATGTGGGGAAGCAAGACGGAAAATATCTGGTGTACTCTTTTCCACATTAAATGCCGCTAGATCATTAAGATTTGCTCATTAGAAATATAATTATACCAATAATAACACTCGATGCTAAAAAGATTTATACTTAAAAACCACACTAATGTAAGGTCTACTTATTATGCACTCAAGTGTAAAATAAGAAAATAAACGAAAGCAGTCCAACAGTTCTCAAAAAAATGAATTCCCTTTCGCTGCATGTAAAAATTTCATTAGCTTAAAAATTAGGTTTCTAAAATTATATACATCGATAGGAAATGTGCAGCCTATTGGTTCAGTAAATGTATATAATGTCATAATATCAGTTTAGGTCACAGAGAAAAAAAATTATAAATATATTCAAATGGTCACAAGATTATACATTACCTATTTAAAAACTGGTTGAAGAAATCAGAATGTATGGCTATCTATAGAAGAAACATCTATAGCCGATAGGTATGAGACTTGTAAAATACTTATTGTGGCAAAATTTGCGTAAAGGTGAAATAGAATTCGCTCTATATCCAACATGCATAGATGCGTATCTATAGTTTAGAACAAGAATTATAATGTATACAAATTTATACTAAAAGAGTTTGATTTTTGATTTTTCCGTTGCAAATAAAATCCAATAAAATATCAGACATTTTTTTGTGTCATTTCAATGGTTTTTTTACGATCTGAAAAGCCTCAAAAAGTGTGATATATTTTAAAACAGATATTCTAATAAGAATTATAAGATAAAAATGCGAACATTTTGTTAAAAATATAAGTTTGTGTTCTAAACTAAGCTCCTTATAAAGTCATTGATATAATTGATTATTTATCATACAATATAGCACCGAAACACTTATATTTCAAAGCGACCGGTCCGATTATCTGGCTGCTGATATACATGAACCATCATTAATCAAGGATGAAGGGATGATATTGACTTGATAATGGTGCTAGAATAAGAAAGATTTGCAAGAATTGGGTTTTTTTTTATTTGAACAGAACTCTGAGGAGCCTAAAGCTAGAAGGTGATGGAATTATTACTAAAAGCATCTTTATTTTTTTTATAATTAAGACTATAATTCAATACGAAATTCCGTAACTGCTGGTATTTGCAAAATAATTTTTATTTTTGAAAAGTTATAGCAAAAATTCAAATCTAAATTGCGTTTTTCTTTTCGATCTTCAATGATTATTTCTCTTAATAATATTTCATTTAAATTATCATCAAAGTTTTGTTGTTGAGTCGACCTTTATTGATCAATTTAACATTATATTTAAATATAAAAGAACGTCGTATTTTCTGAAACACTTTGGTAATATATTTCGTTCTTTTTGCGGTAAAATTTGAGAACAGCTTAATGATTTGTATAAATCTTTTTGGGTAAAAATCGAATATGATAAAATAAACTAAGAGATCGCTAAAGGAATATTATATTGTTAACGAAAGTATGAAATCAAAAATATAATTTATTTTTATTAAAGAAAATTTCATACTCTTTTTGATGCCACATTATAAAAATTGTAATTAATGCTAATCGACATAAATGCACCATAAGAACGACAATTTTTATATCTAGAATTAGTAAAGCCCGCATAGGCCTCAACAATATTTAAGAATGACATTGAGAGACCAAATTCAATTTTTTGTTATAATTTGTTTAGCATTAAATAAGCTACACTAATATATAAAGCGGCTTACATACTTAGAAACAGATAAATCTATTTATGAATGTTTACATTGTATAAAACTAGATTTTCGATGTTTTGTGAGACTTAGCACTGATTATATTGTGTAATTTTAGAAATGACCGCTAAATAGAGTAAACTATTAGGATGCAAGAATTAGAGTATGACTAACATAAAAACCTCATGCAATATTTTTACAAAAAAATAAATTTTGGCCTTGGATATATTTCTGATTTACCTACAGTTCAGAAATTAAAAATTACATTAAATCTGTTACACAGGAATAAAACGATATGATAATTTTTTTCGCTGAGTATTATTTTAATAAAACTAGAGTAATAGAATAGACATGTAAAGGTATTTTCTTGTAATAATGACAAAATCTTACGCTTAAGTTTGAAGAGGATAGAATATATGCAGGCGGTGCATATTTTTCAACAGTAAAATGTAAATAAATTATTTAAATATAGAAAAAAAAGAATCGATACTCCCAGATGCTTATTTTTTTCCTTTTAATGTAAAAATTATATTTCAAATAAAAAATCAATAGTTTCAATGGTTATCTGACAAGGTATAGAAATTGTAAAAAATTTTAATGCGAATGGAATAAAAAATCGGCGATTTTGTTAAATATTGCAGATGAACAAAAAAAATTATTATTAGGTTACCATGCTTTCAGAAGTTCTTTAGGTATCACAGATAATCATTTTTTTGGACAGAGGTTTTTCATTGCGAAATCAGAAATTTAATTTTATGCAAGAACAAAATAAATATTGCAGCTACGTAAAATTGTTTTTTAAGGAACTTTACATCTTCATGATACATTATGTAGAATCAAAGAACTTGAAAAAAATGGTTAAGTAAATTTAGTCTTTCAATATGATATTTGCTCAAATACGAGCGTTTTTGGCCTGTTTTATGTATTTTATAAGATTTATTTCCATATTTTTTTTCTGAATGAATTTGCTCCATTTAAAAATAGTCATGTATTTCCTAAAACATATATCTGATTCACTTTAAAATATAATGAAAAATTAACTGTGGAATACAATTTAAGGTTCCTTGATTTTATATAAAAATAAATTAAAATAGCGTTTGAATTGCTTTAATTGAAAATGTAGGTGCCGATGCAATTTGGATACTTTTAGTTGATTATGATATACAATGTGTTTAATGCTTGTAAAAAATTAATTTATGCCATAAACAACCATGAATGGATGCATCTTCTATAAAATTCCGCATAAATACTGTTTTACATCTACAGCCCTTCTTTGTCTAATAAAATTTTATAATTTTTCGAAAATGAAGACAAAATATAAAACCAAAATTCTAATTCTTCACATTGTAGCTACGATAGATGCGAAAATTCTTTACTCAGACCGAAAAATGTAATTTTTTTCGAACAAAGAAAACAGTCTAGCTAGCCACAAAAGTTTACTTAAGTAAAACAATTACGGTCTTAAATGATATGCGTTTTGCATTTTTTTACATATAAAAGCTGCTTTATGTAAAAAATTTATTCAAGAGTGGTTTTTTTTTTAATTCATTTAACAGCATAATATTATATTATTTATGAATTATATATATTAACATAATTGCAACCCGAATATTTTATTACTACGGATTTAGTCGATTTAGTTGATCGAATGTAGCTTTGCTAAAATTAAAAGCTTGCTAAATATATTATAGAAGATTCATATAATACTAAATTAATGGGATTCATAAAATATCTAGCATGCTTAAAAAATAGCAGATTTAAAATATAAAAAAAAACATAGTTTAAGCATGTATTTTAGCAACAATGCAGTATCTTTTAAAAAATAAGAAATAAAATTAGTTTTAAGGGTTTGCGTAATATATTCATAATTTTTAATATGATTTTTATTTCATTATTTAATTACATAGTATAAAGATAAAAATGGATTTCAAACACAACGTTATTTTGTGATATAAAAACACATCTACAGATTATAGCCAAAAGAGAATTCCTTCAAGATATATGTCTATACGTGAAAATACATTGATTTTATACTGTTTCGGTATGATTTTTTGTTTTGTTGATATACAAATGTCCGTAAATAAAATTTGGATAATAGCATAAAAATAGCACTAGTATTGCATATATATAGTGTTTCCTTCGATAAATAGAAAATTCTTCCTTTTTTTATATTTTTTGAGTGGAGGTAATGATGGAGAGGTATATAAAAACGACCCGAAACTTCAATTTGGAATAAATATTCATAGCCCCCTCTGGCGTAAGTATTTATAAATTACGAATCAGGTTTGTGCCGACGCAAGTTTGCAAGAGATATAGCAAACACTTATACACCGACTAAAGTAAAACATTGCTTACTATGTAAATTAACACTTGATTGTGACAATATATCAATTTGAGACGCCCTTGAACGTGAGATAAATAACAAAAGCCTTATTTTCTGTAATTTGATGTTTCTATGCACAAAATGCACGGATGACGTGGTCAAATTTATAATTTGTCTTTTTCATATTTCAAAAAATTACATAATTTTTAATATATAGTTACCAGACCACCACCCAAAAAAAGGAAATTTTAGAATAAAATTTGCATTAAAGTAATATTTATAAAATAGTATTCCACCTCTATACACAAATTTACCTCTTAGATTTATAAAAATTGCAAACTTGCATGGTTTTTCATTCTATTTACAAATGAAATTTATTTCAGTAATCATACGAAATTAGAAAAATAAATGGAACAAATAAAATCATATAAAATCAAAAAAATAATGAATGCCATCAAAATCGATAGCATGCGATATACATATATTAATTATATAATTAAGAAATGAATAGAAAAATTGTGCAGGATTGATTATTTTTATAAAATGTCAAACAAATAAATATTTTTTTGATTGTATACCATAATTGTTTGGCTCATATATATTATATATAGCCATTACTTTAAGGACAAGACCTTGTATATTACATAAACTCAAATATGCGCGAGTAAAGCCTAGAAAATATTACATATCACATAAATTGCACAAAGATATATAAATTAAAAAATAATGCTTGCTAAAAAGATTAATGCTGATATTTTCATAATAGAGCACATAGATGTTTTATTGTACATATATTACAGCAGCTTAAATTTGAATGCGATTACGATATTAGATTCAAGTATTTTGACTGAAATTTATGACTTAACGGAAAATAAGAGAATATAGGCATGAAGGTTTGTGTTTGAACTCTATTATCAGATATAGACGGGTAAATAGGTAGAAAAAAATTCTGATTGTAGTTTTTGTTCTTTTATATATTGTTTAAAGTGCTAGTGTCTGATCATTTTATTCTAAGATAGATAATTTCTTTTTATCACATATATAAATAATCTTTATAACATTATTTTTTTATTGCATAACAATTAATAATATATTTTTTAATGTTTTTATAGCTTACGTTTTCAAATAGATGTAAATTTTTTTGTTGATTTATTTTATCATGCATTTTTTTGAGAGATCTTTTGCATTATGTTCTTGATTTATATCAATAGGTGAATTTATAAAACCCTTGTATCGTTTAATCATTAGCGAGAACTTAAAATAAAAAACTGGTTATATTTTTTTACGCTTAGATTTTTTTCTTTCTGGGTAATTTACAATATTTAAAGATGTTTTTTTTTTGATTTTATACAACAAAGAAACAAAAATATTTTTAATGAATTTCTTTTTTAATGAAATTCGATCAGTAAAATTGATAATAGAAGAAAATTTGCTAGAAAATTAAAAAAATGTGCTACTATAAAGCATTTAAACGGGAAATTTATGGTTTTTTATACTATTTAATAGTATTTAATCTTATAACTATCTTAATATTTAGAGGCTATTGATATAACATGTAACACAAGAACTGAGACTTAAAAATAAAAAATAATTAAATAGTTATATTTTCTATTTCTTGATCATAGAATTATAGAAATATACAAGTATTCGTAATTTAGGTTCTTTGATTTATAATTTAAAGTAATCCCGTAATTTAAGTAATAACCATTACTATTTTTCATAGTAAAATATTGAACTTTAAAAATTGTAGAAGATAATTTTTTATTATTTCTGGCTTGTTAAAAGTGATTCGTGTACCTTTAAATATATCTTGGCTTTAATTTTTTTATATGGGTTTGTTTATCAAACGCGTTATTCAATTGTCATAGTCACCCATCTAAAGTAAAAAAGGTTTTTATCTATTTTATGTAGCAAAGCCTTGTGTTTTTAGAATATGATTGACAATTGTATCTTTATACAATTTTTATGATTTATAAAAGACCCTTATATGTTTGTTTCAAAGCTCAAAACAAAAAAATAACTATGAAAAGCAAGCGCTATAAACTTTGTTATAAGACAAATTTTTATTTTAATTTTTGTCTATCTAAGCTATCAAATAATCAACACTCTATACTATGTAAATGAAAAGCTTAAAAACGATTCTTAAGTTTTTAAACATGGGTTAAGAGCCCCTGAATAAAAAATAAAGGTTTTGAGGTCAGTTTTATTTGTTACTATAAGTTCAAACGTACACACAAATGTGATCTTTACTGTATAAAACAATGTGAAGTTGAAGCAATGGCTAAAAAAAAGATCATATATCATTAACAAATATTTTGTTTAGATAGATGAGCCTCAATATGCTATCATGAAAAAATATTTGAGCTGGTTCACATCAGAATTGCTGAGTAAAGCACGAAGATCTGTTTAGAAATTTAGATTTTAGATTTTAAAAATATGTAAAATAGTTTTTTATTGCAATGTTTTTTTTATTTAAATATTACTATTTAAATGTATAAAGATACTTATAGTTTACTTATTTTGCAATAAACTTCGATATTTTGGTTGATAAATGTAATTTACATTTTTTTCAATAGACTAAACAAATGCTAGAAAAAAATTCGTTAATCTAAATATATTCAAAATTTTAATCATTTTTTTTGCATATTTATATTTTTCTCTGTGTTTTTTAGTATTTTTTACGCAGAGTTCTCAGGTGTGATATATTACTCTGTATGTGAAACAAATTATAACAGCCCTTCAAATATGATTTTTCAAATGATAATGACTTAAATATAGGAATATTTCTTGGTAATCACATTATATTGAACCCAGTGTGACCAATAAAGCTCTGAGGCTTAGAATAACAATTTAAATTCGAGTGGTACGTTTGTTTTCACCTTAAGAATATTTTTAAATTGTAAAATATTCAATTATTTTAGCCTTAACCCAATAAGAAACATATTCAAACGGATTCACATGAGATTATTCATTATATTTGACATACTTCAGGCACATTTTTCTGCTCACCACTCTAGAAAACTACTAAAACCTTTGATACCTATAATAATAATTTAACCCTTTAATCTGTCTAAACTTAACAATATCAATTAAATTTAAAAATTTAAATATATTTCGGTTATAACTGATAAATTAAGATATTTATAGTCTTTTCAAACCAGCAAATCTATTATATTTGGGCGATCTAACGGCACATATAATTGTGTTTCACTCTAGGAGACTATAGAAACAATTTTCGCCTTAATAACCATTTGAATGATATTGTATCTTGTCATAAATTCAAAATATATATATATGTAAAGTCAATACCACTTAGTTTCTTACGATGCGATAACACGTCTAGACTGGCTTGCCCATCAAGAACTACCAAGTGTATGCAAATCGATTTTAAAGTAAATAAAATTTTTTAAAAGATGTGATCAAGGTCATTTTTTTAGTACAGCTAGTTGCTTCTTTTGGGACGTGATTTAGGTGTTTTATCAATATTTTTTTTGTTTTAAACATTTACACTGAAAATTTATAATAATAGTTTTCATTCCTATAACATCATTTTATATTATGTGATCTAACTAGATGATATTTTATACACAATAGAAGAAAATATATAATAACTTGTGGATTTGAAAAGACCATTAATTGGTGCTTTAATAAAGAAAAGTTAATAGTGAGATGGCCAAGATAAAAAGATGTGAAATTAAAAGAAACAGACTACAATGCTACACTTGGCAATAAAAATATGAATTTCTATATCTGTATGCTAATTTTTTTTATTTTATGGTTTTATTTTGCTCGTTAATTGAATAAATATTGAAAAATGCATTGATGTATACTTAGATTGTCATCATTAAGGTATCAATAATATAGAATATATATAAAATACCGATAACTATAGAAATGAGGCAAACCCTTGATCTAATGGGTCTTGAGAAGAGGGGTGACATCGAAGAAGATGTTAAAGAAGGGGATATAGGATATAGGAAAGAGTATATATGATGTGCACACGGGGCATTAATTACGTTATCCTTAAAAAATATAACGATAAATTATAATATCAAAATTAACACATAAATAAAAGGTATACTTAAATACGATAATTTTTTTATTTATCTGGTTTCTTTTTATCAATTTAGACATGTCAGTCCATTGGGAACATTGCAAAACTCTTTGCTACGTCTTTTGACACCTCTCCCGATCTATCTTTATTAACTGCCTTTCTTCTCTCAAATGAGATGAGATCAAGTGTGTTGCCTTAAATACGATATTTATTTATGGGTTAAGTTTCTTTTTATCTATTTAGACATGGTCAGCCCATAGGAATATTTCACAACTCCCTACTAAATCTTTTGACACCTCTCCCGATCTATCTTTATTAAATGCCTTTCTTCTCTCAAATGAGATGAGATCAAGTGTGTTGCCTTAAATACGATATTTATTTATGGTTCAAGTTTCTTTTTAACTATTTAGGCATGGACAGACCATTGGAAATATTGCACAACTCCTTGATGCATCTTTTGACACCATCCCCTGATCTATCTTAATCAACGGCTCTTCTTTTCTCAAATGAGATGAGTTCAAGTGTCTTGCGAAGTGAGAAAGCTTGCATGTATGATTCTACTTCTTCTGGGATTTTACACTCCTTAACATATAATAACTTAAATACGATAACATTATTTTTATAAAATGAAATTCCCAATTAAAAATAATTTATGAGCCCATATTATATGAGCAAGGATGAAAAAATCATAAGTGCCGAAAATGATATTGAACTTACACACACGATTCCGATTCCAAAACCAGAAATGATATTAACGAAACTTTCATTGAAAAATCCTTCACGTAAATTTATCGAGACAAATAATAAACTTGATCTCGACACCACAATTCTTTTTGATATGTTGAATGTGGATTTTTTCGAGGTGGTACATAAAGAAATGGTAAATTTTAAAAAACCCCAAGAATATGGAAAAGAGTCAAATGAAAATTCTGAATATCAATTGAAAAATAATGAAAGTGAATTGATTGATATGGAAATTAAAGCACAAAGTGACTCCATTAAATTGATTACTATTCCTTCAATGGCTTGTGAAATTTCTTTTGTTGATATGCTTCGAGATTCATTTCATTCAATTCAGAGCGAAACAAATTACGAACATCCTTTAGATCCAAATATTGAAGTTGAAGCTGTTTATGAGCTTTTTCCACATGCTGAAAAGAACAAATACAATTTTTTGGGGATTCATTTTGCCGATCCTAATATTGAAATTGAGGAATCTTTGGCAGTGGATGTTCTTGAATACAATAAAAAGGTTCCTAAGTTGGTTAAGTTAAAAAATGATGTTTTTGAAACTCAACCTTTGGATATTTCTGAATATCTTTATCTTGAGTTCGATGGCTCAAATGCATATTTTCGATACATAGGCGCTAATTTAAAATTAAAAAAGCAAAAAATTAAATCTTTAACTAAAAATGATTCAGAAGAGGAATAGTTTCACTTTGTTGCGCCAAAAACACTAAATTTTAATTAAACATAAAATAATTTTTTGTAAATATTTTAAATTAAATTAATTTGAATAAACATACCCGTAAGAACTTAGTATCGTTAAATTGTGTAATTATGATTTTATCAATTTATCTCTGACGCTAGAAAATGATCCTACATAATTTACACAAATAAAATTTTTATTCGATTGATTTCATATCCATGGATTTAATTCCATTCAATATTTGCAAGATGATATTACCTAAAAATTTTAAAATTAATTATATATAAAGAATCAAATTTTTATATGAATATTTAATTTTTTTGGACAAAATTTGACAGAAAATAAAATGCCTCTATAAGATTTTACAAAAAAGGCTTCAATTATACTATATCGTCCAATACCTTCTTTAAAATATATAAAATAACATTTACTCTATTTAAAAAATCATGCGTTAAAAAGAGCATTTATTTTTCAATATTTTGTAGAAAAAACTAAATAATAAATAAAAAGCCTTTACCCATTTTAAAAATTATGCACATAATCATATTTATGATTCAATACTTTCTGGAAATTAGTGAAAAATATCAAAAATCATATATTTCGGATCTAATATTATAAAAGAAATCCAATTTTTTAAGGATTTAAATTTTGTATCACATAATTAAAGGTTTTTTAAGTAAAATTTTTGTTTCTAAAATTACTTTGATCATTAAATTAACTCTAATAATTTCGTTTCCCGTCTTTTCTAACAAGCAACAAGATTTTATTGCTGTTCTAGAGTGTAAAACCGAAAAATATAAAAATGTATACGGGAAAATGTGTGGATTCTATGTGCGTTAAGGACTTGTATTTTTTCGTTTTATGGTTATACAAACAGAAAATTATTCTCTATATATTTATATTTTTTCTTGAAATACCAAATTTTTCAGATTAATTTTAAATTTTTCGTGAACTAATTTAATATAATACACCCCTATCAAAAAAATATAATCAATAAGTAAGCGTTAAAGCATTAAAATAAATATTTGACCATAAAAATCTAGTAAATATTGTATGTTTTTAGGAGAAAATGAAATTATTATATTAAAAATATTTCTTATTTCTAAAGTACTATTATGTGCGCTCAAATTTGCATTCATAAATAAAGCACAATTTTTTCCACACAAAAATCGAAACATATCTATCTATGAAATTAAATATATTGTGTAAAAAAATTTAAATTATCCATATTTCTGTGATGATAATGAAAATTGCATGCGCGAATCTGCGTTTTAGTAGATATTTGATATTATATTTTACATGTATTCTAGATGACATTGAATAACTTAATTTTAAAGATATTCTAAATTTTATTTATGATGAATTCTTATGGACTCTATAATATAATACAAATACCCATAACTTCTACAGCAAAAAAATCTCAAAAGAAAAAAAATCATGGTATTATACATTTTTTTTTGCATATAAAAACATATACATTTTCCTGTTTATATCTAATTATAACACATTTTATAGATTAAACAATTGTTAATCTAAATCCGACTATTATATTGATTGAAGATGCACGAATAATTATCTACGCGCTTTTTATATTTAGAAAACTTAAATTTATCGTGAGGATCTTAAATCTACAAATATAACCAATTAATTCGAAAATATATCACCACAATATAAGATCTATTTTGCTAGGTTCAAAATAAAACTTGAATAAGAATTATGATAATTCACCTATGTTTCTATTTTGTTTAGTTTATCAAGGATAATTGTATATGAAACCTAGTATTTTTCGTAAAAAAAAGAAAATGGTGATTAAAATAATCGCCTTTTTCATGAGATTAAAAAATTATATTGATTCAATAAACGTTTAACTGTTCTTTTTGTGTCTATTTTTGCTTTAAATTCTTTAAGAATAAAATTAATGTCTCTTGTCTAAAACTTTCTTTTATTATCTGAATTATTTGCAACAGATTTTTGATAAAACTATATATTGAATATATACTTAACCAGATAGATATTTTAGAAAATTTCATTTGTGAAAGTGAATACCGCTCGCATCTATGTGAATTAAAAAAACAACCTATATAATTGATAGATTCGCGTGAAAAGCTACAAAAATACGTTTCGGTGAATAATTATTTTGAAGAATACCATGAAATTTTTCTTTTAACGTATTACTACTGCGCCAGTCTGAGAATAAATTTAAGAACAAGTAAAATAAGGATTATTTATGCTTATAATGGATACAAAAACATGTGTTCAATAAATGATTATATTGATAAATACTTTAAATTTTTTCTTTCTGCATATTCATTCTGCTTCAGTCTAAGAATAAAGTTACTAAACTAGAAAAATATGGTTCGCAGATGCGTTTAATTAGGTTTAAAACCATGCACTCTATTTACAATTATGTTTATAAATACTTCAAAGATTACGGTCACTTAAAAACCCGCTATTTTTAATACCTGCTAAATACAAGATGTATAATATACATTAAAACGTTTCTTGAACGACATAAAATAGTTCATGTGCAAATATTTTACAAAATTTATCTAAAAAATCATACTCGAGCATGATTTATTCTCTATCTAAAAAAAAATATACATCTTATAAACAAAAAACAATTTACATAAAAAAGTCAAAAAGTAGATTTCTTGGACTTTGTGTTCTTCAAATATAAAACACGATATAATAAACAACTTTTTGCGCTTCTTTCGGTTCCGTCATGAATATTATACGAATTAAAATTAAATTTTTCTAATAAGGTTTATTTGAAAATATTATGCTTCGATAAATAACCTTTATAACATGAAAATTAAAATCACATAAGAAACAGTTTTTAGATATTTAATCTTATATGTTGCAAAAAGTTGAAATAAGGCTTTATAACAAGTATAGATATATCAATACTATTTTATTCTTTAGTTTTTATTATTAAATTCATGTATAAATGCATAAATAGTGATTAATACAAGCTTTACAAATATACATGAAAATTCCTAACATATGGGCTAATTATAAAGGTATTTTACCCTCAATAAATATTAAGAATTGTTATAAAAATTTTATTTCTCAAATTGCCGCTAAAGACTATTCTTTTTTTTACAATCTTTTTTATGTATAATTTGAAAGTATTAATGATTATTTGCAAGACACTTGAACTCATCTCAATTGAAAGAAATAGAGCAGTTGATGAAGATGGATCAGGGGAGGCGTCAAAAAATGCATCAAGGAATTGTCCAAGATTCACAATGGGCTGACTACGTCTCAATGGATGAAATTGATAAAAATAAACTTAATCTATAAATAAAAAATAATAATGATTCTTTTATAAATATTAGTATAACCTTCTGTTTTTAAAATCATTTTTATGCATAAATTATAAGTTATAATATTTTTAAATTTTTGGTTTGTTTTTCTGTTTTTAAAATCATTATTTTATAAGTAAATCGAAACAATTTGAATTGTTATATAAATGATCATTTAAATGACATAATTTAACTGTAAATATATCAATACATGGTGGGAGTTTTATGATTCAAGCAATTTATCTGTTTTGATTATATACTCAACATTTTCGATGCACTAAAAATTATCTTAAATCATTTTTTCTTGTGGTCTATTGTAATATTAAACGAAAAATATAAAAAGAAATGTGTAAAGATTATTTAAAAACATAGCCTATTTTATTATGGTTTATTTGTTTTTTAGGTATTTATATTTGTTCAAGCAGAACTTTAGATTGCTCTATAGAACATATTTGACTGATCCTTCTTCCCACCTCATCATCTTTACGATCCACCTCGATGCGTCTTCTTCTCTTAAGACTTATAAGTTCAACTGTTTTTCTCCATCCTATTGTTTGTGCACATACTTCCGCTAAATTTGGCATTCCTAACTTCTTGATTTACGACTTATGGTATTTTTAACCACTCCATTATAAATAATAACGATTATTTTTAGGTTAATTTTTGACTACACGCTTATATTTTGTCAGAAGAATGTGTGATATAATACTTGGAGCAATCATCATCAAAATTTATACTATATTTTCCTTTGCTAGATTCTTAAAAATACCCATTTTTCTATCAAGACTTATCATTCAATAGTCTTTCTCAAAAATTAAAAATAAGAGAAATAAGCCAATAAAATCTTTAGATTAAACGTATCAAAAACACCAATAAGCTGTAAGTTTCAACAATATTGTAAGTATCACTTAAACCAATGCATGTACGAACAGGTATAAAGGCGAAGCACTTTCAGACAGATTACTAATCCGGGTGTATCACAACAATATTTGAATTTTTTAAAAAGTTAAATCATAAAAATAGATATTTGAAGCCAGAAAAGAGCACAATAAATCCACTCTGTTAGCTTTAATAATTATAAAAAGATAAAAAAATATCCTCGATATTTAACAAAAAAAGATATTAGAATAAAATATAAATTCCGAACTATAAGAAGAATTTGCATTTAAAATCGTATTAAAAACGCCGGAAAATACCTTTATCTTAACATAAATTCGATTTAAAAATAACTACATTTTTGGTATATCTATTAAATTTTTATTAGTCAGAAATATTATTGCTTAAATATGATCATATTATTCCAACTAAAATTTTGCAGTATTTTAGATAAATTCGTGGTTTTAAACTCACATAAAAATCCAGATATTTTATCCTTATGTAGATATAAGAGGTACGGCTATTTATATAATGTATCTCATGGTCAATTTAAATCAGTGAATCAAGCTCAAATAATTCCAATAGAACCGTAGTCTCCAAATTTTGAATACGATCTTAATCGAGTTTTATTCAAAATAATTGCATTGGCGGCGATTTTCGGTCTTAGTTATTTTGTTCTATTGTAGCATAACTAAGTCTTCTGGTTAAAAATATATATTTTTATCATAAATTTTTGAACCAAAGAATTTTATTTTTTAACTGTAATCCAGATAGCTTAAATGATCTAAGTAAACATTTTTGTCAATATAAATATGCATGCACGGTTTTTATTCCTTATTTTTTTGATAAAAAAAATACATTTCATTATTTCTAAAGAATAAAAATTTTATTTCATTCCAGAAAATTTGGTGTTTTTTTTCGATTTTATAAATATTTATGGTGGCGTTTACCGAATCTGAATCTTAATTATTTTTGATTATTATAAAATCCTTCATATGTTTTGTTAAAGACAAAGACTTTTATTTCAAGGAAAAGATTCATTTTTCTAGCTAATTAAGGAAATATATTAGAAAATTTTAAAACTCGGAAATTACAAATTCAATAAATTAACTTTTGGCATGCAATATTATCTTACCAATTAAATATATTTATAATGTGATGAAAACACATATATCGCAATAAATTATTCTTCCATATTTTATTGTGGTAGATATAATTTTTTAAAATATTAAGCATAATTATCGAAATATGGTTATATTTCACAAAATCTAAAAGAGCAAACTTCAACGAGTTAATTTATTCAATATACAAAAAAAATTTAGTTCATTAAAATAAAAACCAATAGCTAGAATGGAATCTAAAATTTGATTAAAATCAATTCGGCAAATCTTTGAAGTAAAATTTTGATTTATTATTTTGTAAATCAACAAAATTTAATCTATTTGAATTTTGCTTCATCATATAAATAAGTAAATTAAAGGAATCGAGTCTCTTATATCCATCTCTTAGCTTTAATTGCAACCCGAATTGATTGTAAATTAATTTTATCATTTGTAAAATACCCTTACTCACATTATGTTATTCTCAATATCAGCAGATTTAATCGATAATTAGTAATAATAACTACGAAAAACCATGAATTTTTGCTTAATTAAAATTATTATAGATTATGTTAAAAAATAAAATTATAAAAACACCTTTCTTACAACTTTTACACAAAATCTTATAATTATCTTACATAAAAAATTGACAATTATTCATATTTAATATCGTTTAAAATATACAAAAAATGCTAACAATTTGAATGTAATCATCTAATTTATGTCTCCGATTTGGGGCATAACCATCAATTCAATCTAGGCGTTGATCAGTTGAACTTGCCTTCGGGATCAAATCAAGTTGTTTTGAAATACGGGATAATTTTAAGCCTTTAGCTTTCTTATATTGTGGCTCTGCCTTCATTTGTTTGCTGTATCACTTAAGCTATACAGAATGGTCCATACATTTTATAATTTAACTATCCTTTTGCGACAAGAAGATTTATATTCAATTATTTCAATTGTGGATTGAAGATCGAATATTTGACAAAAAAAACCACCAAAAATCATCTCTTTACAAAATTCAAAAAAGTATGTGTTGTGGTTTATAATTTTTATAGAATTATAGGAAATTTTTTGTCTTATTTATAAAATGCAAAATCTTTTTTTATCAGTTCATGTATTTTTTGTGTATATTGTCCATGAGGCGTCTACAATTAAATAGTCGACGTATATCCAGACAAAAGATACTAACTGACAATTCACAGTAAGAATTTTATATATTTCTGTTTCCATAAAAACAGGAACAAAAAAAACGTAATCTTGTAATTTATTATATTAAATGATCAGCTTATAAGGTGGGAAACCGTGAGAGTTGATGGTTTTGAAGTGTAAATATCCGGCACAGAATATATAATTAAAATTATTGTGGAATCGACACTTCCTCACACAGAGGAATGATAAATTGTTAAAAGGTAATTAATATTGCTTGGCTACAAAGAAAAGCTAATTATTTGCGCTCAATCTATAGTATATCGGAACTTAAGTTTCAAATAAACACTTATGTGGCGCTAAATAACTTGAATCGATTCCCGAGTGCATGTGCAACCAATAGAATATTTTATTAAGATTAATAGTATATATCCACGTAACGATGACACGACTAACGTGGATGAATCAAGTCTCGGCTATAAATCGGATTTTAATCAACAATTAAGATGATTCACAATTTTAGTATTGTTTTATATCCATCATCTGATCAATAGAAAATTATAAAAAGTATAAAAATTATAAATAGATGATGAATTTATAATATATGAAAATATTTTTCGGTTTCTTTCAATTGCAAAATTATTTACTTTACATAAAAAGTACACTGGCCATTAATGTTCAAAAAAATAACTTCAGAAAATATTTGCAAATAGAAAATTCAATATCTATGGTGAATAATGAAATGAATGACATATTAATTCAATATCACGATCTTAGATTATATTTGAATCTTGAAAATATATTTAAAACGAAAGGAGATAAATATTCGAATCTTAAAAAAATGTTGTATTCATCTGCATCGAATGCCTTTGATCCTGAAAAGAAGACCGAAAATTTTACACCCGTGAGAGAGCTTATAAAAAATCAATTAAATAAACTATATTCACTATATCCCGAGGCGGGGTTTATAGCCAAAGAGGTATTATGGGAATTAAAGAATAGATTTACCATAATGTATAGTGAAATAACCAGATATTTAAAAGAAGATGCCTATCGAAGATCATCGAAAATCAAGATGATATGTGCAAGTTCGAAAATTATTGATACAAACTCACTTTTTCCCTATATTTATACTATTTTTTTATCCAAAGAAATACGAGAGTGTATAGCAGTAGAAAATCAGCGTTTCTACAATGAAAACATTGAGATATTGTATGTTCATATGATTCAAAATAAGCAGCCCAATATTTTACTGCCTGAGCTAAAATTATCTTGGGACATAGACAGATTCTTCTTCAACAATTTTATGTCTTTCTTTAAAATGAGTTTCAAAAGAAAGTATAAAAATGCAAAGTATGATGAAATGTTATTATCTATTTGTGAAATTACTACGGCTATATACAGACTTGATGTAATTTTCCATATTAAAATCGAGGAAAAGATTGGAGAATTTATATTATTTATGCATAAAGTTTCAAAAGAAATGTCTAAGAATTGTATTTACACCGATCCTATATGCGTTAATAAAGTTATTTTGGGGCTTAACTGTCTTGAAATACATCTGTTCGATATATTTCAAAAAATTGTTTACCAGGGGGGAATATTAGGTGAACTTCAAAAATCTATATGGTGGGAATTGTTTAAAGGCACGAAAAATAATACTTCTATGTCACAAACGAAGATTACATGTTATGCTATGGAATTAGAAAACTTCCATCTACAACTGAATTGTGTTCAAAAATATGTAGAAAAGTTTATTTGTAAAATCTTAATTCGTTGTAAACATTCATATCTATTATTAAATCCGCATGAATCAATGATTAAAATCAAAGGACTGATATATGGAAGTGACATTATAGTAGAAAAGAAAAAAATAGAAGATGAAATTATTTCATTGATTTTAAAATGGACAGGAGTAAATTTGGAGCTCATAGAATAATTGTACGCCTAATTGAATATTTAGACATCAAGAAAATTAAATTTATTGTTTAAACCTCTTTATAAACATCATATTTACCATATGAAAATACATTTTTTATTTTTACTAATTTATAGGTAAAGTTTCTTCTTTTTATTAATTCCATCTATTGAGATATGGAAAGATCACTAATAATTTGCATTAATACTTAATTTATCTTTCGACACCTTTCCTTTATCTATCTTCGTCAACTGCTCTTCTTCTGTCAAATTATATGGGTCAAAGTGTATTCTGAAGTGTGAGAGCTTGCATATATACTTCTACTTCATAAAAGATTTTTGACTGCTTAACATATTTTTTAGACGTTTCGTATTCAAGTCATAAAAATATACCCACTTATTAAATTAGCTAAAAAAAAGTTATAGCCTTTTATGTTCTTTTTTAATAAAATAACTCTTTGCCATGATTTTATTTTTATAACACGTTTGACAACATATATATGCGACTATTATATTTCAATCTGATTAGTATTTTTTATTTATGGACTAAATTTATAGTTATAATTTTTGTTCTCGAGCACAACTTGCTTGATTCCCTGCGCGCACGGCAGTATTTATACTTTCGGTTATCTTCTCCTCTCCAAAGTCTTCTTCAATACTTTAATCTGATAATTCACAATATTTTCGCAGGGAGTATACATTACAAATATTGAATTTGATGGATTTATAAAATTGAACGCCAGATTGAAGACCACTAAAAGATCCAAACTATAATTCACGAAAAAATTATAGTTTAAAACAATCAAAGTAATAAAAATTTATAAATCAATTGTCGTAAATATTTTATTAAATACTTTCATATTTATTTGGGTTTCATTTTGACACTTACCATAAAATCTGCACTAACGACGGATATTTTTTTGGTTTTTATTTATGGTTTGCTATTACTAAATAGAATGGTTTTTTTCGTTTCTACATTTTTTAGTGAGTTTTAAAAATACAGTCGAATTTTAAAGAGAAAATTGATTAAAAATTTTACAGATATGTATTTACTGCATATGAAATTTATATAGAGCCTTCTAAAAAGAACATTTGAATATTTTATTTGTAATTGAACCTATAAACTTTTTACAAACATTATAAAATGCACTTCTATATTTTAAACCAAAATAAGATCATATTCATAGGATTTTCTCTTGTGGCAGGATCAAAAAATAAATATACAGATATATTAGGAATTCTGTAAAAAGTTAAACAGTAGACTTTAACTTAAAATTTTTATTTATTTTCAATACATAATACACCCATTTGTATGATGATGCAATTACATCATCATATTTTAATAACGCCTCATCAAAATACTACCAAAAGAGGCCGTAAATAATATCAGCTGAAATAGAAGAACATGCGAATCAATTTATGCAGAAAAAAAATATAAAAGGAAAATAATTGCAACTAAGTGGATTTCATGCTAAATTTTTTATAACCATAAAATTACAATAAATTCTCACATGTTTGAAAAGCATTTATTGTAGATTTAACGATTTACTGCATAAAATTATTATATTTTGTTAACATATTAATAAGTCTAATAATTTAAAAATGTTTACAAGTATTGTCTAGTGGAAATCCAAAGCGAGAAGAAATGATATTTTGCTTCAATCTAGCATGTTAACAAGGTTGAGTATCCTTTTTTGCCGGACAAACATTATAGAGAAAGTATATGAATATATTTATTAAGCAAAATTTATTTTCACCAAGATTCCGTTTAAAAAAACAAGAATATTCTCATAAATGCAAAACGGATTTAAAGACATATTATATAACAATTAAGAAACATTTATAATTTCCTAACATTAGATGCAATTATTAGCTACAAAATTAAAAACTACATACACTGCCCTATTTAAATTGTTTACCATTCTTAAGATTCATAATGGGTCAAAATATAAATATTTTAATTCCATAGCCGATAATTTTCACAATATTGTTATTCATTCTAATCCCTCTCTACATGTACAATGCCAATATTTTTAGCTGTGAAGTTTCTTTCCATGGGAATTTAGTCAAGTGAAAATATGAAATAGCGGCTAAGCAGGAAAAAACCTTCACAGTACAATAGATTTAAAAAATTTGTTTTAAGCTGTTGTAGCTGTTTCTCATTTAAAGGCTTATGATATTCTTTATCATAATTATTTTTACCATTGAACTCCTATTAGTTAAATACACACCATCGGATTTTGGCTAATCCCGTCATAGTTTCTATGACAGTATATATATAAATAGGTTTTTGGGCAACTTTATTATTCTTTATTGGTGTTTGCTGTGTTGGATGTGTGGAATCGTATTTTATTCGTTACTTCCTAATCCTTTTTTTGTTTATTTTGAAATTCCTCGAAATTAACTACTTCGCAATATAAATTGTATAAAAATGCACAATCTAGGTGTTTTTTGTATATATTTTTATCCCTTTCAATTTTAGTTGTTTTGTAGTCTCGTAATCTAGTTCTCGAATGGGTATTTTCCAACACTTTACTGTGAAATTTTATATATATTAGAACATGTGAAATAAACAACTTTAATCCTTTAAAGTGTTATTTTTTGAATCAAACTAGGCGTGAAAAACCTTTTAAGCGTAAGTGATCTGATTTATAACCATGAGAAATTTATAAATCTGCGGTGATGGGCAATGTAAGTTTTATCTATAATTATTTTATTATAAGAATAAGATTCTTAAATGATGACCTTTCCTTTTTATTCATTTGTTTTGTCCATACAAGATAAAGTTTGTTTTTCACATTTTATTTTCCTTTATATTGAATTTCAGAAAAATATGAAAGCTATTTGCGTATAATATACATCTGGGGAAAGTAAAAAACGGCTGATAAAGTCAATATTTACCATCTTAAGCCTGATCAGGTATCGATCAAATATCAATAACTTGTACGAAACCCTGTACTGGACCCAAAAACTATATAGACTCTTATAACGCACAAAGAAAACCTTATCTATACTGTTTCCATTTAAAATCTTTGATTCGAGAGAACATCACAATTATTGGATTTTTTTGTAAGATGGTGTGAATTTTTTGCAAAGATTTTAAATTTCATCCCTAGGATGTGTTTAAAAGCAATAATGGCAAATATGTATGAATACAGCATCTAATAAGCTAAAAATATATTTTGGGGGAAACAATGTATCTAAAATCATAAAAACATATTTAAAGATTAGATTTAATAGTTTATGGTCTGATAACTATAAAACTTATAATAAACGATAATTTAGATAAATACAATAAAAATTCAATATTTTAGTGGCAAATACGCTATACACTTTCATATAATATAAAAATTACATTAGACTACCTTTTTGATAGAAAAATTTAAGCTATTAATTGGTATGCGAATAGTTAAACGTCATAAAAACCATCGAAACATGTGTAATATAACAATATATTCATAAAAGGTTCGCTATTTTAATAAAATACATAATTGAAGCTTAAACGGGTAAAAAACTCTTAAAATATAAAAAGAGTTTATAAGAAATTTTAATTGCATTAAGCTGCTATAGAACGTAGAAACGTATGTATTCTTATCTGTGAATAGATTAAAATTCATGAAAATTGTATAATTGCAGTATAAAATATCCTTGTTTATAGAAATTTGCAGTCTACTTTAACATAGAAGTTGCCCAAAGATATAATTTTTTTATCTAAAAAACTGCTTAAATGTTGGATTTTTTCTAAATTTACATAAATAGTTTGAAGTCAATCTGACATTTTATATTGTTCTCCATAAAAAAAAATCGAATTCGAAATTATGATTGTAAGTAGTCAAAAAAGACAAAATTGCGGCTGTGATAACTATCCGATTTCAATTCGATTAGAAAATATAGACGTAACCTTTTTGATAATAAAGATTTATGTTCCTTAGATTTGTATCTTAAAAAATCTGCGGAGTGTGAAAGTGTATATAACCCCTTAAGCAGTTAATAATTAACTTTCATCTTTAACATTAAATTTAATATAATTGGCATTCCAGTAAATAATATGAAAATAACTGGGGTATATTCCAGCATAGTATGCCGTATTTCTATAAAATAAGTCAAGCCTATGGTATTTTGTCTTATCCAAAAAAATTAATTAAAAGAATAAACAAAGTTCCCGCGAAAAGCTTGCTATCTTTAAAAATATTTGAAACGATCAAACTATGAGATCATATATAGAAAGTTGTGGTAAATATTACTGTTCAAAAAATACAGTTCAGAACCAGAAGAAAATAATCATTGCTATGAATTTACATAATAACCTAAGAGATATATCAATAAGGTTGTATAAAAAAACATATTAATTGGATAGATGATTTTAATGGTCACAAAACTCACAAAATGGCAATTTATCTTTATTAATAGATAATTAAATATATATAATATCATTAATGAAGCTTATGTTTTCAAAAAGAAGTTTATATCTATTTTTTGTTTATAGTAAGTACTAATCTGCTAGGTGAAGACCTAATGAATAATTTAATATAATGTAATCAAATGTAAAGAAAATAGGTTTAGAAATTTATCTTTTTTTGTATTTATTATCTAGTAAAAGATAGAAATTGACCTCTAAATAATAAAATATATCTGGAGACGCAACAGGTTTTTTTATAACTTCTAATGCAATTCAAAAGAAAAATTCACAAGTATGCATATTACCTGTTTTGAATCAGAATAATTTTTTGTGTGTAAAAAATTATAGACGTACAAATGTAGATAAGCGATTGTGACTGAAGAAGTGAGTAAAAAAATATGTATTTTCGACGTGATATAACAAGAATATCGCGATGTTTTTCGAAAACTAAGAAAACCATCATAACATAAAATAATTAATATGCAGAATTAAAATATCATTTTTAATTTATTCTTTGGTTTAGTATAAATTAAATAGATGCATTTAAAAGATATATTGATTATCGATAAATTTTATTTATATATTGAGCAATTTTCTTTTTATCAATTTTATCTATTTAGATGTAGTCAGCCCATCGGGAATATTGCATAGCTCCAAGATACATCTTTTGGCACCTTCCCCTGATCCATCTTCCTCATTCTCTTCTTCTCTCATATGAGATGAGTTTAAGTGTCTTGCGGAGTGTGTGTGCTTGCAGGTATGGTTCGACTTCTCCTGGAATTTTTAACTCCTTAATAAAAGATATATCGATTTTATATAGGATATTCATATAAACTAGCTTTATACAACCTTTTTAATAACACGAAAAATTTCTGTTATAAAAGTAACTTGGATTGAATAAAAACATTATTTAAAAGGAAATAATTATAATCTTGCAAAAGTAATTAAAAGTAAAAATTCATGAACAAATATATATGCAAAGCATCAACGCCCAAGTTTTAAAATATTACAAACACACTTATTCCCGATAAGCAATTTATGAAATCAGAAAAAACCAAAAATTATATGCCCAATTCGGTTTTACAAAAAAATAATGTAATTTTTTGTGTAAAATAGAACCGATAACGCAGTATCTTAACAAAAAAAACTTCTTTAAACAAATACATTAAATTAAATAATTCTATAATCTAATTCAGATTATTTAAAAATACCAACAGAAAAAGATAGATTGAGGCGGCAACAAATAAAGATGTATTAATTGAAGAAGATAAATAATTGCAATAATCATAAAAAACAGTTAAAAAATATGATAAATGTGAAAAATGGTATAGTTCACGATGTTACAATGTAAAAACCGATGTTTAATGCTAAACATTATATTTTTTCAAATAAATATAATTGCAAATAAACAAAAAAATAAAATCTACCGACACTCGGTTCAAGAAATTATGAAATTACATTGTAGAACCTAGATTTAGTACAAAAAACAAAAGGAAATTAAATTATCAAATTAAACAGGGGTATAATTATATCTAACAGAAAGATATCTACTACAATAATCTAAATCGGTTTAGGAAGCTCATATAATATATGCTTATTGTAGAATTATAAATCATTACAAATTTTAAACTTGAATTTTGTGATAAATTATAAGTTTAAGAAAAATATTATACCTTATCTCGCAATTTGAGTGTATTCGACGACACAAATCACAGAAAGAATTCAAAAGAACTATTTTTCAATTAAAATCGATCCAAATTTTTATAAAAAACATAAAGAGGCGCTTGAACTAATAGGTATAAGAAAAGTATATAAGAAAATTCTGGATAATTAGTAATAGCTAAGATATTCTATCATACGGTCGCAAAAGATTTCATATAAGTTCAGATAATAATTAAAAATTCGCGATTTCATCATGGTCAAATTCAACCAAATAATAAATAAACTCTATTTTGTTACGAAATATTGTCTAATATATGATCAAAAAAAGGTTGTATAAAAGCTAGAGTTAAAATATTCGAAAACTACTTTTTCAATGTATCTAGTGGTTTACTTTTTCTGATGTTGTAAATTATTTACTCAAACATATATTATTTGTATTTTTGCAATGGACATTCGCTCAAAATAAAAAGATAATTTTGCTGTAATAAATCCCATATCTACCTAAGTTAACATGATATTAATTTAATAAAATGTAATTTTTTATGCCAGAAATGAAAACCATTGATATATAGCTATTTTCCCGAATATACTTCGAATTATTATGGTCGGCATTTCAAAAAAAATGTTGCGCTATAGTCAGTTTTCTGGGCATATCTAATCTTATACTACCATATAAAAAATTAATGAATGTTCTTTATAGCAGATATGTTTCTATTGTGGCTGCTAGCGTAAATATATATCATAAGCTGTACATTTAGAATGATCATAGTGCATTATTTATTTATATTTAAAGTTTTATAATTCATTATTTTAGAATTTATAGTTACAAAAAATATTGCCCATGAAATAATAGATGTGATTACTTAACACACTAATTTTCGTTGTGTCTAAAATTTTTATAAAAATATAATATTTTTTTGCTGTTAGTGAATTTTAAAACATATAATTTTTGTATATGTTATTTTCGTAGGTTTATGACATCAAATTTTTCGAAATGCAATCGAAATGGATTTTTTTTTATTTTTCACTAAATTTAATATCAAGTGATCTATGCTTTTAAGCTATCATAAGAGTTTTAAAACATCTATATTTTATGTTAATTTTAGTTTAAAAATATTTTCCATCATTTTATACAATCATTCATATTTAAAATTTTTTCAATTCAAGCTGTTTGTTATTTCCTTAGGCTCGAATTAATTTTAAAATATAAAAAATCATTTATGAAACTTGTTTATATTTATCAAAATCTATACCTTAAAATATTTTTTTTGAATTTATACGTAAAAAGTCTAGTTTTAAGAAATAAACTTTTGACAGAACTTAGTTTATGATGATAAATATATAATAATGATATTATTACACAGTTTTTACGTGATAGCATCATGTATGCTCATCTTATTTTATTTGAAATCGATAAAGGCTTTTTAATGCTTACTAAAAATTGAAATAGATATTTATGGGGCCCACTTCCTGCATTGAGCCGTGTTACCGAAATAAAACAATTAAAATAAAAATTCAAGAGTGCCAATTTGCCTAAAACAAAGTGGGTTACCGGAATGAAACAATTTAAAAGGAATATTTGTGTTTATAAAGCTCTATAAAGGTTATAATCAGTGTCGGATATATTTATTGTTGTCATGGTTTTGTACTTCATGTTCATCATATATCGCAGAAAGCAAAAAATAATAGTTCGAAGGCCTTTATCCTACAATTCTTACCATATATATTTTAAGTATTTATCAGCCAAAATAAAAAGGAGAAAATTTAAAGATCCATGAATCACCCACGAAACAAATTAATTCAATATTTTTCTTATGATTTTAACATTTTTTGTACAATTTTATATATCACAAAAAAAATTTTACAATATTTTATATTTTGATTAATAAATCCATCAATTTAAGAAACTAATATATTTTGCAGAAAAATGGTATATAATCATCTGATCAAAATGTCCTTTATTTATATTTGATACAACTAAGTTCGAAAAAAATGCCATTACAAAGTTAAATTTTAAATATGCTTATTATTGGCATATAAAGTATAGATCCGATTTATTTATGGTAAGACTTGCATAATAGAACATTAAAATATTAATTTAAAAAATCGCATATTTCTAAAAAATTAAAGTAATTTTATAAAAATTTTATCATTTATAAGCAGTAACTATACTAAACAACGTATTCTGAAGCTTTAGAGCTATAACATGGCACATAAGAAATAAACTAGAATTCATACTTATCATTCATATTTTCATTGATAAGATGCATGTATAGTTTTCTCGGGTTTAAAGAATACCTTTTTATGCATGTTTTTTCTATTCTTTGTCTATTTTTATTATAGTCTTTTACATTTAAAGTTAATAACCAATGCCCCTAGAAATTCCTTATTGCTTGTTTCTCTTAGGTTTATTATCTAAATAATTCAAATTATTTTAATAATATGATGGCACCAATTGCATGAACATATTAGACAGTAATAGTGTACGAAAATGGCTATAAATTTTAAAATCTGGCAATGTAAAAAAATACGAATATAATATATTCTTTTAAAAATATATAAATTATAAATTCAATACCTCAATTTTTTGTGAAAAAATTTTTCAAAATGAAGGATTTTTATTAGTATTAAACCCTAAAAGCTATTGAAAATAGTCAATTCGTGATGCAAAACAAACAATGCAGCAATAAAATTGTTTTTTGTGGTGATCAATAAACTCTCTAATCGCTTAGATATAGGAATGATAAATTGTTTATGAATGATATTTTCAAAGTTTGAATCGACAAATGTATTCTTATCTAAAGAATAAATTTCCTCAAAACAATATCTTTTCAATTCATTTACTAAAACGATTGTTTCTTCTTTTACGACATTTACATAAGTATTTAGGAGCACTATTTCTTCGGAAAACCTGCAGATGTTTTTAACATTCTTATGATTATTTGTTGTTAGTATTTGAATTTGAATTTTTAGGTTTGATAAAAATATATTAAACTGCTCATTTATTATTACAAATTTAGTGAAAAAAACACAAATTTTTCGTCAAGAACCAATGATACATCTATTCGATTCAAGGGTATTCTAATTATAGCTAATTTTAGAGAATTCACGATAGTAACTATCTCTTGGCTGCTAAAATTCCTACAATTTTTTAATTCATAAAAAAGACTTTCTTTATTTTTTAAAAGTTCTTTTATAGTATAACTTATATTGGAATCACTTTCTTGGATAATATGAAGTGGACTAATGAGATTTTCTATAAAATATTGTTCTAATATCCAGTAATTATGTGATAAATCAGACAATAAATCAACATTAGGTTGATATTTATTTCGTGTGCATCTGATTTTAATATTTGGTAGTAAAACCATCGCTATATAAGATTTAATTATGGATTTGATTTCATTGGAGTTCGAGGAAGACGCAAAAATCAGACATATTCTTTTTTCTGTGTATCCCATGTTATTTGTAAATAATTGCCTGAAGCTACAGATCGGTTTTTGCGCATGTTTTTCTATGTAGATCAGTGTTTCGCGAATCCTTTCCACATATATTTGTGTAAGTTTTTGTGACAATTTTGTATCGAACAAACCCATTTTTGTATATTCTGATTGTAGAGAATGTATTAGCATCGCGAACTCCTTTATTATTTTTTTTGATTTTTTACGTTCAAAATTTCGATTAAAACTACTAAAAAGAGCATCCAAATAGAGTGATCTTTTATCTTTAGATTCTATGCAATTATTGAGTATCTTTTTAAATCCGGCATACTTGCAAGATTTATAATACAGCAGAAGTTCATTAAGCATTCGCTCTCGTATAAATATGCATTTATGCTCTAAGACAAACCCTCTACACTTTAGTATAGTCTTTTTTTCATCGTGTTTTTCCGACATTAAAGCTTTCAAAGCTAAAGATACTAAAATACGTTTAATGATGCGCATGATTTATTTTTAGATTTACGTGTTTATTTATACGTTTTATTATCTTTAAATATGATTACCGCATAAATTATATGAATTATCATTGATTATCAATTTAAAAAATACTTATTTATAGATGAATTAAATTAGGAATAAAAATATCTAAAATGACTGTTTAAATAATATAATATTAAGCTTTATTTGCATAATACTTTTTTTAAAAGATACAATAATAGAGCTTTGAATAATTTATTATTCATTTTTCTTATTAATTATGTATTATATATTATTTGAATGATTTTTTTGCGCACAAGCAATAGGAATAAGGAAGACACTTGAACTTATAAGTTTTTTGAGAAGAAGATGCGAGGAAGATTTAAAAGTTGATTTGGTGAGAAATATCGGTCAAATATGTTCTATAGATCAATCTGCAGTTTGATTGAACAACTATAAAAAGCTAAAATCAAATTTATTTGATTTTTTATAAAATATGTTGCGATTTTAATGCTTGTATATTTTTTACTTGATCATTTAAATAATAATAAAGGTCATAAAATTCGAAATTTTTCATTTGCATAATGTGTTAATTGAAAATAGATATAAATAATTATAACGAAAAATTTTTGAAATTGATAATAAATAATCATAATGAAGAAACTTTGAAACTTAAAATATAAAATAATACAGATCCTTAACTTTTTTTTCGACTCTGTGGATTTTATCTATCATAAATTAACTATTAACAGATGACATTTAAATATTCTTCTGTCATGCCCATTTTGTTACCCAGTAATTCGTATTTATTTACGCAAGTCTAAACATTGTTTTTCCCGCATTATATTAAAACAAATGCATATTTTTGCGAAAATTTTGAGATAATGATTCTTTATTCCAAATTAGGCGAGATAAAAAAATCAACTTAAAGGAGGTAAAAAAAGAAGAATCAAAAAATTTTTAATGATATTTTCATAAATTATCTTCATGATAAATTGGACCGTAAAAACAAAAAAATAGCTTTAGAAGCTTTCCGCTAGCAGATCATTCATATGAAAGGAGAATAATTTGAGATGGGATAAATAAAGACAAACCAATTCTGTGATTTTAAATTTGAATTTTTTATTTTAATATAAACTAAATTCATTACGATTTAATCTAGAGATAGAGAATAAATTTTTTAAAATTTCTAGAATATTGTAATTTTTCGAATTATTTAAAATTATCAAAACATAACATGGGCTTCTAAGCTACGATTTCAAAATTCCTGTAGATAATAGAATATATTAAGATACGAATATTTCAAGAAAAACATCTTTAATTTGTAAAAATATAAAAAGAAAGCGTTTAATATTCCCAATGGCTGACTATTCCAAAATTGATAAAAAAAAACTTTACCGATAAATAAAAAATACTGTATTTGAAAAATAAAAAAAGGATAAAAAATTATACTTTAATCTGGAACATATAGGAGTATCACAAGAAAAATATCATATTATTTCATATGTTCACATAATTTATGAAGTGAACAAAAAAGGGTAATTAGTCGTGTACATTCTTGTAACAAATATCTCTAGTATATATTTGAAAATATCATAGTTTTTACGGGACAATCACAACAATCTGGCATAAACTGATCGTTATTTATAACATGATCAAAGTATAATTGTTTGATCGAAAAATTTGTTTCGATATATATATATTTCGGAAGTTATAAAAATCTCTATGCTGTACATTAAAATTTAGTATAACAGGTTTATTTTGGATATTTGGGTTTAATAAATGACTCTTTTGGTATTTTTTATGCTAAATAACATATAACCTTTGAG